>NC_080570.1:13603580-13977501 GCF_030247185.1 Malaya genurostris
GAAACAACCAAACCAAACCAGCCTACTTGATTACTGCAGCATGACATAACACAAACACAATTGTCCCTAAGGGTGACAGAATGAAAGCTTGCCGAGTCAGAGTCAGTCCTCCGGCAACAGACCGAAAATACAACATTTACAAATGAGTTCAAGTACTCCCGGATGTGTACCATCCCGCCTTCCGCTCTGCACATCTTACCCCGCCAAACACAGACGGAACCGCAAAGGCTGCAAACAGTTTTCGGCCATAAAATTAGCTTACTTAACAGATAGTAAATATATACAATCACATTTCTATACACCCACACACACACACACACGTTCACCGGCACGGATCTGTGCCAAAGCTTTCCGGGAAAAAGTGCTTCTTATTCCTTCTCCCGTCGTCTGGTTCTCGAATCCTGTATAAATAGTTCCATCCATGTTTCAGCATATTCGTTACAAGAAGAAAAGTGCTCGTAAAAGTAAAAGGATAAATCCTCCGTTTCCTGCACCCCTTCACCGGTTATCGGTTCACTTGCTTCAGATCCCGGGTATCTTTCATCTTGGACTGTCGACTGTGTGTGTGTGAGTGTTTTGTTGGGGTGTGAAGGGTAGAATGTTGCATGTAATGTGTTTTTCCGTGTGCTTTTTCTTCGACCATTCGACCAGTGCTGAGTAAGAGTAAACAGACCAGGTCGTAAATAAACAACAATAACACATCGGGATGAATGAATGGATGGCGGCGAATTTTGGGTAGGTTCCTTAGTTTACACCAAGGACCGACATCGTGGGAGATTAGTTCGGTCGGTTATTAGCATTTTTAGTGTGTCATTCGTGGCGTGTTACGACTGAAGATTGCTGTCTCCGTTGCGGAGCTTTGTCGCAGTGTTCTAGATGTGTTAAAAATTTAATTAATTTTCTACATATGTTTCTTCGTTGTTGTTGTTTTTTCTCTTCTTTCTTCTCGAAACGACAAACCTGGCTCCATCAATCAACTGTCAACCATCAACCACGGAAAATGTACCGCAGAACTCATTATTTTCAGTCTACCAACCCGTCACCCTTTACGGTGGCATCTGTCGACGTTTAAACAACAGCAAAACCTTCAACTCAAAAACGGTCTCATATTCGTAAATTGTTTTCACGTTTTTGCCTTCCCTGCTGTTTACTTCCACTGTTTAGCGGTTTCCCGTAGTAATCTACGACCATTTCTTGATGATGTTTATGATGATGAAGTACACTTACTTATTGGTTTTAGTTTTCCTTGTAGTTCGTCTTCGATTCGTTAGTGCAGAGCAGTTTAAAATAGTAGTCGGTTTACATCAGCAGTTCAATCTGACCCTCTTCGATCAAACTTGGCGGATTCCATTCCTAAGGTGTCCGAGTAATTCAAGATTCAAAAGACCTTTTCCCTTCAACTGGAGCTCGGTCCACATATCTCAGTCAACTTTCGTCCGAAAATCGATTTCAATTGAGTGGGAAACAAGTTCTGAGTTCCCATCCGTGAACATCCAGTCCATCAACAGAAGCAATTACGGCTCCAAAAAACAGATAATACCATTAAAATAAGGGTGAAGCGATGAAGCCACCCCCAGCTGCTCCGTTGGATGGCTCTTCTGGCTTTCCTCAGTTTGTTCAGACTGAGGGAAAAGGTATGCAATCAGGTGTGTACTACCGAGCTAAGCCTGTCAGCATACGTTTCGCGGAGACGAGCGAGAGAGCGATAGAGAAAGGTGAACAACAGGGAGGGGCGACAACGGACGGCGACGGATAGAGCTTAGATACATGAATATCTTTGCCTCCCGTGGCTACGTCGTAAACTGGTGCCTGGCGAGACGAGAGACTGGCTCTTCGAACCGCAGAATTAAAAGTGACAAGCATAATTTCTTCCCCGTAATGGGTTTGCCTTGTTTGAATAGAGATGGGGGGGTGAGAGATTCAAGGGTCGGTGGGTGGGTTGTTTTTTTTTCTGTATAATGGATCACCTGTCGATAACCTTTTTCAAATGACTTTGAGACTTATGCTCTGGCGCAATGAAAGAGAGAGTTTGAGAGTTTCCTGGGAATTGAAAAAGATTCTGATTGGATGAATGTTCAAATGAATAAATCTCTCGGCTAGCGGCTGTCCAGAGAGAAAAAAATCGTCGAGACAAGGTTGCCGAGAAACATAGTTTCAATAAAAAAACCTTAATTCACCTAGTGGTGTGATAATGCCATTCTCTTTCTTCAAAGCAGTCTCATGATTTTTTTATCTTTTTATAAAATAATTTCCGACACTAATTTGGGCTCATTTTTGACTTTGAGAGGAGTGATGCTAATCTAAAAAAGGCGGGTGGGTAATGTCAGAGACATAACTGGATGTCGTGAATACGAAAACAACTGACATGTTCCTTAACATTCCCGAATGTCAATTAGTTGATCAATTGTATGAATTACGCAAGCATTCCCCCTTTTCACATTTTTCTCAAAAACAAAGAAGGCTTCACTTCACTTCGGTGAACTTCACACAGCGAAAAGTACACAAATTTAATCAAACAGTTCTAGATTTGCACTAAACTGAGGATATTTACCTTCGATTTGCGAAGAAGAAATCCTAATAGTTCTTTAGAAAACTTTTAGAGCCATTAGAACGGCTGATTTTGTGTGATGCTCTCCACCAGTGTCCTCTTTTCGTTGTTTTTTCACCAATGCAAACGACTAGCAGCTGTGACGCAGTCGCTCTTGTCGGAAGCGAAACTAGGTTTGAAAATGATACACAATACATCTGCTCGCAGTGGCGAGAGAATCCAAACTGATCCAATTTTTGTTGAGAGGTTTCTTTTTACGTGATTTCGTTTGTAGCTTTCTCACTAATGGGCGGTCCTAACGGCTAAAAAAATTAGCCGCATACAGAATTTTAATGTCGATTATTTCATTTTGGATTTGCATTTTATTGAAAGAAACTATCAGGATGCTGTACGGGATTCATTCCTGCCTTTTAGAGGCACCAAATTTTGGAACTCACTACGATATTAAGCACTGTTCAGAACATTTTTCTCAAACGACTTGTTGTACAGCAGCAGATATTTTGTTCTCTTCCTCAGAACGCGTTCTGATTGGCTGGTGTTGACATGGGTCAAATGAAACAGGTTTTTCAATAGTGTACTATTGAAATACTTCAATGCTGTTGCTATACACGTTTAAGTTGAAAAATTTCGATTCTTTTGGTATTTTGATTATATAAATCCTTTCACAGATCACTGAGCTATGAGCTTTCAAAATACGCGTAAGGCAAACGCACCTTATGAATTATCCTCTTTGATACTCGTTTATACCAAACATTTTAGAAAAGTTTAATTTTCAATTATTTGAAATTATGTCACACAACTGAAAATTTTATCAGAAAATTGTGATCATATTTCCGATGGCATGTAGCAAAAATTATGTTGATTCGTTTGGTACAACAATATATATTCACGATCAAAAACGTATCACTCTCTCAGAGGGTAAATTTTGAAAAGGCGCCCCATAGTAAAGTAAGTCGTATTCACGACAAAACCCTTCTTAGTCCACCTAGTGGAATTTTCATAGATCTTGAAAAATCACCATGAAATTTCCGAAATGGAAGAAAATTTTTTGATGCTAAAAGTCATAGAATTGCATGAAACGTCGAGATTTAGTGTCATCTTGAAAAAATTTTTTCAAACGAGTCTAATCATGTTAAAATCGATTCAGCCTTCTTTGAGAAACTAGCGCGGTAAAAAAACAACACGTTTTGTCGGTTACGTCACTTATACCAATATATCTCCGGAACCAGAAGTCACAGCCATTTTATCTTCGAACTTGATCCATGACCCGGCAGTAGCTTTCAAACGAGTCTAAGCATGTTAAAATCGGTTCAGCCATCTCTGAGAAACTTGCGCGGTAAAAAAACAACGCGTTTTGTTGGTTACGTCACTTATACCTTTTTATCTCCGGAACCAAAAGTCACAGCCATTTGATTTCCGAATTTGATCATTGGCCCGACAGTAGCTTTCAAACGAGTCTAAGCATGTTAAAACCGGTTCAGCCATCTTTGAGAAACTTGCGCGATAAAAAATCAACGCGTTTTGTCGGTTACGTCACTTATACCAATATATCTCCGGAACCAGAAGTCACAGCCATTTGATCTTCGAATTTGATCATTGGCCCGACAGTAGCTTTCAAACGAGTCTAAGCATGTTAAAACCGATTCAGCCATCTCTGAGAAAATTGCGCGGTAAATAAAACAACGCGTTTTGTCGGTTACGTCATTTATGCCAACATATATCCGGAACCAGAAGTCGCAGCCTCAAACGAGCCTTAGTTTGTTAAAATCGGTTCAGCCATCTCTGAGAAAATTGAGCGGTAAAAATATCTTCGAAAAGTGCACACACACAGACATTTTCCGATCTCGTCGAACTGAGTCGAATGGTATATAACACTATGGGTCTCCGAGGCTCCGTTCGAAAGTCGGTTTTTCCAGCAGTTCTAATACCTTTCCATAGAGAAAGGCAAAAATCACAAAATAGTTATCGGAAACAGGACGAAATTTTAGCTTTTGTTTAATCATTTGGGACATTTTTTTTTATTTTGGTCATGTTGGTAATGCTCGTTATTTATGTCATTTATTTCTTTTTTTTTCATTTGTCATTTTTGTAATTATTTATTTTATTTTTTTTTTTTTTTCGTCATCTTTTTGCATTTCTCGCTTTGCTGTAAAAACCGGCTTTCGAATCGAGGTCCGAAGAGTCAAATGTCATATACCATTCGATTCAGCTCGACAAACTGAGCAAATGTCTGTGTGTGTGTGTGTGTGTGTGTGTGTGTGTGTGTGTGTGTGTGTGTGTGTGTGTGTGTGTGTGTATGTGTGTGTATGTGACAAATAATGTCACTCGATTTTCTCAGAGATGGTTGAACCGATTTCCACAAATGCAGATTCGAATATAAGGTGTCATGATTCCATTGGCCGCCATTGAATTTTTCTCCCGATCCGACTTCCGGTTCCGGAATTACAAGGCAATATGTGCAAATGTATGAGAAAAAACGCATTCAATTTTCTTGGATATATTTGAGCCGATATTCACATACTAAGGTGCAAAGGAAAGGTTTTTAAATTATTAAAAAAGTCCCAGCCAAAGTGATTCAGATCCGACTTTTGGTTCCGGTATTACAGCGCGATAAGTGAAAAATTTTCAATTTCATGAAAATATTTTTTTTAAAGTGATGGCGAAACGAGGTACAAATTTTCATAAAATTTACTAGTAAATTCGTTTAGTTGACCTTGTTAGTTAGTGGATAAATAAATCTACTTTGGGACTACTAGTCCCCGGTTTCCGCTTTCGAATGAACCGGTAATAGTGAAGAAAAGCTCCACTCACTTCGATTTCTCAGCAACGGTTAGACCGATCAGCATGATTCAAATTAAAGCTCTCATTGTCTTAATGGTACTGTGCAATTTCATCCAGATCCGACTTCCGGGACCGAAATTATAGGTACTCATCGGTACGTGCTGGTACGGAAGAAGAAAACACCACCGCCTAGCAAAATTAGTTCAATAGTTAATATTGTTGTTAGCAATATTTTCTCTACCTTTTTACTGTTGAAGTACTATGATTCTTCTTTGATGAAAATTTTCATTCCAGAGGTGCTCTCCTGCCGAAAAATTCCCTGCACGTTGCCCAGCTAGAAAACATGCAGCAGTGTTCTAAGTTTTAAACCAGTCAGTAGAACAAAAAGAAAAAAAAAGACGAGCAAAAAGTAAACTTCAATTAATTGCATTCTAACTTGTGCAAACTTTGCTACCGAACAATGCTGGTTCCGAAAATTTTCCCATTCAGTCAGCAAGCAGTCCGTTGATGGGTCCCCTCCCTTCCAGCGTTCATCGGACCAACGGTAGCAGTTTTTCCGACAGTGAACTTTGAATGAAGTTCCCGTCAAACACGAGTCCTGACTGAGCCCCACGATGGGCGGAAACACGAACCACCCAACTTGTCCAACTAATCGCCCTTAGAGCTGAACGTACGGTATGTACCTATACGGCAGGATACCGGACTCGGAAGAGGTGAAAATTTCCCCAAAAGACACACGGCAAAGTTTGACGAAAGAAGAACCCTTCTGCCCGAAAATTTTATTGAGTTGTGTGAGTGTCGGGTGATGGTGGTGGATTATAAGCTCAGTAGGCTGCGAACAGGAAAATGACTTCGAAAGCCATGAACGCTGCCGAAAACTGCTCGGCGGTGGCCACGTTTTTCATTTGCACCCTCAGTTTGAGTGCTTCCAGGAACAGGACTTGAGACCAGTCCACTTTGCAGTATGGACTCAAAATAGGGTAAAAGTTTTACTCCTTTTTAAAACACACCCTCTTCTTCTCTTCTGCTTCTTTTGATGGTATGGGATTGCAAGAAAATTTTCAAGGATTACTACTCTATCTTCGTGTAAGGGCCAGAAAAATTCACCAAATAGAAAACGATCGTATTTTTGCGCGAGAGAGAGAGAGAGAGAGAGAAAAGAAAGTTGCACAAAATGCATTACTGACAAGATAAGAGATGAAATTTAATTAATTTAATTTTCAAATTAATGTGGAACATTTACGTCTTCGGAAGAGGAGTGAAAAGGGTTGCCAGTGATGTTTTTTTCTGGATTTTGGTTAAGTTCGGATGCTGAGGTGAATCGAAATAGTTTTCCGGAAAATTTTTTTTTGAATTGGCACTTTATTTTTTCGAAAGACTCTTCACGATTGGTTGATTTATCTCTCACTTGCATTCTCTTAATCTGCAATTTTATCTCAAGCAGTTTTTTTTTGTTGCTCCTTTAGCTCAAGAGTTCGTCCTCAGAGGAATGCTTCGAATGGAACGGAACGCTGGTACTTGATTTAAAGTGATGCTAAAGTTTGCGGTGCGCTTTTCCCAGTGGGAAAAAGTGTTGCTGGTAAAATGAGGTTACCCACCAGGAAACGGGAGCGAGTGGCACTCCCGGCCCAATTGGAAAATTCGGAGCGTGAAAGTTTTATGGAGTTAATCGCTTGTGAGGAATTAAATGGAGAAAAAAAATCCCGTACGAACAGTGGCAGAAGCTTTCCACAAATCACCACTGACGAGAAAAGTTTGGCTATGAGTGGAAATTTTCGCGCTGGGAATTCACTCGATTTCAGATTGTAGGTAGTTTATAACTTCTTGAATGTTTTCGAACGGTTTTCCTAGTTGGCCTCAATGCAGAGGAAAGAAATGCATTATTCATTTAAGTACTACTAGACAAAATGTGAGGTCAGTAAATTGCTGTATTTCACGAAAGCATCGGACTAGCTGTATCTCACGTAATCAACACATGCTACGAAGTGACACGTGACATTACTTTGCTTTAATTTTAAATGAGTTTCCATCCGTAGAGTCAAACAAAAAAAAACCCTTCTGTTCTCTGCTCTTCATTAATTCACGTCCGTTGTTGTAACATTCCGTAGTTGAAGTTTTTGTTTAGAAAATTCCATCCGACATTGAGTGGAAAGTAATTACAATTCTATTGCACTCTATCTACATCTCCGTAGCTTCGCTCGCTGCAATGGAATGCCGAGTGTCGGTCACCACCGGAATGGATCAACCGGCAGCGGCGGCGAGATTCACGCTTGAACCAGGCAGCCATCGTAGGAGATTAAAATGTAATCCCATTTCACCGGCTTTCACTTCACTTCCGGCGCGCGTTGTTGCGTCTGCTGCCACCAGAGAAACATTCGTACATCAGAGAGAGAGAGACAGAGAGAGAGAGAGAGAGAGAGAGAATAAAAAAACGGCGACCGTCAGCGGTGACGGTGGAACGCTTCCCACTTACCAGAATGGAAAACACGACTTATTCCACCTTTCCAATCCTGAAGTACGCGTCAGCTCATGACAAACATCGTTGTTTGATCTTCCGGCAACTGTGGCCACGACCTGACGCCGGATCGTGGCAGAAGCACTATTTTCCGGTTTTATCTTCTGCAACCGTAGGATGCTTGGGAGGAAATAAGATATTAAGTGAAACTATTTAACTGTTGATTATGCTTCCGGTGAAGTTGGTTATGTAACAGCATACAATCATGGACTAGTACAAATAGGAAATTGAAATATTGAGAAATGAAAGAGCCCTACATAATCTAAAATCGAAACAAAAATTACGATATATAGAAATGAAAGTCAAAAATTGAAACAAAAAATTGATGATTCAAAATTGAGAAATGAAAATTACAGTTGAAAAATTGATAAAATTCAATTATAGGGATTGGAAATATATGTTTACAATTGTTGGCAATATAAGTCGTTGCAAATTAGAACTAAATCATTGTAATTTGCGAATAAATTATTGGAAATTGAAAGTAAGTAGGTTGAAATTACAAATAGGAAATTGAAATATTGAGAAATAATAAAGCACTAAATCATCTTCCAGCAAAAATAGAAAATCGAAATAGATAATAAGAAATACAAAAATGGAAGTCAAAAATTACAACAATAAATAGATGATTCAAAATTGAGACATAAATATTTCACATAGAATACTGTTAAAATTCAATTAAAGGAATTGAAATGTTGAAATTTAAAATGGAAGCCGTGTATTAAAATAATAAATAGATCATTCAAAATTGAGAAAATTTCAAATGAAAAACTGAAAATTTAATTATGGAAATTGAAAATAGATATTCAAAATTATTGGCTAAATTATTAAATTATTGAATATTAGTTGTTGAAAATGAGAACTAGATCATTGGAATTTGTGAATAAGTTTAGAAATTGAAAGTAAGTAGGTAAATATTTTAAAATAAATCAGTGAGAATTAATAATTGGGGTTTAAAGATTGGCAATTGAAAATTAATACTCGAAAAATAAATTCCCAATTGTAAACTAGAACCCAAAAACTCCAAATGGAAAATAGAGAAATAGAAAATTAGGAATTTAAAGTTATAGATTCATAATCGAATATTGAAAATCAACTGAAAATTGAAAGCAAAAAATATTTGAACTGGATCATTGCCAACCGACAGAATAAATTATCGACAATCAAAATACATACTAAAAACACCAGAAAGGACATTTAATCTGAAAAACTGAGCATTAAAACGTGAATATTAAACATCCAAATATCGTTGCAAGTTAGAACTAAATCATTGGAGTCGGAGAAAAAAATATTGGAAAAGGAAAGTAAGTAGGTTGATATTTAAAATAGATAAGTGAGAACTAGTGATGAACTGATACAAACCAACCTGAAATAGTTATAAGATGATGTACAAAATAAATGTATTTTATTTAATGGTATTTAAAATAGCAACTCGCTTGATAAAGACAGTGTTTAGATTAACTAATGAATACCAACATACTAATATGATATTCGAAATGTATTAGGTTTAAAGTACTATGTATTGTGGAGGCCACGGCAAAGAAAAACTTATGTATATTTAGGAAATAATGCCTAGGAAATAAACGCATTTATGAGAAAAAAAGTGAGAACTAGGAATTGAGATCTAAATATTGTTGATTGTTGCACGAAAAATAAATTCAAAATTGGAAGCTTAAGCTCAAAACAAATCAAAATTACAATTGTAATAAATACTACAAACAATTAAACGGAAACCTAGTTTTAAGAATTGGGTATTAAAACATGAATATTGAACATCCAAGTATCGTTGCAAATTAGAACTTAATAAATGAAATCTGACAAAAAATTATTGGAAATTGAAAGTAAGTAGGTTAAAATTTAAAATAGATAAGTGAGAACTAGGAATTGAGATCTAAATATTATTAATTGAAAATTAGAGCTTTAAAAATAAATTGAAAACTGAAACTAAAAAATTGCTTGTTAAAAATAACAGGAAATAGGAAATTTAAAATTTCAAATTCGTAATCGAACATTGAAAATCAAAAACTGGAAATTAAAAGCACAAAAATATTTGTACTGGATCATTGCAAATCGAGAATAAATTATTTACAATTGACCTTAATCACTAAATACAAAAATTAAAACTTAGTTTGGAAATCTGAACATTAAAACGTGAATATTTAACGTCCAAAATTGATTATTCAAAAAAAAAAATAACTGGATATTAAAATCTGACAATTTAAAATAAATAACCAGAAACTAATATTTCCTTAAAAATTTAAAGTTAAATTCAAATTTCCAAGCCCAAAATTGGAAACATTTCATCAAAAATTGTGATCGAAATTCCGAATTAAAGTAACACATTGAATATTTGAATTAAATCTTATGAATCAGAAATATAAAGTTAACTATTGTAAACTGAAAATAAGTAAATGGAATTTTGAAATGACTATATCAAATGAATAATCCAATGCTAGTCAAAGCCTTGGTATTATATTCCTTTTGTAGAATTTTACCTTTTGTTTCAACAGACTGACACAAAGACTCCTTCCAGGCCGGGACTCTAACAATGAAAATTGAAAATCCAGAATCTGAAACTGAAAAACCAAACATAAAGCTGAAAGCGAATTGAATATTGACAATTTAAAATTATTGACTTTTAAAATATTGACAATTTAGAAACAAACTCAGGAAATGAAAATTTGAAATGAGTAAATGATTTCAAATAGAGTAGAAATTTAAAACCGGAAAAAAAGAAATTAAACATGAAAATCGGAAACTGATAGTTAAACATTTGAAGCGCAAATTTGGAAAAGAATAAGAAAATTCGAAACTGGAAATCAAAAGTCGATAATTTAAAATTGAAAACTTGAAATTTTATACTAGCATCGAGTATTGAAAACTGAAAATTTAGTACTGAAATTTAAAATTTTGAAGAACTAAATTGAAAATAACATGAGAATGGAAATTTAAATTTGAGAACTTGGATTTTAAATAAAATAATTGAAGAATGAAAACAAAACATTGCATATCGATAATTAAAAAAAAAATCTTGAAATTTAAAAATAGATAACTGAAAATTGAAAGTCATGAATTGAGAATTAAGAATTGAGAATTCGAGATAAAAACTTAAAAAATGAAAATTGAAAACTAAACGATTAAAACTCGAAATTGAATATTGGAAATTGATCCTGAAGATAAGAAATTGAAAATAGAACGATGAAAAGTGATTGAACAGTAGCTAGTTAAATACTCAACATGCTAAATTGGAATGCTTATAATATAAAAGGTACTAACTTTGACAGGAAAATCAATGAAAGCCAATGAAAATTTCACTAACTCCTAAATTAATGAAAAGAAGTTAAATTTCAACAGTCAATCAGATTAATAGGCAAGCATATAGGCCTTATATTAGAAAAGTGGCAAAATTAGGACATTTACAATCTATTGTTAAAAAGTTAAAGAGGCAAGTTAAATTCTAAGAGTAGCAAAATCGAGAGGCGAAATTATTTTGAACTGAAAATAACTTGGAAAGTTGGAAGAAAATACCAAACATAAAGTAAATAGATAGCGACCCGTATGAATTTGTAAGGCTAAAAGTGAAGAAAATGTAAAAAGGAATAGCTAATTGGAATGGTGAAAAAATCTAAATTTGTGAAAAAATTCGAGAAATCACACGTCTAAATTAATAGTAGAATGCTTGAAAAGCTGAATAGCAAAAATAAGTTAAAAGGTTATTAAAATTTGAAAAGACAAGAAACTAAAAATGTGAGTATTCAAAGATGACTGAAAAGTTGAAATTGTGAGTGGAAAGCTAGGAATGGAAAGTTGAAACCAAAAGATGAGAATAAGACGACCTTTACTTGCAAGCAGAAGGTTGAAGGCTGGAAATGAACAAAATCGATAATCTTTGTAAAAATTTCGGAAATTTATAATCAGTCATTATTTACACGGTACTTTTTATACTCAAAACTGAAACATTTCAATTTTTTTATTTGTGGTAAACAGTTTTGATTGAGTGTAACCAATGTGGAATAATAAATTGCTCCAAAATTGTTAAATTTTTCGAATGAAACTTCCGTTTTAAATATTAAAGATAATTTCAATTAGCAGACGCTCAGTCCTCAGTTTATTTATCTAAATCGAAAAATCAATCATGACTCAAGTTCTCTAGCAATAGAAAACATGAAAAATAAATTCCAGCAAAAAAAATTCCTTCACGTTATTCTTTAAACGAGAAAAGCAAATTCACAATCGTCGCAATAATTAAAATAGTGACAGTCCAACGATGTTCAAAAATCTCCGCAACTCTGCGACGATTTCGACCGAGTACCGAAGAGGCGACAGGCGAGACATCGATTTGCATGACAAAGCGTGCGGACCGATTTACGGCAACACTCGAGAAATCACTACCAAATCGAATGGAACAAAATTTGGCAAGGATCCAGTGTAGGAAGACTGTTTCATTCTTGAATTTGCATCAGAAAACCTTCGAAAAGCGGCCTAAAAAGAGAAGAGAGTGGACCGTTGTCGCAACAGTCCTCGTCGTCGTTGTCCTCGTCGTCACTAGGACACTCGAGTTGAAACGCTTGCCAAGAGTTTCAGTTGGCTTAGAGGCAGAGGATGAAGAAAAAAAATTACGAGACAAACAAAAACAGCAAACAGCTCAACGGCACTGGAGAAGGACCAACCGGAGAAGCCAAACGTATCAGGAAAATTTATTTGCGTAATATGCAAATGAAATTTTCACTCGTCCATTGTTTCGTCTTCTGTGTGTTTCCCGCTTATGGTCGGGTAGTAAATTACGGCCGTTTGCTCGGATTCGGGACTCGATTCCGCTGCACTCCGAGGGTAGACGTCCGGTACTTTACGAGTCAACGCGATTTTGCAAAAGTTTTAACTTTGTCGTAAAAAGTAGTACTCGCAAAGTTGTTGGATATGAAAATTGAATTTCCACGTACGGCCGCCACGTTGGCCGTCATTAGAGATATTTATTTGCTCTGTTGCGAGGGCTTTGTCCCGAATGTTGACCACATTTGAGAACTTTTTCAACTTTGCCGATTAAACAACCGGACCATTAGAGGACGAAATGTTTCCGAACTTGGTGACCGCCGCCGGGCCGAATAAATGTGGTGGACGGCAGAGGACAATGTTAATAATCATTCTAATCCTATTTACCGAGGATCCTTCCTCGGGTAGGTTTGAATACATGAAGTGCCGGCAGCTTGAAGTCGAGGAAGAGAAAAAAAAGCCACAAAAAGATTCATTAACGGTAACGAGCTCAATTTCACTGTCATTCCGAATAGCTCCAGACCCGTCCGTGTTCGGCTAGGTTGGCTGTTTGTTTTTCCGCTATTCTGAATAACGAAACGAAAAAAAGATACACTGTTCGCAGAAACCGCCTCGCGGAAAATTGTCCGCTGGATGCGGATGCGAGTGGTCGGCTAACTTCCTCGCGGCTAGGAATTGTCGTAAAACGTATCGAGTTTAGCACCGGTTGAAGTATTCAAAAGTACGGAAAGAGATGAGGGTTGAAAATGAGAACATTTCGGACTAAGTGCACTGGCACGAAGACGATTAAAAGTCACAAACCATTTAATGAAAGCATTATTTGAAAAAATTGCTGAAATTTTCCTTCAGAAATACATTTTTTTTATTTGTTAAAGGACCTTTTAAACTTTGTCATTTAGGTCCGTAAATAAAAATTAAATTGTTGAGAAAAAATGCTTTAAGAATTCATAATTTTAGGAAATATTCTTTCTCTTATTTCGTAAAAAATACTCGATTTTGAAAGCTGCAGAATTCAAACTAATAACTCCTAAACCAAGATCCGAATTATCAATGTACGCAATGTACAAATTGAAATTTCAACTCGTAACTTCTAATAGAAGACTGAAAATCCTAAGCATTAGGTGTCAAACTCCTAGCCATTTCCAACTCAAAACTCAAACAAACTCGAAACTTGAATCAAAATTCAAAAGTCTGCTTTCGTGAAACTCAAAACTAAATTCAAATGTAAAATCTCAAACAAAAAACAAATCGTAAAAAAGTTTGAACTTCAAAAACGTGATTCGAAGTTCTAAACATTCAACGTTGGTCCCTAAACTCAAAACTAAAAATCCGATGTTCGAAATTCAAATTTCGAAACTCCAAATTCCACGATCGAAAACTAACACTCAAAACTTGGAACTCGACGATTGAAACTAGAAAATTCAATCTGAATTCGAGTCATGTAACTCATAGTTTGTATTTTTGATGGATCAGCTAAACTGTGAAAAATCTATATCGAAATTTCAAACTTGAATCTCGAAGCCTAAAACTAAATAAATTGGGAACCAGAAACTCTAAACTTAGAACTCAAACTAGAAACTTCAGTCTCAAAGCCAAAAACCGAATATTCGCAACTTGAAGCACAAAATTCGAAACTCGAAAGTTGGTAACTCAAAATTTGAATACTCGACTCACGACACTCGAAGCTAAAAACTCGTTACTCTGATATTGAAACTCATAACTTTGAAAAGGAAATTCGAAACTGAACCTTGTAATTAGAAATTCGAAAATCCCAACTCGAGTCTCGGCGCTCAAAGTTCGAAATGCTTCATTTTTAAATTGAAACTCAAAATTTGAAATTAAATATTCGGAACAGGAAATTCGAAACTCTAAATTTTATACAAAACCTCGATACTTAAAACTCGAAATTCGTATCTTGAAACTAAAACTTGAAACTCAAATCCAAAACCCTAAAACTCACGATTTAACATGTTACTCGAAACTCAAAACAAAACTTAAAAATAAATTTAAAAACTCAAAACTCGAATCTCATTACTTAAAACCCAAAAATCGAAACTCAGAATTCGAATCCTAAAGCACGAAGCAAAGCATAAACATTAAACATTAAACATTAAACATTAAACATTAAACATTAAACATTAAACATTAAACATTAAACATTAAACATTAAACATTAAACATTAAACATTAAACATTAAACATTAAACATTAAACATTAAACATTAAACATTAAACATTAAACATTAAACATTAAACATTAAACATTAAACATTAAACATTAAACATTAAACATTAAACATTAAACATTAAACATTAAACATTAAACATTAAACATTAAACATTAAACATTAAACATTAAACATTAAACATTAAACATTAAACATTAAACATTAAACATTAAACATTAAACATTAAACATTAAACATTAAACATTAAACATTAAACATTAAACATTAAACATTAAACATTAAACAATAAACATTAAACATTAAACATTAAACATTAAACATTAAACATTAAACATTAAACATTAAACATTAAACATTAAACATTAAACATTAAACATTAAACATTAAACATTAAACATTAAACATTAAACATTAAACATTAAACATTAAACATTAAACATTAAACATTAAACATTAAACATTAAACATTAAACATTAAACATTAAACATTAAACATTAAACATTAAACACTAAACATTAAACATTAAACATTAAACATTAAACATTAAACATTAAACATTAAACATTAAACATTAAACATTAAACATTAAACATTAAACATTAAACATTAAACATTAAACATTAAACATTAAACATTAAACATTAAACATTAAACATTAAACATTAAACATTAAACATTAAACATTAAACATTAAACATTAAACATTAAACATTAAACATTAAACATTAAACATTAAACATTAAACATTAAACATTAAACATTAAACATTAAACATTAAACATTAAACATTAAACATTAAACATTAAACATTAAACATTAAACATTAAACATTAAACATTAAACATTAAACATTAAACATTAAACATTAAACATTAAACATTAAACATTAAACATTAAACATTAAACATTAAACATTAAACATTAAACATTAAACATTAAACATTAAACATTAAACATTAAACATTAAACATTAAACATTAAACATTAAACATTAAACATTAAACATTAAACATTAAACATTAAACATTAAACATTAAACATTAAACATTAAACATTAAACATTAAACATTAAACATTAAACATTAAACATTAAACATTAAACATTAAACATTAAACATTAAACATTAAACATTAAACATTAAACATTAAACATTAAACATTAAACATTAAACATTAAACATTAAACATTAAACATTAAACATTAAACATTAAACATTAAACATTAAACATTAAACATTAAACATTAAACATTAAACATTAAACATTAAACATTAAACATTAAACATTAAACATTAAACATTAAACATTAAACATTAAACATTAAACATTAAACATTAAACATTAAACATTAAACATTAAACATTAAACATTAAACATTAAACATTAAACATTAAACATTAAACATTAAACATTAAACATTAAACATTAAACATTAAACATTAAACATTAAACATTAAACATTAAAGATTAAACATTAAACATTAAACATTAAACATTAAACATTAAACATTAAACATTAAACATTAAACATTAAACATTAAACATTAAACATTAAACATTAAACATTAAACATTAAACATTAAACATTAAACATTAAACATTAAACATTAAACATTAAACATTAAACATTAAACATTAAACATTAAACATTAAACATTAAACATTAAACATTAAACATTAAACATTAAACATTAAACATTAAACATTAAACATTAAACATTAAACATTAAACATTAAACATTAAACATTAAACATTAAACATTAAACATTAAACATTAAACATTAAACATTAAACATTAAACATTAAACATTAAACATTAAACATTAAACATTAAACATTAAACATTAAACATTAAACATTACACATTAAACATTAAACATTAAACATTAAACATTAAACATTAAACATTAAACATTAAACATTAAACATTAAACATTAAACATTAAACATTAAACATTAAACATTAGACATTAGACATTAGACATTATACATTAAACATTAAACATTAAACATTAAACATTAAACATTAAACATTAAACATTAAACATTAGACATTAGACATTAGACATTATACATTAAACATTGAACATTGAACATTGAACATTGAACATTAAACGTTAAACGTTAAACACTTAACCAATTAAACACATAAAACGTAGAACATAGAACACATAATTCGGAACTGAAAATTCGAACTTAGATCCCTCAAACTCAAAACTTAGAACCAAAAGCTTAGTAGTCAGAACTCAAAACCAAAAATTCAAAACTAAGATCTAAAACTGGAAACCTGAAACTCAAAACTGGGAACTCGAAATAACACTAAGTTCAAAATTCAAAACTAAGATCTAAAACTCGAAACCTCAAAACTCAAAACTGGGAACTCGAAATTCAAATCTCGAAACACAAATCTCGAAACTCAAGACTCAAAACTCAGAACTTAACTGAAACTAAAAACTATAAACTAAAGACTGCAATATTACTGCAACTACACACTGGCACTTGAACCCAGGAGGAGTGAATGAGAGTCAACTTTGACGACTGCACAGGGGTTTAATATGAACTGTTAAACTGCACTAGGGGTTCGTTTTGAACCCGCTTTGCGACGGAGAGGTGAAGTTCAAATGCGATGAACTGCTAGTTTGCTCGTTTGTTTCGTGATTCAAGATGAACTGTTAAATTGCTCTGGAGAATCAATTTGAACTGGTTTGCACTGACAAGAAGAAGACGAAATGTTTTGAGATTGATGGTGAACCATCAATTTACACTAGTGATTCAATTTGAACTGCTTTGCATTGAAGAGATGAGGACGAAATGTTTAGCGATTCCAGTTGAACTGCTAAATTGAACTAGATGTTTAATTTGCACTGGTTTGCACTGAGAAGACGAAAATGAAATGTTTAGTAATTCAAGATGAGCTGTAAAATTGCTTTAGAGGTTTAATTTAAACGGTTTTGCTTTGAAGAGAGAAAGACAAATTGTTCAGTGATTCATGATGAAGTAATAAATTTTTCTTCATTCAATTTGAACTGCTGTGCACGTTCAAGACGAAGACGTAATGTTTAATGATTCAATATGAACTAATCTAGCCTTAGAGGTTCAACTCGAACCGCTTGGCATTGACAAAACGAAGTCGAAATATAAGGAAAACGCATTAAATTTAGATTTACTCAGCGATTTTCAAGGCAAAAATCAAACAGTTCTTCTGCTAGCCGTATCTCACAGGTGATCTGGAACTGATTGAAGGATCTTTTGATTTCATGTCAACGTTCAAAACAAAGAGAAAAAACTTCTAGCGCTCTGTGTAGAATTATTCTTGTCGCAGAATATTTTTTGACGTAGGACTACAACTTTTTTTTCTTACATAGGGGTGCAAATTTAAAATACGGAAAATCAAACCGTACAAACAGTGGTCAGGTTTTGCATATCTACAACTCAACCGATTTTAGATAGATTTTAGATATCGTTTCACCTACTGCTTAGAAATATTTCCAAGCATCGATGAAAGTGAATAAAAGTATTTATTCAAATTATAACGGGCAATGTCTAAGTTTTCCTGTTTTTTCAATGCAGTAGTTTTCCCTAACAGGGACGACATTTTTGAGTTTATGGTTTTCATGGGAATTTCGTGTGTTCACATTACAACGAAGCTGTTTCACAAAATAAGATTCAATATCGAGCCGATTTGCACTCTGTACGGTTTGTTTATGCTGCTAAGAAGAACGTTGCTCTCCACACCCCAATTGAACGGTTTGTGGATTTGTGTTATGCGCCGTTCGCCTCACACGAGAGACATTTTCATCGAAATTCTGCTGTTTTTTTACAATCGAAGTTAAAACGCAGGATGACCTGGATCATAATCATTCCCAGCACCTTTTTCTCAACAAATTAAACAATCCTTTTCAGGGCACCGAACTTGTTGAAAGAATGTATTGAGGAAAATTTTTTTTTTTTTTGGGTAGACAAATAATTTTATATAGTACACCAAAAGAAGCTTGCTGCACAAATATTGAAAACAAATTTAAGCAAGGAATATTGGACACAAATTTCACAGCTCACACTACCTCATAGGGTTGTCTCGTGTAGTTTTTAGTAGACCTATCCCATCGTGTGTTGTCCTTGAGGAGAACCATTTTTGTGAGTGGTGGAGAATGTTTGTGCTTACGAAAAGCAGCGTTCTAGTTGTCCAACCATGTCACAGTATTTTGTTGCTTGGTGTGGCTCAAATCAGCGTAAATTTTGCTATGATTACGTATTTTGATAGCAATTTAAAAAATTCACAATAGTTTTAAGCATAAAATATACTCCTTTTTGACTTCCTTGAGCGTTTGCTGGTCAAATTGAACTGGAAATTTACTCTATTTATTTTGAACGAAAACGAAATTAAGAATAATGTGAAAGAATAGTAAAATTCTGTTTAAATTTCGAAATGTGATTTCAAAAACAATGTGAGTAGCAAAATTTCAGTAAAATTTTTGATTTCCAACGATAAATTCGATTTAACAATCACAGTCAGGTTGAGTCTCACAGTCGCCTCTGATCGAATATTTCATTTGGTTTGTCAATGTTCCAATGTCCATCCTCAAATCAGCAAAAAAAACTTTGTGTGTCAAGCGTAGAAGTATTTTGTTTTTAATGTCCACCACCTGTTGAAGCCCCCACTTAGAAAAAAAAACATATAAAAAGGAATAACCTTTTAGTAAAATCTATGCTGGGATTATATTTAGATTCAATTGATGTGACATTAATTACTTCCTTTGAAAAGAATTTCAACGCGTGAAAGAAAACTGGGTTACTTTGAATAGGTTTATTCGAGGCTATCCCATCGTGTGTTATCTTTGGTGAGCAGGTTCTTTTCCACATACGATTTGAGGTGCGTACGAAAAGCTAACAACTTTATGTGATCTAAATAATCTTGAATGATTTAGGTTACAACATTTTCGTGAAGCACATGTAATTCAAAGAACTAAACAAAATCAAAGCAACTATTCTGAACTCATTCAACTTGTAGATCTGTTAAATTACCCAGAATCAGACTAGAATCGATTCATCCGAATCAAGTCATAAGAGGAAAGCTGGCAATATTCCTTCTTCGGTTTGATTTCCCTAGGAAACTACAATAAACAAAAGTAAAAAAGGCGGGTGGGTAATGTCAGAGACATAACTGGATGTCGTGAATACGAAAACAACTGACATGTTCCTTAACACTTCCGAATATCAATTGTATGAATTATGTACGCATTCCCCTTTTTCACATTTTTCGCAAAAACAAAGAACGCTTCACTTGATCTCGATTACTGTGAATTTCACACAGCGAAAAGTGCACAAATCTAAGCAAACTGTTCTTGATTTGCAGTAAACTGAGGATATTTCCCTACGATTTGCAAACAACAAATCCTAATAGTTCTTTAGAAAACTTTTAGAGCCATTAGAACAGCTGATATTGTGCAATGCTCTCCACCGTTGTTTTTTCCCAATGCTAATGACTGGCAGCTGTGACGTAATCGCTCTTGTCGAAAGCGTGCAGACGACACAAAACACATCTGCTCGCAGTGGCGATTGAATCCAAACTGATTGAATTTTTGTTAAGAGATTTCCTTTTATGTGATTTCGTTTGTAGCTTTTTCACTAATGGGCGGTCCTAACGGCTATAAAAATAGCCGCATACAGAATTTTATTGTCGATTATTTCATTTCGGATTTGCATAATTTATTGAAAGAAACTATCAATATGCTGTAGGCATTCGTTTCTAGCATTCACAAGGACCAAATTGAGGAACTCACTGTGATATTCACCACTTTTCGGAACATTTTTCCCGGACGATTTGTTGTACAGCAGCAGATATTTTGTTCTCTTCCTTAGAACGCGTTCTGATTGGCTGGTGTTGACATGGAGCAAATGAGACAGGTTTTTCAATAGTGTACTATTGAAATACTTCATTGCTTTTGCTATACACGTTTAAATTGAAAAATTTCGATTCTATTGGTAGTTAGATTATATAAATCCTTTCACAGATCACTGAGCTATGAGCTTTAAAAATACGAGAAAGGCAAACGCGCCTTATGAATTATCCTCTTTGATACTCGTTTATACCAAACATTTCAGAAAAGTTTAATTTTGAATTATTTGAGACTATGTCTCAAAACTGAAAATTTTATCATAAAATTGTGATCATATTTCCATGTCGGCATGTCGCAAGTATTATGTTGATTCATTAGATACAACGATAGATATTCACGATCAGAAACTTATCACTCTCTCAGAGGGTAAATTTTGAAAAGGCACCCCATAGTAAAGTAAGTCGTATTCACGACAAAATGGGTTGTATAGAGGTACAGTAAAGTAAATTCCGCATAATTCTTTAGGAGTATTATTATGGTTTTAAGAAGAACCGAATAGAAGTCTGGAATAGAGAACTGGACCCTGAGTTCAAGACCTAAATTTAGATCCAATAACAGACTCAGAATCCAGTTTCAGTCGCTGCTGGTTCTCGCCTTGATGGCGAGCAAGCGAATGAGAGATGCGACCTGAGCGTTTGAGGTTTTTAACCACGCAGAAGGTGCATTCTCTCTCGCTGCTGGTTAATAGTTTAACTCCCGCTGCTGCTGCTGGCTGGTCCTCTCGCCTCGATGGCCAGCAAGCGAATGAGAGATGCGACCTGAGCGTTTGAGGTTTTTATTAACCACGCAGAAGGTGCATTCTCTCTCGCTGCTGGTGGAAAGTTTAACTCCCGCTGCTGCTGCTGGCTGGTCCTCGCGCCTCGATGGTCAGCAAGCGAATGAGAGATGCGACCTGAGCGTTTGAGGATTTTAACCACGCAGAAGGTGCATTCTCTCTCGCTGCTGGTTAACTCTCGCTGCTGCTGCTGGCTGGTCTTCGCGCCTCGATGGTCAGCAAGCGAATGAGAGATGCGACCTGAGCGTTTGAGGTTTTTATTAACCACGCAGAAGGTGCATTCTCTCTCGCTGCTGGTGGAAAGTTTAACTCTCGCTGCTGCTGCTGGCTGGTCCTCGCGCCTCGATGGTCAGCAAGCGAATGAGAGATGCGACCTGAGCGTTTGAGGATTTTAACCACGCAGAAGGTGCATTCTCTCTCGCTGCTGGTTAACTCTCGCTGCTGCTGCTGGCTGGTCTTCGCGCCTCGATGGTCAGCAAGCGAATGAGAGATGCGACCTGAGCGTTTGAGGTTTTTATTAACCACGCAGAAGGTGCATTCTCTCTCGCTGCTGGTGGAAAGTTTAACTCCCGCTGCTGCTGCTGGCTGGTCCTCGCGCCTCGATGGCCAGCAAGCGATTGATTGATTGCGACCTGAGCGTTTGAGGTTTTTATTAACCACGCAGAAGGTGCATTCTCTCTCGCTGCTGGTGGAAAGTTTAACTCCCGCTGCTGCTGCTGGCTGGTCCTCGCGCCTCGATGGCCAGCAAGCGAATGAGAGATGCGACCTGAGCGTTTGAGGATTTTAACCACGCAGAAGGTGCATTCTCTCTCGCTGCTGGTTAACTCTCGTTGCTGCTGCTGGCTGGTCCTCGCGCCTCGATGGTCAGCAAGCGAATGAGAGATGCGACCTGAGCGTTTGAGGTTTTTATTAACCACGCAGAAGATGCATTCACTCTCGCTGCTGGTTAACTCTCGCTGCTGCTGCTGGTTAAGGTCCTCTCGCCTCGATGGCCAGCAAGCGAATGAGAGATGCGACCTGAGCGTTTGAGGTTTTTATTAACCACGCAGAAGGTGCATTCTCTCTCGCTGCTGGTTAACTCTCGCTGCTGCTGCTGGTTAAGGTCCTCTCGCCTCGATGGCCAGCAAGCGAATGAGAGATGCGACCTGAGCGTTTGAGGTTTTTATTAACCACGCAGAAGATGCATTCACTCTCGCTGCTGGTTAACTCTCGCTGCTGCTGCTGGTTAAGGTCCTCTCGCCTCGATGGCCAGCAAGCGAATGAGAGATGCGACCTGAGCGTTTGAGGTTTTTATTAACCACGCAGAAGGTGCATTCTCTCTCGCTGCTGGTTAACTCTCGCTGCTGCTGCTGGTTAAGGTCCTCTCGCCTCGATGGCCAGCAAGCGAATGAGAGATGCGACCTGAGCGTTTGAGGTTTTTATTAACCACGCAGAAGGTGCATTCTCTCTCGCTGCTGGTGGAAAGTTTAACTCCCGCTGCTGCTGCTGGCTGGTCCTCGCGCCTCGATGGCCAGCAAGCGAATGAGAGATGCGACCTGAGCGTTTGAGGTTTTTATTAACCACGCAGAAGGTGCATTCTCTCTCGCTGCTGGTTGATGATTCCACTCCCACGACGTCTGCTTCCATCGAACGCACAAGAAGAAATGATCGATTTTCGACCACGGTTCCCCTTTTATACGCATTCAGTTGAAGATATGTGCCTGACTATCTCAAAATCGTCGTCCTTGCGCGAAAAACCCAAGCGAAAGTAAAAAGTTTTCCGCGTTGTTTTCAAATTTTAAGAAAACTTAATTTTTGAGTTGTTTGTGGTTATCGCACACTGTTCAAAATATTATCCTGAATTCCTGATCATATTTTTGATGAAATGGTGAAAGAATTATGTTGCTACCATTAATACAAGTCGAGATATTCGCGATTAAGTTCTGCCCATTCTTCCATATGGCTAATTTTGAAAAGGCGCCCCATAGTAAAGTAAGTCGTATTCACGACAAAAGCCGGAAAACTTCTACCGGATGGACGAACAAACGAACGAACGAACGAACGACCACCGGAAGTCGGAAAATCACCTTCACCAGCTGTTTCGGTATGCAATTTTTACCCGTAGCTCTCAGTAGGATGGCATCTCATCGCCACTTTGAAAATCCCTTCGAGATCAGCCGATGACAGGAGAAACTTTTATCCGACCAATTCAAATTTGTTCATTTCCCGGTGGCCCGACTTGTTTGTTACTTCGGTTTCGGTCCTCGTCGGATTGAACAAATAAATATGCAATTTTCCGAAGCATTGCGACTACCACCGCCACCACCACCATCGGATTGCAACTTGGACACCGGCTGCTGCACCGGATTCGCATGCCGAATATCTTTCCTGAAAGTAAGCTTTCTATGAAAAATCAAATTTAAATTTTTGATCTCTCTGCGGGATAAATATGATACCTTTCTACTACTGTGTTGGAATTGTGGCCAGTTTCGAGAAGAGGAATTGCTACCGGATGCTCAGTCCCTGACAGAGAGAGAGAGGATGTTTGTGGCAAGCTATTGAAGTGGTTTTGCGGTCGGTCCCTAGGCTTCAAACTGTGACTTGTGAAACCAAGCTCTGTGCGGGGTTCGCTTTGAAATCCTATTACATTTTCCTTGTTTTGACAAAAGCATTGAACATAAAAACCTGTCATCAATTGAAACGAAACTCCTACCGTTCCCGCGGAAACTCAATCGACAATTACTTGCGGATTGCGGTCCGGAGAAAACATAAAAACATTTACATAATCTCCGGTGAAGGATCCAAATCCGATTTGAATTTAATCCCGTTGATTTGCAAAGGAAAAAACCTGAACCGAAATTCTGCCACGTGCTGTGCGTTTCTCCGGCCCAAAATCGATACGGCGTTCGGAAATTAAAGACTGCTCTATTTCCAATCAAATTCCGCGTCGCCCTTCTCCCACATTCTTCCCGCACATCTCGCGTCCTGGTCTAGTATTTGTCCCCGAAAATCACTTTGGTATGCATGGTCACGAGCTTTCTTCGTTCGATTCTCCACCTCTGACACAACATGGCGTGGCGACGGCTGGCAACAGAATCGCCCAGAGGATCGATCGCGTTTCGAATTCCAAAGAATTCGGAGAAAGGGAAATTGATTGGACAGAGCGAGGCGAAAGTCATCATCCATCCCTCAGAGCAGCAACTTAGAAAACACTTGGGAACCGGCCACCGAATGGAGGAAATTAACAATAAACTTTGCCGGTTGGCCTCTGCTTCGAAGCCCATCTGACAGACTGATATGGAATTAAAATTTCAGGACAGACAGGACGTTATGGCGGGGTGGCTGCTCAGTAGGGAGAATGTGAATCGAAGGGTTTTTTGTGAGGTAAAAAAAATACTAAATTTTACTAAATCAGTTAATAGATTAATAAAACTTAATTTTTTTTTCATATATCATCTTCGACTACTCAATGCATTAGCAGTTTAAATTGAACTGCAAATGCCACCCAACGTTTCAACATGAATCGCTAGGTAAACGTAAAGCAAATGCTACTTCTTGCAAGGGTTAGCCAAAATGTGTGCTAGGGCACATAACCGTTTCGTCTTTGACTTATCAATGCAGAGCAGTTCAAATTGAACTGCTTAGTGCTAAACTCGGCAGTTCAATTTGAACCGCTAAGCAGACGTAAAGTTTTTGCTATTTACGGAACACTTTTTGTTTTGCAACGGAGTGCAATGTCTTTTTTGACGTGCCGAACGAAAACATGTTTTCGACTATTAGCGGTTTGTGTTTAACTGCTAGGTTCTACAACATAAACTGCTAATGCACTGATGAGTCGAAGACGAACTGTGAAAAATGTTGAAATAGACATGTATACTTAGCAAAGTCCCTGGTACCGATACTCCTGAATGACTGGAAAAAAGCTTTAGTCAATAATTACTTGGAAATTTGGTGGAGAAAAGATTTTTCTTCTTACCCCTAAATTTATGCTAGGTGCACAGAGCCATTTTCATTTGATTTTACGTTTCGTCTTTGACACATCAGTACGTAGCAGGTTTTGTTGTCGACTATTCTCCCGGTTCCCGACAATCAACCTTCAACATTGTCCAAAATCTGGAACTATGAAGAGTCAGAGAGAATTAGGGTCACGTCAGGTATCACAATGACATTATTTTCCTCGAAACTCTTGCTTAGTCACTGTTGAGTAGTGGCAAGATGCCAAATCCACCCAAAAACAGGGTGTTCGGAGATTTTAGGATGCTGTTTTAGAAGTTTCAATAGGAATTTTTTAAGGTACTCTTGGATGTAGAATTAACTGTTAATATTCTCTGTCGAGATGAATGATTAGTTGATTTTACCACACGTACAGATGGCTTGCCAACCGAATTTTTTTCGTGAAATGAGACCTCAGTGTATTTCTAAATCATTCGGACAAAAAATTCTTTTAGTTTTCGATTTCGGAAATCTCAAAACTTATGAGGTCTAATTTTTTTTCAAGAAAGAAGAAAAGAAAAGACCTGCGTGTCCGGAAATGAAATATTATATCATGGTTTGGACAAATTTCTCACCTCTGGTTTTGTAAAGCGGACATACCGCTTATGCTTGTAATTTTGAACCGAGTTTTGAACTATTCTCCCGTTTTCCCGAAAATCAGCCATCAATATTGCCCAAAATTTTACCATCGATCAGAACTCTAGAGAGAGTTTGGAGAATTAAGATCACGAGGTACCACAATGACATTATTTTCTTCGGAATCCTTGCTTAGTCACTGTTGAGTAGTGACATGATGTGAAATCCACCCAAAAACAGGGTGTTCGGTGATTTTAGGATGCTGTTTTAGAAGTTTCAATAGGATTTTTTGAAGGTACTCTTGGATGTAGAATTCACTGTTAAAATTCCCTGTCGAGATGAATAGTTAGCTGATTCTACCACACGTACAGATGGCTTGCCAACCAATTTTTTATTCGTGAAATGAGACCTCAGTGTATTTCTAAATTATTCGGCAAAAAATTCTTTTACTTTTCGATTTCGGAAATCTCAACACTTTTGAGGTCTAATTTTTTTTAAGATCATACCAAATCTTAAAGTTTTTTAAGACCATATTTTTCCTATCGCTATACGGATTTTCGAAGTCATGTGGATTTTGTATAGCTTTTTTTTGAGTGCGTTTCACCATATAAAAAAGACCTGCGTGTCCGGAAATAAATGTTATATCATGGTTTAGGCGAATTTCTCTCCTCTGGTTCTGTAAGATTTTGTCCGTTTGTAGTTTTGAACCGAGTTTTGGACTATTCTCCCGTTTTCCTGACAATCAGCCTTCAATATTGCCCAAAATTTTACGATCGATCAGAACTCTGGAGAGAGTTTGGAGAATTAAGGTCACGTCAGGTATCATAATGACATTATTTTGCTTGAAACCCTTGCTTAGTCACTGTTGAGTAGTGGCATGATGCCAAATCCACCAATTCAGAGTGTTGGGTGATTGTAAGATGCTGTTTTAGAAGTTGAAATAGGCATTTTTGAAGGTACTCTTGGATGTAGAATTCACTTTTAATATTTACTGTTTAGATGAATGGTAAGCTTATTTTACCACACGTTCAGATGGCTTGCCAAACGAAAATTGTTTTCTTCGTTATACGTTAAAGTTTTTCACAATCCCTGGTACCAATCCTACTAAATTCCTAAAAGACCATCTAAAAAGTCTAAAAGAAGTAATGTATTTTTATGCTCACGTCTCTTTTTATGCGTCTTGTTTTCTAACGTCTCTTTTTATGTGATTTTTTTACGTATAGAATTATGTGGTATTTTATGCAAATTTTCAAAATTATGCGGATTTTTTTAATGCAAATCTTCAAAGTTCTTTTTTGTTTCGTCTTAGAAATGTACCAAATGTCAAGATCGAAAACACCAAATCTCGAAAACACTAAAGTTTAGGTAGATTCTCTGGGACTTTGAAAATTTATTTTTTCTAAAGATAACTCCGGATCTCGACGTTTCATGTATTGCTTAATCAGTTGTCTTTGAACAATTTTTTTTTCGGTCTCGGAAATCTCAAAATAGATATTAATATTATTTACCTCGAAACCCTTGTTTAGTCACTTTTGAGTAGTGGCAAGATGCCAAATCCAACCAATGCAGGGTGTTGGATGATTTTAGAATGCTGTTTAAGAAATTGCAATAGGCATTTTTGAAGGTACTCTTTCATGTAGATTTCACTGTTAGTATCCCCTGTCGAGATGAAAGGTCAGCTGATTTTACCGCACGTTTAGATGGCTTGCCAAACGAGATACTCTTCCGAAAATTGTTTTCTTCGTTAAACGTTAATGGTTATCACAATCCTTGATACCAATGCTCCTAAATGACCAAAAAGATCTTTCAAAAAGTATGAAATTTGAAACGAATAATTCAGATTTTTTACCGATCTGACAACTATTCACTTACTTTCCTGTTATTTCTAATTATTGAATGCTATCTAGACTGGACATCGTCTGAGCAAAGTAATGTCTTTTTATACTCAAATTTCTTTATGTGATTTTTTACGCATAAAGTTATGTGGTATTCTATGTGAATTTTCAAAATTATGCGGATTTTTTGGATGCAAGTTTTCAAAATATAGATATTTTTTTTTGTTTTTCGTCTTAGAAATGCACCAAATGTCAAGATCCAGTGTTGTCTCGAAAACACCAAAATTTAAGTCGATTTTCTAGGACTTGGGAAAAATTTATTTTTTTCTAGAAACAACTCCAGATTTCGACGTTTTATGTATTTCTCAATCATTTGACTGCAAATAAATTTTGTTTTCGGAAATACCAGTATTTTTTAAGTCCAATATTTTATCAAGATGACACCAAATCTTGATGTTTATTAAATTTTTAGGACATCTTGCAATAGATTTTTTCCCTTCAGTTATGCAAATTTTTCAAGTGAATTTTCGAAGTCATGAGATTCTTCTATACGATTTTTTGTGGTGAATTTCCCCCGCATAAGAAAGACGTGTCCGAAAATATTTGTTAAAGTTTGGGCAAATTTCTCTCCTCTGGTTTTGTCCGCTTATGGTTGTAGTTTTGAACCGATGTTTGACTATTCTCCCGTTTTCCGTCAATCAGTCTTCAATATTGTCCAAAATTTTACAATCGATCAGAGGAGCTCTGAAGAGTTTGTAGAATTAAAGTCACGATGTATCATAATGCCATCATGTTCCTCGAAACCCTTGCTTAGTCACTGTTTTTTAATGGCAAGATGCCAAATCCTACCAATAAATTTGTTTGGTTTTAAAAATGTCCCAAAACATTTTATCTCAAAAAAACGACAGTTTAGGTCGATTTTTTGGGACTTAGAGAAATACTTTTATTAGAGATAACTTCAGATCTCGACGTTTGATGCATTTCTAAAACATTTGGCACAAAAATGGTTTTAGTTTTAGATTTCGAAAATTACGAATTTTTTTGAGTATAAAAAAAAACAAATTGTTTAAATTGTTTTTTCAAGATGACGATAAATCCTGATGTTTTATGAATTTTAAAAAACATTTTGCAATGAAATTTTTGTCTTTAGCTTTGCGGACGTTTGAAGTGAATTTTCGTGAAGTGAAATTTCATTTATTGTCATCTCGAACAAAATTTTGCTTTTATTTTAAAAATCGATTTTCTGGGACTTTAGATTCCAAAATCGAAAAAAAAATTTGGTGCCAAATGCCTTGAAAAAACGTCGAAACGTTGAGATCTAGTGTCATCTCGAAAATATTTTTTGAATTCGTCTCTGAGACCTTCAACATTATCAAAATTCCCAGTCAAGATCTAAAAAAAATTTTTTTGAGATAACACAAAATCTCGACGACATCAGACATATGGCATAAAAAAAATTCCGATTTCGGAAACCTCAAAATTTTTCTTGACTTGAGTTAAGGCATTTGGCATCAAAAATGTAATTTAAGATTTTGGAAATGTTAAAAATTCCAGAAATTCAATATTTTTAAAACAAAAACATCCCGAGATGACACTAATTCCCGATGTTTCATGTCATTCTAAGACTTTTTGCATTAAAAAAATATTTGATTTCGAAATTTCATGTACTATGATGATTTTTCGAGATCGAAAATTTTAAAACTTTGACGGTGCAAAACCTCACCCATATCCGATTCAGCTCAAATGCTACATGGGAACTTTTTTTGGTGCGCTTAAACTTCTGAGCACTACCGCTTAACGAAATTAGAGCTGACCCAAAAATTTGGGCACCCTATAATACATGTGTAAAGAAGATTCAGAAGGCAACCTTATTAAATAGCGCGAAACATGCGCATGATACTTTGCACGCACCGGTTGAAGTTCGTTCTGTATTATAGTTTGCTACTGATCTCGTTCTGAATAATTCCTAAAATTCGTCTCCTTGTTCCGTTTGCTTTGTTTTCAATTGAGGTGACGTGGCGTGTATTTTCATACACTTAGTACTTTCATACTCTGACAAATTCATAAACCGCAATCAACAGATAGTCGCTTTAATTCTGAGCTTCGCTAGTCTGGGAAGTGTCAGAAGAAGTGTCGGTACAACCATGATCGTTTTTGCGATGATTGTAGCCAACATCGGAGCAATTAATACTAAAAGCAGTGAGTTTAACATTTCGCCTCCGGTGAACACGAATCCATTCTGCTTCGTTTTTTCCGTTTTCTAAATTTGCAACCAGACACTTGCAGCCAGCTTGGAAGCTCGTTCTCGTCCTGGTCATATCCTGCATCTAGCATATTGTGTCGATCGATGCCGAAAGTGAGTATGTGTAAGGATCTTAGATTTACGACCGTCCGGTGAAAAGTGTTCACACCGCGTATGAAAAATTCATAACGTTAGGAAGCCTTCGCACATTCTTCGAACCGCGAGAGAGAAAGCAGGAGAAAAAAATCCTCCTCTGATGGGATTCCGCTGCATATTTCTTGTACTCGCCGCCAACATGAGCTATCGAATCCTATAAAAATCGAATAAAAGTCTGTTCGTAGCAGCAACGGAACTTGTTACGTCAGGTTTCGGCTCGCTTCCCGGCCGAGATGGCATGATTGAGAACACAGAAAAAAAAATGAAAAGCAAAGAGGACGAGCAGGGGAAAAAATCATCGTCATCATCGTTCAGAGGGCGCAAAATGCACGGTTGAAGGATAAAAATTCTCAACTAGTTTAGCGTGTGGCGAATGGCGGTGCGATGGGTTTTCCGAACGGCGTCAAAGTGATTCAAGTTTGCGTAAGACTTTCAACGAGCGAGTGCTGCCGGGGAAGGAGAAGTTGTGGCAGATTGCGAACCAAAATGATCTCCTGCTTTCACGTTATTTGCTTCTCGATATCAGGAAGTGATAGTGGCTTAGAACAAACAGGAAAAAAGCGAGTCTGCTTGCGTCGGACTTACGAAGACATGTGGCTTCTAAGGATTGCAATTAGTATTCGTTTCACGTACCACTGTTTGAAAAGTGCAAAATATTCGGATTTTCAGTGTAGAAAATAAGGAATTAGATAAATTGCAGGGCGGCACCTGAGAGCCACTTATTGTTTGCTTCATTCTACCTGACTTGGTCGCAAATGTATCTGACATATGATTAAAACCCTACAAAACCAATTCTCAGCAAGTGCTGATTGTCACACCTACTGCAAATAAAACGGCTTTCAAAATCTTCTGCTTCACATTACGGTTACCATCTCAGATGCATCACCCGTCCGAACGCAATTTTATTTAAGGAAATTTAAGATCTTTTTTAGTATAACTAAAGATCTAATTACCGGCTGGTCAACAGTGCGTGGGAATTGCGCATTGTTTCGTCAGAATGGGCTGATTTTGTTCATAGCAACAATTGTTTAGCTGGTGGGTAAGTTGAGTTTCTCGTTCAGTCTATGATTAAAAGAACGCAAAGTTTAGTGTATGAAGAACTTCGGTATAACAAAACACATACACTATCGATAAGTTGACAGTTTACATGAAGTATCAATTTTTATTAACTTAAAATTAAATTCAACACTTTTGTTAAAAACTTTCGTATCGAGATTATGTTGACTTATTTCCTAATTTTCATCAACTAGTTTTCCACCCTTGGTAGTTCGGAATTCTGCCTGATTTAAATGCCTGTTACTTGATGAAACAATTGAATAATACGGGTGTAAATTAATTATTTATTTGAATCAATGCTAACATCATCAATTGAAATCTATTTCAATTTGATATTAAACAAATGTACGACTCGACTATACGACTTTTCGGAGAAATGAGTTCCGGTGAGATGACTTTCTGTAGAATGACTCTTTCGTTGAAATGGCTCTTTGGGCGGAATAAGTATTTCGGTGGAAAGACTCGGTAAAATATATTCATAAATAACTCGAAAAAATGTTTTTTTCGGCAATATTAATCTGGTCAAAATAACTATTTCACCTATCGGAATATATTTCGGTGAAATAACTTTCGGTGAAATGACTTTTCGGGCTAAATAACTTTCGGAAAAAAGATTTTCGGTAAAGTGACTCTTTCAGCTAAACGAATCGACGAAGTGGCTCGTTCGGTAAAATTAGTTTTTTTTTTCGTGAAACTAATGATTCAGCGAAATGGTCCTTCCGACGTAAAATCTATTTCCGACAAATATCTCATTCGGAGAAACGGTTATTTCGGCTATGATTTTCTGAGAAATGACTTTCCATGGAATGACTCTTTAGGTGAAATGACTCACTCACTCTTTCGGTTTTCTTTTGCTTCTCCGACGAAATGACTGTGAAACGACTATTTCGGCTTAATAACTTTCTGTGCAATGACTGGGTAAAATTACATATCTGTGTCACGACTCTCAGCAAGTCCTTTCGGTGGAATGAATTTCTTGATAAATATCTTTTCTAAAAAATAACTTTCGTTAAAATGGCTCTGTTGGTGAAACGACTCTTTCGGCGAAATGACTCCTTCGGCGAAATTACTATTTCGGGGGAAAGGAACTTTTCGCTCAAATGACTCCGAACGAAATTATCTTTCAGGTGAAACGACCTTTTCGGTGAAATGATTTGTTCGGTAAAATGGCTTTTGACACAACTACTTTTTTGTGAAACGGCTCATTCGGCGCAACTATTTTTTTGGAAAAATGACTTTCTATTAATCGACGTATTCGTTGAAATGGCTCTCTTGGCGAAGTGGATTTTTAGATGAAACGACCTTATGCCAAACGATTCTGAACTCAATTCATTGATTTTCTGTGAAATGACTCGGCAAAATTGCATCTTCGTATCATGACTCTTTCTGCAAAGAAGCCCTTTTGGCGGAATTACTTTTTAAGTGAAATGCCTTTCGGCACAACGGCCTCTCGACGAAATAACTTTCGACAAAATGACGGAATAAACTTTTCGATGAAAATAACTCGCTAAAATGGCTGTTCTGGTGATATGACTTTCGGTGAAACTACCCTTTCGGTGAAACGACTCTTTCGGCGAAATGACCCCTTCTGCGAAATGACTCGTGGGAAGAACATTTTCAGTCAATTAACGAAATGATTCTGCGTAATCATCTTTTCGGTAAAGCGGATCTTTCGGCGGAATGACTCTGTGAAATAATTGTTTCGACAACATAACTTTTTCTGTAAAACGATTCATTCGGCGAAACTACCTTTCCGATTGAAATAACTATTTTGATAAAACGACTCAAGAAAATTACTCGACAAAAAACCTTTCGACTTTCGACTGAATAACTTTTTCGGTGAAATGACTTTCCGCACAGTGGCCTTTCGGGCGAAATATCTCTCAGTAAAATAGTTCTTTCGGCGAAACGACTCTCAGTTTGACTCTTTCGACGAAATGGCTCTTTCGGCTAAATTAGGGTTTTTCTGTGTAGCGAATCATTCGGCGAAATGACTTTTTTGGCGGAATAACTATTTTGGTGAAATGACTCTTTCGGTAAAATCAACTATTAGGTGAAATAAATAAATAAATTTTATAATCTTTCGCTAAAACGACTCTTTTGGGGGAATTGCTCTTTGGGAAAAAAGACTATTTCGGATGAATGATTTTCTGTGAAAGGATTTTTTCGACGGAATAAATCTTTCGATGAAATGATTTTCGTTTGAATTATTGAATTTGTGAAACGACTTTTTCGGCGAAATGGCACTTTCGGTGAAATGGTTTTTGGCATAATGACCTTTCAGATGAAATAACCGTTCCGGCACCAAGGCCTTTCGGGCGAAATAGTTAGTTCGGTGAAATGATTTTTTTTGTTTGACTCATTCGACAATATTAGTTTTTCTGTGAAACTACTAATTCGGCGAAACGGTCCTTTCGGCAGAATTTTTATTTCAGTGAAATGACGTTCGATAAAATTATCTATTAGGCCTAATTTGGCAAAAATGGCCCTTCCGACCAATTTGCTATTTCGGCAAAATTACTCTTTCGTCGAAATGGCTTTTTTGACGAAACGAACCTTTCGGCATAATGATTGTTTTAGCGAAATAACTTTCTGTAAAACAATTTTCGACGGACTCACTTTCGGTGAAACGATCCTTTCGTTGGCGAAATAATCCTTTCGATGAAACGACTTTTACGGCTAAATGACACTCGGTGAAATTGCATTTGGTGGAATGTTCCACGGAGTGGCGTTTGGCAAAATGATTCTTTTGGCGAAATGACATTCGGCGGAAATGAATGTTTCGACGAAAAAATCTTTATGGTAAAACGACTCTTTCGGCTAAATGAACATGTCTCGTCAGTAATGTAATATCTTACAGTAATGTAAGGCTAATAGCTTAAATTGAACAGTGTAACTCTAGAAGTTGAAGGATAAATTGACTCAGTGCATCATTAATTGGAGGGCTTATTTGAAGAATAAGATGTCGGGATGAAGAAAAATCAAAAGATAGTTGGCCTTGTCAACTACCAAAACTACCCGAAGGAGACATTAGAAACTTGAAAGTTGTAATCGATAAAAATGGCATACCGAAAATCTGAACATCTTTTGAACGGTAATTTAAACGTTACAAGAACTCTTACCAAATCGTGCCAGGTCTAAGTTCGATGTTCCTTGGTAGAATTTAGCATACTGCCACTGCGCTCGAACGGAGCCAAAAAGATATTAATCTGCCAAATTCGAAGATATCCCAACACTTTTAAAACAGAGCTGCAAATGGCAACCCTATGCTGCTACAATGCTAAAGTAAAAGTTTTCCGATGAATCCGAAACTGCAGTCTGAGTTCAGAAAATAACGAGAATCCTCCGGCATCCCACATTGTTTGGTCGATGGCTATCTTCTTATTGCGCCAATGTAGGAACGTGGTCAGGCTGCTAATTGGATAGATAAAATGTACCCAATTAGTGAGTGCGGACGAGGAATGAGGGACAGCGCAACCAAACGGACAATGGTTTTTGTTCGACCTGTGAGTCGTGATCAGAACCGCGCACACACACCCAGTCACCCGAAGACGTCACCAGTTCCGATTGTAGGATTGTAGCCGTGAACGCTGTCTCTAACGTCGTCCTGTTGTATGTCAGTCGTGACGACCGAACATCATCTCCCGGGAGTTTTTCCGGTTTGATTCTGACAAATGCCATTGACTTGTCCGGGAGAGACCGCCCGGACGGAACAAAGCTCTGACGAGTCTAGTCGAGCTAGGAAAGCTTCGATTGTGGTTTTCTATGCAAAAAGATTCCTGAACACAGTCACAGTCGTCACAAGGAAGAATACTGGATTTACGGTGTGTTTGGTTTGGTCCTGTCCCAATTCTTCTCGTTGGCTGAAAACACGAAAGTGAGAACAGACAAGGACGGGGAAGAAACCTAACCGACAAATAAAGATGTTTTCCTTGCTGGTCCATGCCGAAGCGTGAGATGTTGTGGCAGTTCCACAATCGATTGCCGAGCATGAATTCAAATATTGCCACCGGCACAAAAAAAAGGAAAGGATTCGAACGGCGGGCAAATTTTCGGGACGGGAAAGTTTGTTTGTTTTCGGTTTTGTTTGCAACTTTTAATAAGCTGTATCTGTGTGACCCCAAAAGTTTGTAATCAACAGCAGAATGTTGACAGAAGAGCTCTGCCAGTCGATGTGGGAAGTGCGGAAGGTGAACCGGAGGTGGTGGCGGTTAGTGGATTGAAAGTTTTTCGAAAAGTTTTGTAATTATAAGCCGAGATGAGGACAAGATAGTGTTGTTTGTGTGATTTTTAGTCGGAAACTTTTACGAACCCGAACACGGAAAATTTCTATCCAAACTCCAAGACTGTTGGACAATACAAACGAGAGAGTTGCAGAACCGATGGATGACACAAAGCTCTGGTGCGGTTTATTGCGGAAACCGAAGAGTTAATCATGAAAGGTGACGTGACAAGCTTAAATAAAGAATGAAAAGAATGCATAGGAATGGAGCTCATCGACGAGTAAAGCAGGCGAAATTGTTTTGTTGAAATTATTGAAACAAAAAGCGTTGTTTTGTTAGTGAAAAAAAGAGATAATTTCATGTTAACAAGTTACTATCGCATGCCACCCCCTGAGTATTATAAAGTTTATCAAATAAATTCAAGAGTTGTGGTCATTATTCAGAGTGAAAATGAGAAAAAATGTCTACAAATTTGTACAAAACCGGACATAAGTATGTGGTGTCACCTGACGGTCGAAGTTTGAAGCATTTCGATTTGAAAAGTCATTCGAGTGTGGGGGGTTGGAATGGTTTCGAGTCTGTCGACGTTCGTACTCTCGGCTTCGTTGTGAAAGTTACTAATGAGCGCAGTCAACTGAATCTTGGCAATAAGATAGACGCAAGTAGAAGTGTCATAACCAGATACATTTTGCAATTTGGTCTCTTAAAAAGCTCTCAAGTTACCCTACCTCAACACATGGAACAGAGCAAAAGTGACAAGAAAATAGGTGAGATGAACTTCAATTGGCGTCTACAAAGATTGTCTTGTAATGCTCGGCTCAAACGCATCAATTGTCGTCAGTAGACCTGCCCCATGATTCTTAACGCCGATGTTTTGGATTATCGTTATGGACCCACTTTTCACCAGCAGCAGCTAGAATTAGATTCGAAAAACTTCCGCTTTTGTGTCGTTGAAGCAGTTGTTTCCACGTATACAAACGGCATTCGACGTCCCTTGGCTTCAATTCACACGGTACCCAATAACCTACCTTTCGGATCTTTTTCATCGCTTTTAAACATTGACCAATCGCTGGCTGAGTAACTCTGAGTAATTTTGCAAGCGCTTCTTGCGTTTGCGACGGGTTTTGGTCGAACAATTCCAAACTTCTTCCGACATGTTCGCTCAGCTAGAACCTGTTCATCATACATTTTCACCAGAATACGACGACTTCCGGCAACTGTTTTCTTCATTATCAATTAATGAAGAACCAGTGAGTCGTGATCAGAAACACTTTACTGGCCATAAAATTCGACCATTTTCCTAGTACAAAAAACAAGCTTCAGCTTAATGACAACACATAAAGTCCTGTCCAGTTCGAATCCGGAATCACTTATTGTGTTGCAGTGGCACGGAAAGTGATTGCTGCAAGACTTATTTTACAGTGGTTTGTTAACCTTGGCGTCTACTTTCTGTGGTATAAATTTCACGGTGTTTCGTGCAGTGAGTCAAAACTTACTACAAATAGAAGCCGAGAGGAGAGAAGGTTTTTTGGTTTTGACCAAATTTCAAAAATGTCTGCTCATCGACGATGAAACCCAAAAATTCTACACGGCAACGACACAAGGAGATGTTCCTGCGAATCGAAAATGTCATTTCATCGAAAATGTCATTCCGTCGAAAAAGTGTCATTTCGTCGAAAGTGTCATTCTGTCGAAAATGTCATTCTGTCGAAAATGTCATCACGTCGAAAGTGCCATTCCGTCGAAAATGTCATTACGTCGAAAAAGTCATTCCGTCGAAAATGTCATTTCGTCGAAAGTGTCATTTCGTCGATAATGCCATTTCGTCGACAGTGTCATTTCGTCGAAAATGTCATTCTGTCGAAAATGTCATTCTGTCGAAAAGTGTCATTCCATCGAAAATGTCATTTCATCGAAAGTGTCATTCCGTCGAAAAAGTGTCATTCCGTCGGAAATGTCATTTCGTCGAAAGTGTCATTCTGTCGAAAATGTCATTCTGTCGAAAATGTCATTACGTCGAAAGTGTCATTCCGTCGAAAATGTTATTACGTCGAAAGTCATTTCGTCGAAAGTGTCATTTTGTTGAAAATGTCATTCTGTCGAAAATGTCATTCTGTCGAAAAGTGTCATTCCATCGAAAATGTCATTTCATCGAAAGTGTCATTCCGTCGAAAAAGTGTCATTCCGTCGGAAATGTCATTTCGTCGAAAGTGTCATTCTGTCGAAAATGTCATTCTGTCGAAAATGTCATTACGTCGAAAGTGTCATTCCGTCGAAAATGTTATTACGTCGAAAGTCATTTCGTCGAAAGTGTCATTTTGTCGAAAATGTCATTCTGTCGAAAATGTCATTCTGTCGAAAATGTCATTCTGTCGAAAATGTCATTCTGTCGAAAATGTCATTCTGTCGAAAGTGTCATTCTGTCGAAAATGTCATCACGTCAAAAGTGCCATTCCGTCGAAAATGTCATTACGTCGAAAAAGTCATTCCGTCGAAAATGTAATTTCGTCGAAAAAGTCATTCCGTCGAAAATGTCATTTCATCGAAAGTGTCATTCCGTCGAAAAAGTGTCATTTCGTCGAAAGTGTCATTCTGTCGAAAATGTCATTCTGTCGAAAATGTCATCACGTCGAAAGTGCCATTCCGTCGAAAATGTCATTACGTCGAAAAAGTCATTCCGTCGAAAATGTCATTTCGTCGAAAGTGTCATTTCGTCGATAATGCCATTTCGTCGACAGTGTCATTTCGTCGAAAATGTCATTCTGTCGAAAATGTCATTCTGTCGAAAAGTGTCATTCCATCGAAAATGTCATTTCATCGAAAGTGTCATTCCGTCGAAAAAGTGTCATTTCGTCGGAAATGTCATTTCGTCGAAAGTGTCATTCTGTCGAAAATGTCATTCTGTCGAAAATGTCATTACGTCGAAAGTGTCATTCCGTCGAAAATGTTATTACGTCGAAAGTCATTTCGTCGAAAGTGTCATTTTGTCGAAAATGTCATTCTGTCGAAAATGTCATTCTGTCGAAAATGTCATTCTGTCGAAAATGTCATTCTGTCGAAAGTGTCATTCTGTCGAAAATGTCATCACGTCAAAAGTGCCATTCCGTCGAAAATGTCATTACGTCGAAAAAGTCATTCCGTCGAAAATGTAATTTCGTCGAAAGTGTCATTTCGTCGATAATGCCATTTCGTCGACAGTGTCATTTCGTCGAAAATGTCATTCTGTCGAAAATGTCATTCTGTCGAAAAGTGTCATTCCATCGAAAATGTCATTTCATCGAAAGTGTCATTCCGTCGAAAAAGTGTCATTCCGTCGGAAATGTCATTTCGTCGAAAGTGTCATTCTGTCGAAAATGTCATTCTGTCGAAAATGTCATTCTGTCGAAAATGTCATTCTGTCGAAAGTGTCATTCTGTCGAAAATGTCATCACGTCAAAAGTGCCATTCCGTCGAAAATGTCATTACGTCGAAAAAGTCATTCCGTCGAAAATGTAATTTCGTCGAAAGTGTCATTTCGTCGATAATGTCATTTCGTCGAAAGTTTCATTCTGTCGAAAATGTCATTCTGTCGAAAATGTCATTCTGTCGAAAATGTCATTACATCGAAAAGTGTCATTCCATCGAAAATGTCATTTCATCGAAAGTGTCATTCCGTCGAAAAAGTGTCATTTCGTCGAAAGTGTCATTCTGTCGAAAATGTCATTCTGTCGAAAATGTCATCACGTCGAAAGTGCCATTCCGTCGAAAATGTCATTACGTCGAAAAAGTCATTCCGTCGAAAATGTCATTTCATCGAAAGTGTCATTCCGTCGAAAAAGTGTCATTTCGTCGAAAATGTCATTTCGTCGAAAGTGTCATTCTGTCGAAAGTGTCATTCTGTCGAAAATGTCATCACGTCAAAAGTGCCATTCCGTCGAAAATGTCATTACGTCGAAAAAGTCATTCCGTCGAAAATGTCATTTCGTCGAAAGTGTCATTTCGTCGATAATGCCATTTCGTCGACAGTGTTATTTCGTCGAAAATGTCATTCTGTCGAAAATGTCATTCTGTCGAAAATGTCATTACGTCGAAAAAGTCATTCCGTCGAAAATGTCATTTCATCGAAAGTGTCATTTCGTCGATAATGTCATTTCGTCGAAAGTTTCATTCTGTCGAAAATGTCATTCTGTCGAAAATGTCATTCTGTCGAAAATGTTATTCTGTCGAAAATGTCATTACATCGAAAAGTGTCATTCCATCGAAAATGTCATTTCATCGAAAGTGTCATTCCGTCGAAAAAGTGTCATTTCGTCGAAAGTGTCATTCTGTCGAAAATGTCATTCTGTCGAAAATGTCATCACGTCGAAAGTGCCATTCCGTCGAAAATGTCATTACGTCGAAAAAGTCATTCCGTCGAAAATGTCATTTCGTCGAAAGTGTCATTTCGTCGATAATGCCATTTCGTCGACAGTGTCATTTCGTCGAAAATGTCATTCTGTCGAAAATGTCATTCTGTCGAAAAGTGTCATTCCATCGAAAATGTCATTTCATCGAAAGTGTCATTCCGTCGAAAAAGTGTCATTCCGTCGGAAATGTCATTTCGTCGAAAGTGTCATTCTGTCGAAAATGTCATTCTGTCGAAAATGTCATTCTGTCGAAAATGTCATTCTGTCGAAAGTGTCATTCTGTCGAAAATGTCATCACGTCAAAAGTGCCATTCCGTCGAAAATGTCATTACGTCGAAAAAGTCATTCCGTCGAAAATGTAATTTCGTCGAAAGTGTCATTTCGTCGATAATGTCATTTCGTCGAAAGTTTCATTCTGTCGAAAATGTCATTCTGTCGAAAATGTCATTCTGTCGAAAATGTCATTACATCGAAAAGTGTCATTCCATCGAAAATGTCATTTCATCGAAAGTGTCATTCCGTCGAAAAAGTGTCATTTCGTCGAAAGTGTCATTCTGTCGAAAATGTCATTCTGTCGAAAATGTCATCACGTCGAAAGTGCCATTCCGTCGAAAATGTCATTACGTCGAAAAAGTCATTCCGTCGAAAATGTCATTTCATCGAAAGTGTCATTCCGTCGAAAAAGTGTCATTTCGTCGAAAATGTCATTTCGTCGAAAGTGTCATTCTGTCGAAAGTGTCATTCTGTCGAAAATGTCATCACGTCAAAAGTGCCATTCCGTCGAAAATGTCATTACGTCGAAAAAGTCATTCCGTCGAAAATGTCATTTCGTCGAAAGTGTCATTTCGTCGATAATGCCATTTCGTCGACAGTGTTATTTCGTCGAAAATGTCATTCTGTCGAAAATGTCATTCTGTCGAAAATGTCATTACGTCGAAAAGTGTCATTCCATCGAAAATGTCATTTCATCGAAAGTGTCATTCCGTCGAAAAAGTGTCATTTTGTCGAAAATGTCATTTCGTCGAAAGTGTCATTCTGTCGAAAATGTCATTCTGTCGAAAATGTCATCACGTCGAAAGTGCCATTCCGTCGAAAATGTCATTACGTCGAAAAAGTCATTCCGTCGAAAATGTCATTTCGTCGAAAGTGTCATTTCGTCGATAATGTCATTTCGTCGAAAGTGTCATTTCGTCGATAATGCCATTTCGTCGAAAGTGTCATTCTGTCGAAAAGTGTCATTCTGTCGAAAATGCCATTTCGTCGAAAAAGGGTAATTCCGTCGGAAATGTCATTTCGTCGAAAGTGTCATTCTGTCGAAAATGTCATTCTGTCGAAAATGTCATTACGTCGAAAGTGTCATTCCTTCGAAAATGTTATTACGTCGAAAGTCATTTCGTCGAAAGTGTCATTTTGTCGAAAATGTCATTCTGTCGAAAATGTCATTCTGTCGAAAATGTCATTCTGTCGAAAATGTCATTTCGTCGAAAGTGTCATTCTGTCGAAAATGTCATTTCGTCGAAAGTGTCATTCTGTCGAAAATGTCATTACGTCGAAAAAGTCATTCCGTCGAAAATGTCATTTCGTCGAAAGTGTCATTTCGTCGATAATGTCATTTCGTCGAAAGTTTCATTCTGTCGAAACTGCCATTTCGTCGAAAGTGTCATTCTGTCGAAAATGCCATACCGTCGGAAGTGTCATTCTGTCGAAAATGCCATTTCGTCGAAAAAGTGTCATTTCGTCGAAAATGTCATTTCGTCGAAAGTGTCATTCTGTAGAAAATGTCATTCTGTCGAAAGTGTCATTCCGTCGAAAATGTCATTACTTCGAAAATGTCATTACGTCGAAAATGTCATTTCGTCGAAAGTGTCATTCTGTAGAAAATGCCATTTCGTCGAAAAAGTGTCTTTTCGTCGAAAATGTCATTTCGTCGAATGTGTCATTCCGTCGAAAATGCCATTTCGTCGAAAGTGTCATTCTCTCGAAAATGTCATTTCGTCGAAAGTGTCATTCTCTCGAAAATGTCATTTCGTCGAAAGTGTATTTTTGTCGAAAATTTCTTTCTGTCGAAAATGTCATTTCGTTGACAATGCCATTTCGTCGCAAATGTCAAAATTCACGACACTGATGACAGTGAACAGTAGTAATTGAACATAAACTGTTCATACACTGTGGAGTCGAAGACGAATCGTAAAACAAATAGAGTAACGTCGAACTTGAGATTGTCGGGCATGTTTAAAATTGGCATCAAACTTTTTTGTTGTATTTTTTTTTATTTTAAGCTCCTTCAGAGTTTCTTTTTCACTCAAACCCAATCTAAATCAGTATAAGCTCAACCTGCAAACTAAGTGAATATTCCAGTTGACAAAATAAGATAATCCTTGGCACCCGCTTGCCGCTTCCCACCACTACGGACTTTATCAAACTTTGCTAAAATATGATCCAACAGCTTATCATGCAGATAAATGCATAGTTTTTTTCAACGGAACCCCGAAACCGGAAGGAAAACTTGACATAATCCACGGCCGTCCACACGCTGTGAGAGGTGAGCAAGTCAAGCAGGGCCTTAATTCAAAGCAAAACTGTCAAAAGTATGTAAGAAAACTTTTTATATTGAGAAGGGAGGGGCACCGTTCGGAGCTCAAATTTATTTCTACGACTTTTTGGATGATTGTTAACCCTGTCTGCTATCTTTTTTTTTTCTTTTTTGTTCTCCAACCGCTCGCCATTGCCTGCGAAGTCAACCGTCGTCGTCGTCGTCGTCGTCGTCATTGTCGTGTTCGTTCAGAGGACTAGCAAGGAGCGAAAAATCCCTACCGTAAATCTTGAAGCTGCAGCAACCGAACTCGGGAGCTACACGGAGCTTTGCCACTGCACCGGAGAAACACTTTCTTTTCTTTCAATAGATTTTTTTTCTACTCTGGGATGGGCTGCCTACGAAGCAGGGTCCTTAAATTGTCATAACTCAGCACGATTCACTGGTTCGCAAGTCGACGATGTCAGCCAGGGACTGGTTGAAAGAACTTCGACTTCGAAGGGTGTGCGTGTGTGTGTGTGTGCATATAAATTTAAGCCCTTGGTGTAAATCAAATTTTCCGGCCGACATGATTCACTGGAGTGTGGCGTCACCTCTCGAGAAGTGAAAAGTCGAAAGTCGCATTTCAGTTCTGTTTGGGTGGCAGCTGAGCGTAGCTAAGCCGAGTCTAAGTAGGTCGATTCGTTACCTACTTGGTATTGACTCACTCACATGTGCACCCGTTCCGAAGTCCGAATTAAGTACCGGGGCTGTCCGGGCAATGTTTATCCTACGTACGTTCTCGCGTCTAATTTATTCTCGGAAGCCATTAAATCCCAACCCGCCCCGAAGTGTGCCCGAAGGAGGCACCAGGCACCGTAACAAGGTGGTCGGAAATGAACTTGAAGGCAGGATAACTCCCCACCCGGAAACCAAATACATTGCCAGCGCTTTCAGCACAGCACATTAGTCGTCCAGTGTCCCGGCCAGTGCTGACCTCCGGACAAGCCGGACGCCGTCGTATTCGCAGTAGCCGTCGCCATCGCCACCGCCACCATCGGAAATGTTTATCTACACAAGCTCCAAGCAACAATAAATTCCCGAACCAAACAACACACTCGCGCACACACACACACACAGAGACTCACAAACACTCAGCCAACGTTTCTTCTTTTGGACCGACTCCATAGACACAAGTAGATGTGAAATTCGAGCGAAACAAAACGAAGATAAATCTTTAAAATTTATAACACACGACAAATTGTTTCCCGTAAACTCCCGGATCACCTCGGAGCCGTCACCCCCACCCCCACCCCGCACCGGAGTTACGGAGCTGCATTTTCGTCGCAATTGAGATCCGGGATTTTTCCCACTCCTGTATTTTTTTTTCTTTTTCGTTGTCGGTCGGTTCCCTGACATTCGCACACCCCCGCAACCAGGACCAGAACCCGCCCGAACCTGGGAAGGCTCTGGCAGGGGCACAATTTCTCCCATTTTATTTTCTCTTATTCATTGTATCGCCGTGCCTTTCCTCGATCGTCCAACCTACGCCACGACAATTGAGCTTATCTTGGCGAAAATTCCTTACCAGGACCCGATCCCGTCCCCATTATCCTCATGCGTTTGACGGCGTTTGTTCCGCTCGGATGATTTCACATCCTAATTGTTCCGTTGCTGTGAGAGCATATTTCAGGGGTTTTTACCTTTCACTTATAGAAAGGCTATGCAATCACTGGGAAACCCGACTCAGGAACCTAGACCCGGAGTGTCATTTACTATTCGACTCAGTTCGTCGAAATCACAAAATGTCAGCACCGATTCACACAAACTTAGATTCAAACGAAAGAGTCTTAGGTCCCATAGTCTGCTATCGAATTTGATCTCTATCCGACTTTCGTATTCGGAATTAAGTAGTGTATCGATAAGTAGTTAGCAACATTCAAACAGTTATTACTCTGAAATGGCTTAACTTTTTGTAGCGTGTTTTGCGGTGACATGTTTGTTTACATGTCAATAACATCTGCGCAATCGATTGGTTTCGGTACGGTTTATCGTTTCAATGATGAGTCGAATTGATCCGGAAACGCGAAAGAAAATTCTGCACACTTGGTGCTCAGAAAGTGGTGTCACGTACAACGAAATTGCAAAACGGGTGAAAGTGTACCACACTAGTGTCAAAAATATGATCGAGAAGTTCGGTAAGACCCTTTCCATGAAGGATTTGCTCCGATCCGGTAGGAAAACGGATCCCAGCCAGCCCGGCCGGGACTTCAAAGTGGTTGAGTACATCAGGAAAAAACCCATCGGAGTCGACGCGGGATTTGGTCAAGTAGTTCAACACCAGAATCGGGATGATTCAACGGATCAAAGTTCGGAACTCCCTGAAAACGTACAAGAAACAGAAGGTGCCGAAAAAGTTCCTGGTACAGCAAGTTCAGGCCAAAACAAGAGCGCGAAAACTGTATAACCGGATTCTACAGAATAAATACGGGTGCAATTCTGATCGACGACGAAACCTACACCAAGGAAGGCTCTCGAGCGCTGCCCGGACCGCAATATTATACGAAATCGGTGTACCAGGACCTGGACGACGCTGACACCACGGTGGCGATGGAAAACTTTGGGCAGAAGGTGTTGGTCTGGCAAGCAATTTGTACCTGTGGTTTTCGGTCGTCGATTTTCTTCACGAAGGGCACAATTATCGCCAAGGTGTACGAGGAAGAACGCTGCCACTGTACAGAAAGCATAAGATTTCTCCTCTCTTCTGGCTGGATTTGGCTTCAGCCCACCACGTCAACTCCGTTCTACAGTGGTTGTCAAAAAATAATGTACAATTCGTGGAAAAGGACATCAACCCACCGAACTGCCCGGATCTTCGGCCAATTGAAAGGAAAGTGCAGTGTCCCAAAACATTCAAAAGTTCAAAAAAACTGGACAGCTGCCACCAGGAAAGTCACAAAAGTATCTGTTCAGAATTTAATGAAGGATTTTCTTCAATATAATCAGTGAAATGCATAAAAATGTAATTTTTCTACAATATATCGAAAACTGATGTCAAAATATGTTTTTTTTTGCTTTTTTATTCAATAATCAATGTTGCTAACTACTTTTCGATACACTCCTTACAAGGTAATATGTGCTAATTTACGAGAAAATGCGCACTACATTTTTTTTGGAAATTTTTAAGTCGATTTTCACAAACAAAGATGCAAATAAAAGGATGGGGAAATTTCCGAAAAAGAAAGTCCTTGAAAAGTCGATCCGGATCCGACTTCCGGTTCCGGCAGAACAGCGCGATAAGTGAACAATTTTCATTTTCATGAACATATTTTCACATGCGATGACGAAACGAGTTGTAAATTTCTGTAAAACCGGCTGGTAAACTTATCTAGGGTGTTTTTCAGGAGGTTTGTTTTTTTTCAATAGAAATTACTCTGTTGTCTGAAAGTTGTTTTGACCGTGTAGAATGACGTCTCTACTCAGTATTGTTTGGCAAATCATTATGAATAGGTTAACTCATAGAACAACGTTTTCAAATCGTGGAAATTTAGTTATCAAAGTCAGTGTTCAATTAAAAACTGTTAAAAGGGCAAAATTCTCTTTAGTGATGAAGCGCATTGTTTGTTAAATGGATACGTCAACAAACAAAACTGCCGTATTTGGAGCAAAGACAATCCACACGCCGTTCCGGGATTTCCGATACATCCCGATAAATGTACTGTTTGTGTGAATGGAGCTCTATATAGAACCATGATCAATGAACTTTCATTACAAAATATTCAAAATATGGATGTGGAAGAAATGTGGTTTCGACAGGATGGTGCCACTTGTCATACTGCGGATGAAACCATCGACTTATTGAAAGAACATTTCATTATTTCGAGAAATGGACCGATGAATTGGCCTCCCAGGGTTGTTACGAAAAATTTCAAAATCAAAACGCGCGAAATCCGCGCGAAGTCGAAAACTAAAACGAGCGATATTAGAGTGAAGCGTTAGACAACTATTTTTATGCAGGTGATACTTTACGCAGTACCTGAAAATTCACTTAAATATAATTTAAAAATCTGCATGAGTTTGTCATATGAACACAATGAATAAGTCCGCACACAACACATCACTTCGAGAAACCCCATGAAAACGATTTCATTTTTATTCTCTATCTTTTTCGATGCCCTTAGTTAAGGAGCAAGACTTTTTGCAAGCGTATGATTTATGTCAACAATATGTGCGTCAAAAAAAATTCCGGCCTTCTTTCCCTGATTTTAATCAATAAATCTTCCATATGATTGAAAAATAAACCAATCAGTTCATTCTAGAACTCTTCGGTTTTCCTTAAAGCAGCTAGAGAAAAATTAGCTTACAGCTTTCAGCTTACTTCTACTGACACATTTAATTAGCAACAAACACATTCCTATATGGATTTCCTCTTGCAGAAATTTTGTTCGTAGCTTCTATAAGTAAACCCGTAAAATAGGAACCTTTAATTTAACACGCGAAAGGCAATGGAAATGGCATGTTGTCGTAAATCTATTTATTTTTCCGGAAAACTACTTTTGTAACAGAAAATATTTAGTTTTGCTTATTTTGAGTAGCGCAATCTAATACAAATGCTTTGAAGCAGTGTTGCCAACTTTTTATATTAGGGAATTAAAATCTACATTCATAAAATGTAAGCAATTTTCCATCAAACGTTGGAGAAAATTTGTTCAAAACTGATATTTCATACAAAATGTCAGGCTTAACATTCATTTGAGAATAAATTATTGTTAAAAAAGATTGTTTGAAACTCAATCCTGCAAGTCATTTAAATAAACTCGTTGCACTGCATATATCAATCTATGACATACGTACTGAATAAAATGTACGTAAATACACAAATTACCAACACGAGTTAACTTGGTTTACTCTTGATCCTTAATTAATACTTTCTGATGTACGGAAAATGTTACAGTACAAATATAAATGCTTACAATTGTGATGTTGAAAGAAGTTAAACAGATTTCATCGAAGATATTTTTTTCGACATCTTCGACATCTTTTTGCTCGACAAACATTTCCTTCTTGGTAAGAAACATTTTGAGGTAGACCACATCAGGATGATCTGATTCACTCTTTTTAATTTCAGTTTCAATTATAATAGCGCCTTCTTCTGTTGCTAGATTTTACTCTGAATGTCTTTCATTTCCTCCTTATCTTTTATTTTTTTATTTGGATCAGGGAAAAGCCCACTGGAATTAGTTTCTGTCAAACTTGTTCTCCAGCAGGCATAAAACCTCCTCATCTTTTGCATCAATAGATCAAAATCATCCAAATGATACATTTCCTTAAATCTAGTGCTTCTATAGTAACTAAATCTAATGAGACAATAACATAAGAAACGATTTATTGATAACATTACGTGATAAATGAAAGTCGAAAGAATTGAAACATTTGTTAAATATGCGGCACATGCTGGCAATGGGCTCGTTATATCCATAATTAGTTCTAACATAGAGAATCCGAAGGTATAAATAGGAAAACTACGACGTCGAATGTCAAATTGTAACAATTGAAAGCTCTATGTGCTCTTTAAAATTTACCTTGGTTTCCAGAACACCCAGGTCCTTAACAGACGATGCGCGTTCGAGAACAGTTTGTGGCATATTATAGTCGAACTTGAATACAGACTTTTTGCTACAAAAAGAGACGACGGAGCATTTAGAGGCATTTAAACCATTTTGAAATATAAAATACGAAAGTCATCGGCCAACCAATAGTCTCATACACTTGATCGAAAAATTTAGATCGTTGAGATACAATAAAATTATGAACGGTCCAAGGTGACTTCCTTGAGGAACTCCAGATGTAACAGCACATTGTGAAGTTGTACAGGCTCCTATTTTGACTATCATTTCATTACCAGTTAGATATGATCGAAGCCAATTAAAAAATTATTCGTTTAATCCCAGTCTACTTAACTTAGAGACCGTTATGTGATGATTGATTTCGCATTGAACGCAGCAGGGGAAGTTTAAAGCTTTGGCATGGATCCAAGCTGAGTCTCTGATATGTAGTCAGAGCAACTATGTGTTATAAAATTCAGAACTATAATTTCAAACAGCTTCGATACAGTGCACAAAGCAACAATTCCACGGTAGTTGGATATTATACCCTTGTTCACATAGGATTTCTTCCATATTTCAGGAAAAATTCCAGAACGCAAAGAACAATTGTAAATGTTGAATAGTGGAACCAACAAACTATTAGAACACTTTCTTATCACCACGGATGGAATCCCAGAACATCTTCGTTTCTTCTATTGTCAGACTTTGCTTCGTAAGCATGTCGTGTAAATTTTGCTTTAAGAATGCGATTTTTATCATACACAAAATTTGTTACCATATTAATGAAAAATCGCATTCCATTCATTACGTTCTTTGCATTATTGAATGTATTATCACTGAGACGATATCTTCCATCTGACATCAATATCCTTGAGTGCAAAATGTTGGAATAGCAACTTGTATCACTCGAGATCGAAATGCATAAAATCGAAATTTTGTCCACTGAAGAAAACATTGGCTAGAGCCGCCTTTTAGTCAATTTTAGTTTTATCAAGGTGAAAATTCGGCCATCTCGACCAATTGCTGAAACGTTCGCTCATCTTCAATTTTTTAGGGTTTCATAGAACTCACAAGTTTCAAAAATTTGCAAAGAATATTGTGGAATGATGTTTTTTGAAATTCGCGCGAAATCCGCGCCGTAGCATCAAAATCTTAGCAGAAACCGCGCCAAATCCGTGAAAATCGCGATATCCGCGAAAACCGCGAGATCCGCGCGACCGTAACAACCCTGGCCTCCTCGTTTGTCCGATTGGACGCAACTCGATTATTTTTCGTGGGGATACGTGAAGTCATTAGTTTTGTGTGGATAAACTAGCAACGATTGATACTTTGGGAACCAATATTCAACGTGTCATTGCTGGAATTTGCCTTCAAATGCTTGATAAAGTGTGATCGAAAATTAGACCTCCAGTATGACCTCTGTCAAAAATAGTCGAGGCGGTCATATGCCCGAAATCATATTTAAATGTTAAATGCCAGGATATTAGAAATTTATAATTTGGCATGTGTTTAACTAAAATTTCAAATCAGCAAGCTCTTAAAAAAACATCATTCATAATCCTAGCCTGGGATTACTACTTCTTGGTTTTCGGTTCCGAAAGCCGCGATAATATTGAAGAAAAATTAAAAAAAAAAACGGAACTCACTTCGATTTCCTAGCAAACGGTTGAACCGATTTAAAAAAATCTTTATTAAAATTAAAGCTCTCATTGTGTCAACAGATATTGTGAAATTTCTTCCAAATCCAAACTTCCGATTCCGAAATTGTATGGTGATGAGTGTCAAAACTTTCAAACCGTCACACAAAATAACGATGCAAAACCAGTACATGGTGGTACGGAAGAAGAAAACACCACCGCCTTTGCGAACAAAGCACACAACGCGTGCTTTGTTCAATTTCATACAGCGTGCACGGGAAAATGAAAAGAGAACGAAAACTTACAACGTTTTCAAAACACAACCGAATTCACAACCGGTTGTGTTTACAAATGGATTGTATGGAAAATAAAATAAAGTAAAAATCCAATCGTATAGCATGTGGCCATTATTCTGCTTGAAAAGTATTACTAGTTTTCTCGTTTTAATTTAACTAGAATTTCTCACACAGCATTCGATGAGCGCAAAAACTTTTTACGACTGCAACGGTCTTCGGATTCCGGCTCTGGTAATAACAGATCGGCTGAAAAGTTCGTATCGTTTCTATGAGAGGGCGCCACTAGAATTAAATCCATACTATTTTCAGTTAGTACCAACCTTCAAAAGATACGTGTATAAATTTGACAGCTGTCTGATTATTAGTTTGTGAGATATTGCATTTTGAGTGAAGCTACTTTTGTTATTGTAAAAAAAATGAAAAAAAAGGAATTTCGTGTGTTGATGAAACACTACTTTTTGATGAAAAAAAGTGCCGCCGATACCAAAAAATGGCTTGATGAGTGTTATCCAGACTCTGCACCGGGCGAAGCAACAATTCGTAAGTGGTTTGCAAAATTTCGTACTGGTCATATGAGCACCGAAGACGATGAACGCAGTGGACGTCCAAAAGAGGCTGTTACCGATGAAAACGTGAAAAAAATCCACAAAATGATTTTCAATGACAGTAAAGTGAAGTTGATCGAGATAACTGACACCCTAAAGATATCAAAGGAACGTGTTGGACATATTATTCACGAATATTTGGATATGAGAAAAAAAATGTGCAAAATGGGTGCCGCGTGAGCTCACAATCGATCAAAAACAACAACGAAAAACCGTGCTGAAATTGAACGAATTGGGCTTCGAATTGCTCCCCCATCCACTGTATTCTCCAGATTTGGCCCCTTGTGACTTTCTCCTGTTCTCAGACCTCAAGAGAATGCTCGCGGGTAAAAAATTTAGAAGCAATGAAGAGGTAATCGCTGAAACTGAGGCCTATTTTGAGGCAAAGGACAAATCGTACTACAAAAATGGTATCGAAAAGTTAGAAGATCGCTATAATCGCTGTATCGCCTCTGATGGCAATTATGTTGAATAATAAAAAAGAATTTTGGCAAAAAAATGTGTGTTTCTATTAAACGATACGAACTTTTCAGCCGAACTGTTAGATTGAAATGTTAATGAGGAAGGCTCCATAACACCATAAGGTGGAATAAAACAGGCTTTTTTATGCGAATTCACAATGTTGTGCGGTTTTGTGCGAAGTTACGTACTTTTTTCGCATGTCACATGTCAGAGAAATTCGAGTGACGTCGTCGAGATTTGGTGTTACTCTGAAAAAATGTAAATTCTATTCTCTGACATTTGATTTGAAATTATTTTTTTTTGTATTTATGATAAAATCATTAAACGTCAGTATCTAGTATTATCATGAAAAAATAAGCTGACTCTGTGGAACTACTGACACTAAGAATCCTTCTGGGTCGGGGCTCGATCATACGACCATTGGTTTGTAATGCCAGAGTGCCCTTCGCATTGAACCGCCAACCCAGCACAAATCCGTAATTTTTCATCATGACAACATTCGGCCACACGTTGCGCAATCGGGAAATAGCAATTTAAATAATAGAGAATGTGGAAATAAGGAAACTGAACAACAAATAAAGGCGAATTAAGATAACTTCACTGAAGTTTCCGGTTTCAGCATTGTAAGATCGCACACCATCATTGCAGGTAACGTCCAAGAACGAAGAGACTCACTTCAAACAGAGCAACTGTCATTTGTATTTGGGACCTTTTTTTATGTTCTTCGAGAAATAGTGTTCAAAAGTTCCAAAAAACGAAACTAATTGCACTTTCTCAGAAATATTTATTCCGTTTTTCACGAACTTAGAAATAAAAAAAAATGCAGTGAAAATTCCATCGGGATCCGACTTCCAGTTCCGGAGTTATGTAAAGTCTGCATTGGGAAAAGGCCATGAAAAATACGTAAACCAATTTTAAAATGGATCAAATAACTTATAATCATACATTATTAGTTTATAACCATACAAATTTACACTCAAGTCTTTTTTATGTCGAGGATACGCACCGCATAAAAAATTGCATAATTTTTTTTTTTCCAATGCCAATTATTTTAGAAATGTCGAGATCTGGTGTTTTGAAAAGTCCCATAGTCGATATAAAAACAATGTTTTTTTAGATAAGAGAAATTAACAAGAAAACCGCATAACTTTAAAAATTCTCATACGAAAAAAAAACGCATTAAAAGAGACTCGGTGTACGATATTTTTTCACGTTTCGTCTTCGACTTATCAGTGCATTAGCAGATTAACATAAACCGCTGAGCGAACGTGAAGGTTTATGCTAATTGCAAAGCACATTTTGCGCCGAGGAAATTACTAGTCGTTATTAAAGTGCCGAAAGAAAAAACAAAAAAATAGTGACGATTTTTTGAGTGTCAACCGATAGCGGTCATTTAGGAGTTTCGAAATCGCATGGTACTAAGATGAGTACCGTTACTCCATCAAGGGTTGCAAAATAGGGTTTGCCTTTCTCTATATATTTCAACAAATTAATTATGGTTTCGGCTTTAGCGGTCTGTTAAATAAGAACGGCTGTTATATACTGCCCGACGTTTCGACCACTGGTTATGGTCTTTTTCAAGGGAAATATCTTATATCTCTTGAAAAAGACCATAACCAGTGGTCGAAACGTCGGGCAGTATATAACAGCCGTTCTTATTTAACAGACCGCTAAAGCCGAAACCATAATTAATGCAAAATATTTGTACGGTCGTACTAATCATCTTTCATTTCAACAAACCTTCGTTAGAAAGCTACTATCGAGTCATTGGTTAATTGCAACGGCTGTTACTCTCGGTTCTGGAGATATAATGACATAAACGACGTTAACCGACAAAACGCATTTTTTTTCTGAGATCGTCAAACGAATTTCAACAAGCTTAGACTCGTTTGAAATCAACTAAATCGGACTGACTCTGAAGACCAAATGGTTGTCGAATCCGATTCCGGAGATATAATGGCATAAGTGACCTAACCGACAGAAAATTCTTGTTTTCTATCCACTCAATTTTCTCGGAAAAATTAAACCAGTTTTCAATTATTCACAGATAATTGTGTCTTATCTTAAAACATTAATTGAATTTTTATTGGGCTCGAATGGACCGTTTTCGTTTCTAGAATAATTGTTCTCACGGCCCTGTTTTCTTACTCGCAGTAGTTGAGGTTACTGTAATTATTCATGTGGTACTCAATTTAATTACCTGTGTTCTAAACATTTATAGCTTGTTTTCGTTCTTGTGGCATTTCCCCCACATTGACATGATTTCTTTTCCTCCGAAACAACATAATCAACTCACATCGACAGAGTGGAGTGCCGAAATGTAAAATGATCAAATAACATGATGTCATTCGGCTATGTTTTTCGATAACATTTGTACAGGGGAAAAAAGCTTTCCGGGCATCCTCCCCCTTCCCCACTCAGAAACCATCCTTCCACCCGTCGACGTCTCAGCACAGAGCACCGTAGCACCAATAAAGAGCCGCCAAATCGAACCAAACCCAAACCCAAGCAGCGATTCCGACGAACGAGAAAAAAAATGCCATGCGAAAAACAACTCCGGGTTATTATGATACTGTCATTTATAACATTGTGTTTATTTGTGTATTCCGCTTTGTCTTCGTCTGATTGTCGGCAGGCAGCCGCAGGGTTCCCGGTCCTGGGTTCATGACTAATGCAAGCAAATACAACATATCCATCGGAGTGGATCTCGATGGTTCTTTCTCTCTCTCTCTATCTCTGTCTGTCTCTGTCTCTCCCACGCGAATAAAACACGAAACGACATTATCCCTGCATGTCAGAATCCGAGGCAGGTCAGACGGAAAGGGTAATGCAATGGCTTGAGAGCATTTCTGCTGCTGCTGCTGCTGTTGTTGTGGTCGGATTGGCTGTTAGGACAAATACGGTACTTCCTAGAGCACCCCGGGATAGGAAAATGTGGGTTGACGGATGGTGGGCGGTAGGGTGATGTAATTTTTTTTCTGGCCGCCGCAAGAAAATGGCCGCACCGGGCGACAGAGTTGAACAAATGAAATACATGTATGAATAATAAGGCAAAAAAAAATAAAGACACCCCGAACAAACAAATGCTCGGAACGTTGATATCTGTTTCGTACATCGTCTTCGGGGCCAAGTGGAAGGAGTTGCACTCAATTCAAACGAGCACGCGATTTCCTGCGGAACGGATCAACTAAGCCGGGTGGGAGTTTGGGGTGCGATGAAGGGTTTGATTTAATTTTTTGGTGAATTCTTGAAATTTTCGAAAAACGAGATTATTTTCTTCGATCAGTGACTGTAGTGTGCAATTTCAGGTCTACGTTTTACACTCTGTATACCGCAATCTTTAGACCGTAGCTAGTGTACTACAGTCTTTTTTTTTTTTTTTTTTACAAGGTGAAATGCATTTACGCACGGAGTGTGGGACTCTCCACAGGACTACCCAACTGTTGATTGGAACTACCCACTAAAACACCTTGGATCTCCAACCCTACCTCCCCGGCACCACCGCTAGGTATTACTTCGGGGTGAAGTGTACTACAGTCTGTAGACTACAATCTGTAGACTACAGTCTGTAGACTACAGTCTGTAGACTATAGTCTGTAGACTACGGTCTGTAGTGTACAGTCTGTAAACTACTGTCCGTAGACTACAGTCCGTAAACTACAGTCTGTAGACTACAGTCTGTAAACTACAGTCGGTAGACTGCATTCCGAAGACTACAAACTGTAGACTACATTTCGAAGACTACAGTCTGTAGACTACAGTCTGTAGACTACAGTCTGTAGACTACAGTCTGTAGACTACAGTCTGTAGACTACAGTCTGTAGACTACAGTCTGTAGACTACAGTCTTTTTTTTTTTTTTTTTTTTTTTACAAGGTGAAATACCTACTTATGTACTTTCCCAGTTCACGCGCTCAGTAGTTGTCAAGCTACCGCTATTGTGAACCAGCGAGTGGGACTGGCTGAACCTTACCCACTAAAACACCTTGGACATCTTGCCTTGATCCCCCCGGAACTAAGCTAAGCTCAATGCTTCGGGGGAGGCTGTGCTCATGCACTTCTTCGTTTGGGAGAAAATGAGCTCCTGCTCTCTATATACATCTCGGCTGTGCTCATGCACTTCTTCGTTTGGGAGAAAATGAGCTCCTGAGTTTCTATCTTTATCCCTCTCGATCCACCTTTGGCGCCTCGACAGCCCAACGCCGCTACGTCGCGCCGCACTACTCAACTGATCCCCGACGATAGATCTAGCCTACACCGACTGAGAGTTTCCCCTTTTACGCCACGCGGGACACCCGAAGGAGTGCCGAGGTCTGCTCTGCGATTCCGGTTGGAGCATGGCGTCCGGTTCGCTGATGCCCCGACGACTCGAATCGGTGTTGTGGCGTCTGCTCGACTAGTCCCCGGTGATGGATCTAGCCTACACCGACAGAGAGTTCCCCGACGATGGAAGTTCTCCCGAAACCGACGTTTTCGATACCCGTCTACGGCCCGACCGTAAGGATGCCTGGGTCGATCCAGTGATGCCGGTTTGAGGATGGCTTCCGGTTCACTGGTGCCCCGACTATCTTAACGGTGCTACGCCACGATCTACTCGTCTAGTCCCCGATGAAAGATCTAGACTACACCGACGGAGAGTTCCCCGGCGAAAGAGGCTCTCCCGACACCGAGTACCCTGTTGCACCACTCGGGACACACGAGAGAGTGCCGAGGTCGGTCCAGCGATTCCAGTTGGAGCATAGCTTCTGGTTGGCTGGCGCCCCGACGACACAAGTCGGTGTTGTGGTGGCTACTCGACTAGTCCCCGCCGAAGGATCTAGCCTACCGCGACAGAGAGTTTCCCGACGCTGGAAGTTCTCTCGAAACCGACGTTCCGAAACCGGTTTACGACGAGCCTACTCAACTAGCCCACGGTGGTAGGTCTAGCCTACCCGACGGAGAGTTTCCCGGCGAAGAAACCTGTCCAGAAAACCGAGCCACATTCCACACGCTTCGTCCGTCTTCTTAGAGTGCCGAAAACAATCCGGCATTTTTCGTCTTTGGACCTAGGTCATTTGACGCTGCTCTTCTCGCCAACTCCTCTGCAGTATGGACATAATCTGAACAACTGTCCGGTTCACCGAAAGTCTTTTTTTTTTTTTTTTTTTTTTTACAAGGTGAAATGCATTTACGCACGGAGTGTGGGACTCTCCACAGGACTACCCAACTGTTGATTGGAACTACCCACTAAAACACCTTGGATCTCCAACCCTACCTCCCCGGCACCACCGCTAGGTATTACTTCGGGGTGGAAGGCTATTGGTGCTCACAGCACCCTCCCCAGATTTATGCAGAATGGGGATCAGCATCCTGCTCTCAAGGGATCGACCAGTTGGATGACGAGGTCGGTCCAGTGATGCCGGCTGGAGGGTAACTTCCGGTTCACTGGCGCCTCGACGACCCAAAACTGATGCTACGTCGCGGAACTACTCGACTAGTCTCCGCCAAAAGATCTAGTCTACACCGACGGAGGGTTCCCCGACGAGGGAAGTCCTCCCGAACCGACGCTTACGGTACGCGTCTACGACCCGACCGAAAGGATGCCTAAGTCGATCCAATGATTCCGGTTGGAGCGTGACTTCCGGTTCACTGGCGCTCAGACGATCCTATCGGTACCACGCGATGATCTACTCATCTAGTCCCCGACAAAGGATCTAGACTACTCCGACGGAGAGTTCCCCGGCGAAGGAGAATCTCCCGACACCGAGTCTTTTACACCACACGGGACACCCGATGGAGTGCCGAGGTCGGTCCCGCGATTCCGGTTGGAGCATGGCTTCCGGTTCGCTGGCGCCTCGACGACTCGAATCGGTGTTGTGGCGGCTACTCGACTAGCCCCCGCCGAAGGATCTAGCCTACACCGACGGAGAGTTCCCCGACGAAGGAGGCCCTCCCGAAACCGACGCTTTCGATTCCCGTCAACGCCCGACCGAGAGGATGCCTGGGTCGGTCCAGTGATTCCGGTTGGAGGAAAGCTTCCGGTTCATTGGCGCCCTGACGATCCTAGCGGTATTACACCACGATTTACTCGTCTAGTCCCCGACGATGGATCTAGACTACTCCGACGGAGATTTCCCCGGCGAAGGAGAATCTCCCGACACCGAGTCTCTTACACCACACGGGACACCCGATGGAGTGCCGAGGTCGGTCCCGCGATTCCGGTTGGAGCATGGCTTCCGGTTCGCTGGCGCCTCGACGACTCGAATCGGTGTTGTGGCGGCTACTCGACTAGCCCCCGCCGAAGGATCTAGCCTACACCGACGGAGAGTTCCCCGACGAAGGAGGCCCTCCCGAAACCGACGCCTTCGATACCCGTCAACGCCCGACCGAGAGGATGCCTGGGTCGATCCAGTGATTCCGGTTGGAGAAAAGCTTCCGGTTCACTGGCGCCCCGACGATCCTAACAGTTTTACGTACTACTCGTCTAGTCCCCGACGATGGATCTAGACTACTCCGACGAAGAGCTTCCCGACGAAGAAGGTTCTCCCGGACCGACGTTTATTCGCTGATCCCTCTTGAGCCTGCTACGGTACGCGGCTGACCTGTTGTTGATCCGCACTCCATTTCCGCTGCAATATTCCCACAATTTGAGATGCCGCGGTCGACACTGCGTTCCAGTTCTCTACGCAGTGGCACATTCTCTGGATCAGGTTTTCCGGTGTGGTGTCCCTGCCGCATGCCTCCAGTAGCTCACTCCTTTGAGCCGCGAAACGGGAACATGCGAACAAGACGTGTTCAGCCGTCTCGATCTCGTCTGGGCAGCCAGGACATACAGGGGATGTCGCGTGGCCGAACCTGTGGAGGTACCATCTGAAGCACCCGTGCCCTGTGAGAAACTGCGTCAGGCCGAAGTTCACTTCTCCGTGAGGTCTATCTAACCAGCTCGAGACCCTAGGTATGAGCCGATGTGTCCACCTGCCCTTGGTTGAGCTGTCCCACTCTTGTTGCCATCTGCGTAGAGAAGCGGCTTTGGAGGCCCTACGGGCGTTCCTGTCTCCTCGCATGCTGTAGCGCTCCGCGTCTTCCTTCACTATCAGACTGATAGGCATCATGCTTGCAACCACGCAGGCCGCATCCCTCGATACAGTGCGGTATGCACTGATTACGCGAAGACACATCAGTCTATGCGTACTCTCCAGCATCTGTGCGTTGCGTTCCACATTCAGTGCCGACGCCCATACCGGGCTGCCGTACCTGAGGATCGAAACTGCCACTCCTGCCAGTAACCTTCGTTTACTGGAGCGCACAGGCGAGCTGTTGGCCATCAAACGAGAGAGCGCCGCGATCGCTGTTGATGCGCGCTTGCAGGCGTATTCAACGTGCTTGCTGAAACTGAGTTTGTCGTCAAGCATCACACCCAATTGCTTCAGTGATCTCTTGGAGGGGATCACGCAATCTCCGGCATGTACCAGCGCCTCCTGTTCCGATTTGCGGTTGTTTACCACCATCACTTCTGTTTTGTGGTGCGCGAGTTGCAGTTTCCTGCTACGCAGCCAGTCCTCCACCAAGCAGATTGAGTGTGATGCACTCAGTTCGACCTCTTCGATGGATTCGCCGTAGACTGTCAGCGTGACGTCGTCCGCGAACCCGACTATCTTGACACCCGGAGGGAGCCTCAACCTCAGTACTCCATCGTACATTATATTCCACAGGATCGGGCCCAAGATAGATCCCTGTGGTACTCCAGCCGTGATTGGAGTGCTACGTGTGCCTTCGTCGGTCTCATAGAGCAATACTCGGTTCTGGAAGTAGCTTTCCAGAATATTGTACAGCCCTTCCGGTACTCCTAGTCGAAGTAGGGAATCAGCAATGTCTGCCCAGCAAGCACTATTGAACGCGTTCTTGACGTCTAGCGTTACTACCGCACAGTAGCGGATCCCTCGTCGTTTGCGCTGTATAGCTACCTCCGCCGTGGTTACCACCGATGTTATGGCGTCCACCGTCGACCTGCCTCTGCGGAACCCGTACTGTTGACCGGACAGTCCTCCTGCCTCCTCTATGAAGGGGGCTAGCCTGTTGAGGATGATTTTCTCAAGGAGCTTACCCACAGTGTCTATCAGACAGATTGGTCTATACGCCGAAGGATCCCCTGGGGGTTTCCCAGGTTTCGGTAATAGTACCAACCTTTGTCTTTTCCAAATGTCTGGGAACATACGCTCGTCCAGACATCTCTGTATGACCTCCCTGAACATGTCCGGTTTTGTCATTATAGCCGCCTTTAGAGCCACGTTCGGGATACCGTCTGGCCCCGGGGCTTTCTTTGTATCGAGTGATCTCGCCGCAGTGAGCAACTCCTCGTTCGTCACCTTTACGACTTCATTCGCTGGTAGCGGAGCTGGCTGCCAGGGGGACGTGTCGTGGTGGGGAAAGAGAACCGTTATGATTTCCTTCAACCTCGCCGGACTACGTTCAGGGGGTGCTAGCGCCCCTCTCGTTTTGGCCATCACCATCCTGTAGGCATCGCCCCATGGGTTGGAGTTGGCTCCCTCGCATAGCTTGTCGAAACAGGCTCTTTTACTTGCGCAGATGGCCTTGTTTAGTGCTAACTTCGCCGCTTTGAATGCCGTGTTCCTCTCCATCCTCATCTCCGCTGATCGAGCTCTTTGCATCCTTCTTCTAGCCCTGAGGCAGGATGCGCGAAGGCGTGCAATTTGCTCGTTCCACCAGTAGACCGGCGGTCTATTGGTCCTCGGTTGAGCCTTTCTAGGCATGGTCGCGTCACACGCCCGTGACAAGATAGCGACCAACTCGTCCCCTCTCAGGTTCGCGTTGTGCTCCTCTAGATCAAGGGCAGCGCAAAACGTTTCGCGGTCGAAGTTAGCCACCTTCCACGCTAGAGTTTTGGGAGTATTACTCCTCCTTGTGTTTCTCGCCAATTGGCCGATCGTGTAGCGAATGGCTAGATGGTCGCTATGGGTGTAGCCATCATCAACTCTCCAATTAAGATCTCCAGCTAGGCCGGGACTACAGAAAGTCAGGTCGATAAACGACTCGACTCCGTTCCGCTGGAAGGTACTTTTCAATCCATCATTCGCTAACATGACGTCCAACTTGGCGAGGGCCTCCAGTAACGTCTGTCCTCTCCTATTGGTGAAGCGGCTGCCCCAAGCCGTTGCCCAGGCATTGAAGTCTCCGGCTATCACCACCGGCTTCCGACTCACCAGGTCTGCGGTCAACATGTCGACCATCCGAGTGAACTGGTCTATTGACCATCTCGGTGGTGCGTAGCAGCTACAATAGTAAACTCCGTTTACCTTAGCTATGGCTACTCCCTCCGCTTGTGTTTTCACCACCTCTTGCACTGGGTATCGACCAGTCGTCAAGATCGCCACCGTCTTGGCTTCGTCAGACACCCAGTTCCCGTTATCTACCGGTGTGTGATAGGGATCCGAAAGAATCGCGACATCAATGCCCCATTCCGTCACTGACTGGTGCAGCAATTGCTGGCCAGCTGCACAGTGATTTAGGTTCAGCTGTACTACTTGCATGCTGTTTTACTCCCTCCACTTGTTCAGCAAGTAGGTCCGCCCATGACGTGGTTTGTGGCCTTCTTCTTGCTCGCGCATAGCATGCAACGTGGCGTTCTTTCGCATGCATACGCCTTGTGCCCCTCGCCGCCGCAACGCTTGCAGAGGTTGCTCCGGTCTGGGCCTTTGCAATTCCACGACTTGTGGCCAGGTTCGAAACACCTGAAGCACATGTCGACCACCGGCGGTTGGTAAGCGGTCACTGGGCATACCGACCATCCGACCTTTAGCCTGCCCACTTTGAGGACCTTATTGGCATCCGTGGCCGATAGCTTAAATGTAGCTATCTGGGTGCCCTGTGGTCCTTTCCTCATGCGGATGGATTCCCGTGAGACATCCACACCTCCTTGCTCCTTGATGGCCATGGCAAGTTCTTCTGCGGTGGCGATTTCGTCCAACCGTTTGCACTGGAGTGCAACCTCGTTGCGCAGGGCTCTAACTTCGGCCGTATCGCCCAGGACTTGTTGGGCAAGCGCAACAAGCTCCGTTCCGCCCTGAGCTCCCTTTTTAAGCTCGAGCAGCATCTCTCCCGTCTTCGTACGACGGATGCTGCGAACCTCTTTGCCAAGCTCGGCTAGCTTTGCCTCGCTCCGCATGGCCTTGAGCACATCGGCGTACTTTTCTTTGTCGGCCTTAACCAACAAAGCCTCTCCTTTGTCCCTAGCCTTCCTCGCGGGGATGGGCCCGGCCTCTTTTGGGACCTTTTTCTTCTTCGCGACCTTCACCCATGGATTCTCGCCGGGTTCGCTTCCATGGCTCGGATCCGGGGTTCGAGTGCCGAGGTTTGGGTTGAGCCCCTCGCCACGTTCCTTCGCCCCATCATTTCCGCCATGGTCTTTGCTCCTTTTGGCCTTGGGAGTCAGGCGTTTACTGCCTGGAGAATCCCTGGCGCGTTTCCGGCGCTGTTTATTCCGCTCAATCGTGAGCCGGAGCGCATAGTCGACCGCCTCCTGTTTTTTGTCGGTATCGAAGATGAAGGGCTCTGTTTGAGAACACTTCTCCGACTTTCCGCCACCCTCTAGCCGCACTATCAACGCCTCTTGGTCCCTTTTAGCTACGTTCACGGACTTACGTAGCTTCAGCAAGTTCGCCTTCAGCTCCTTGCTGATGTTGGATTTCTCCTGCGCGAATTCAATAATCGCGTCGAGCTGTTCTATGACCGCTGTCATACTCGGCTTGATTATTTCCTTCGCTTGCTCCTGGGACTCAGGCTGGTTCACTGGTTTGACGTGGACATTGCTGTCGCTCGTCTCCTCAGCTACTGCTTCGCTCTCCTTTCTCGCACCCGTTCTGGATGGAGACCTCCTCAAACCCCCTCTTGCGAAAGGGTTTACCTCCTCACTCGACGCCGATGTTGATGGTGTTGAACTCATGTTTTATATGGGTCCCCCTTATGGCTACCGTCAAACCCAGCCGAAAGTAGTCGCTATCATGATCCCATGGTTACCTATGCGGTGCAGTGAGGCCATGCGAGGGTTGGCTTTACGCTCAGAGCCGGATCAGCGCAAATCAGGAAAAGGGCATCTGAACCTACTTCCACCCAGTCATCCCAACCAGGTGGCTGAAGGTGAGACGGCGTGCCATAAGGCCTGCCACGGTTTTATGGGACGGAAGGCAGCTGCGGCATTAGCCTACTCGCCATTTCAAGCCGGTTCCACCCTGCTTTACTGAAGGAGTAGAATACCGCAGCTGTCAGCCCTAGTTTCTCTATATATTCCGATCTACCGTATCGTATCCATGGATGGTATGGTAGCCAGTATACCATAGTTAGGACCTCACTGGCGTTAGTCCTAACGTGCCGAGTCGGCACTCCCGTTGGGCTTGTGCACTTTGAGCGGCACACGATCGCTTTGGTAGGACTTGCTTGCGGATACATGCAGCTTTTTGTAGAGGATTAGCAGAGCAGAGCATCCTAGGCAAGCCCTACAACTCGCAGTTGCCGGGGGAGGGGTCGTCAAGCCCTTAGACATAGTCCCTGCTGCCCCACGAACCGAAAGTCTGTAGACTATAGTCTGTAGACTACAGTCTATAGACTACGGTCTGTAGACCACAGTCTTTTTTTTTACAAGGTGAAATGCATTTACGCACGGAGTGTGGGACTCTCCACAGGACTACCGAACTGTTGATTGGAACTACCCACTAAAACACCTTGGATCTCCAACCCTACCTCTCCGGCACCACCGTTACGTATTACTTCGGGGTGGAAGGCTATTGGTGCTCACAGCACCTTCCCCAGATTTATGCAGAATGGGGATCAGCATCCTGCTCTCGAGGGATCGACCAGTTGGATGACGAGGTCGGTCCAGTGATGCCGGCTGGAGGGTAACTTCCAATTCACTGGTGCCTCGCCGACCCAAAACTGATGCTACGTCGCGGAACTACTCGACTAGTCTCCGCCAAAAGATCTAGTCTACACCTACAGAGGGTTCCCCGACGAGGGAAGTCCTCCCGAACCGACGCTTACGGTACGCGTTTACGACCCGACTGAAAGGATGCCTAAGTCGATCCAATGATTCCGGTTGGAGCGTGACTTCCGGTTCACTGGCGCTCAGACGATCCTAGCGGTACCACGCGACGATCTACTCATCTAGTCCCCGACGAAGGATCTAAACTACTCCGACGGAGAGTTCCCCGGCGAAGGAGAAACTCCCGACACCGAGTCTCTTACACCACACGGGACACCCGATGGAGTGTCGAGGTCGGTCCCGTGATTCCGGTTGGAGCATGGCTTCCGGTTCGCTGGCGCCTCGACAACTCGAATCGGTGTTGTGGCGACTGCTCGACTAGCCCCCGCCGAAGGATCTAGCCTACACCGACGGAGAGTTCTCCGACGAAGAAGGCTCTCCCGAAACCGACGTTTTCGATACCCGTCAACGCCCGACCGAGAGGATGCCTGGGTCGATCCAGTGATTCCGGTTGGAGGATAGCTTCCGGTTCACTGGCACCCCGACTATCCTAACAGTTTTACGTACTACTCGTCTAGTTCCCGACGAAGGATCTATACTACTCCGACGAAGAGCTCCCCGGCGAAGGAGGTTCTCCCGGACCGACGTTTATTCGCTGATCCCTCTTAAGTCTACTACGGTTACACGCGGCTAGCGGTCGCGGCTGCCTGTTGTTGATTCGCACTCCATTTCCGATGCAATATGCCCGCAATTTGATATGCCACGGTCGACACTGCGTTCCAGTTCTCTACGCAGTGGCACATTCTCTGGATCAGGTTTTCCGGTGTGGTGTCCCTGCCGCATGTCTCCAGTAGCTCACTCCTTTGAGCCGCGAAACGGGAACATGCGAACAAGACGTGTTCTGACGTCTCGATCTCGTCTGGGCAGCCAGGACATACAGGGGATGTCGCGTGGCCGAACCTGTGGAGGTACCATCTGAAGCACCCGAGGCCTGTGAGGAATTGCGTCAGGCCGAAGTTCACTTCTCCGTGAGGTCTATTTAACCAACTCGAGACCCTAGGTATGAGTCGGTGTGTCCACCTCTGCGTAGAGAAGCGGCTTCGGAGGCCCTACGAGCGTTCCGCATGCTGTAGCACTCCACGTATTCCTTTACTATCTGACCGATAGGCATTAGCGAAGATAATGAAGAGCGATAATTCTCTAATATTTCCAAATGAAATAGAAGTCATTGAATGATATGAGAAAATGTATTAATAACTGTATTTTGTCGCAAGAATACCGGTTCTAATTTGTTGAACCGCCAGTGAACCGGAAGTCATGCTTCAACCGAAATGGATGGACCGATTTCGGCACTCGTTCGGTTGTCTCGTCTAATGTAACAGAAAATTTATTACCTCGAAAACTTCCTTCATCGGGGAACTCTCTGTCGGCGAAGTCTAGATTCACCTTTGGGAACTTGAAGAGTAGATCCCGACATAGCTCTGCATAAGGTTTTCGAGGCACTAGTGAACCAGAAGCCACTCTCCAACCAGAATTGTTAGACCACTCACGGTCTCCTCTTGGTCGATTCTTAGACAGAGGACATCGGAGACATTAGGAGTGCCGGTTTCGGGACAGTTTCCTTGTGGTCTGTTTCCTGGAGTTTGTCGACTAGAGTCTGTCGACTGGAGTCTGTCAACTGTAGTCTGTCGACTGGAGTCTGTCGACTGGAGTCTGTCGACTGGAGTCTGTCGACTGGAGTCTGTCGACTGGAGTCTGTCGACTGGAGTCTGTCGACTGGAGTCTGTCGACTGTAGTCTGTCGACTGTAGTCTGTCGCCTGTAGTCTGTCGACTGTAGTCTGTCGACTGTAGTCTGTCGACTGTAGTCTGTCGACTGTAGTCTGTCGACTGTAGTCTGTCGACTGTAGTCTGTCGACTGTAGTCTGTCGACTGTAGTCTGTCGACTGTAGTCTGTCGACTGTAGTCTGTCGACTGTAGTCTGTCGACTGTAGTCTGTCGACTGTAGTCTGTCGACTGGAGTCTGTCAACTGGAGTCTGTCGACTGGAGTCTGTCGACTGGAGTCTGTCGACTGGAGTCTATCGACTGGAGTCTGTCGACTGGAGTCTGCGACTTTAGTCTATCGACTGTAGTGTGTGGACTGTAGTCTATCGACTGTAGTATGTCGACTGGAGTCTGTTTGGAGACTGTAGTCTGTCGACTGGAGTCTGTCGACTGTAGTATGTCGACTGGAGTCTGTCGACTGTCGTCTGTCGATTGTAGTCTGTCGGCTGTAGTCTGTTGACTGTAGTATGTAAGCTGTATCCTATAGACTGTAGTCTTCAGACTACGATTTTCATTCTGTAGTCGTCATGCTACTATGTAATTTGCAATTACCAAACTCTACTAGAACAGTCAGACTGCATTTTACTAAATACAAGAAACAGTAAATCTCCGTTTCCAACTTTCATTGAGACATACAATATTTTTGTGGACAATCCAGCTAACCCCACATTCCCCACTCCCGAAGCGAAGAATATCAGCTACAGTGGAAGAAAGCAATCGGAGATTGTTCGTGACTGAAGATAAACGGAGTGATTCCGTTTTGTGGTGGGTTGATTTTGTCTGCGTTTTGCGGACGAAGTGTGGGATCATTTTATTGAATTGTCTGTCGTTGTCATATCTTCCGTTTCATTGAGCCATCTTCGGGACCGTCGACGTGTCCCCGATGTCACGTGGTAGCAACAACAAGCGGCATAAACAGGAAAAGGGTGCTGAAGCGAAATGAAATGTTGCCAACGGGATTTCGGCTTTCGTTGATTTGCTCTCCAATGGAGCCAATAAATATTCTCGGGCCACTTTCGTGTTGATTGATGTGTTGTTGTCAGTCGAGAGTTGTGTCACTCCTCAGTTTAGGGCTTCAACACCGATGACATCTCCTCATGTTAGTTGATAACCTGTCTAATCGTCGAACGAGCATTAAACTAATCCCAAAAGCTCTCCCCCCTCCTCCCTTTTAGGAAGCAGTGCCATCCGTTCGTTCCAGCTTCCAATCAAACAACGCAGCAGTAATTCTCGGGAATCCTCACAAATCCAAATGTATTACTTGCAGTTGCTGCTTCCACTGCTCTGCTCTGGGACAAAAAAAGTATTAACTGTCACCCTCAGAAATTAAGTCCATTCAGCGTGTAACATCTCGGTTCCATTCAGCGCAAAGCTGCCATCCAAAACAGGCACACGGTGGTGGTGGCGCAAGCATAATGAAAACGGTGAAGGTGACGAAGGGAGAAAAACGGGATCGGTGTGGTGTGGGGAAGAGTAGTGGGAGTTAGATTCACGTTTCCTAGGCGGCGGAAGCAGTAGTAACCGCACCGTGACATCCACGTGAGCGATTTCGCAATACTATTTCCCGCTGTTCTGCTCCAGTGAAGCCATCAGAAGCGCGCGCGTGGAGGCCAACCGAAGCGGAAGTTCACGCCAGGCCACCAGGAAATAGAAAATAGCAAACAATAATTGCTTCCATATATAATGATGATGGGATGGGGGCGGGGCTATGCGGTGTGTGGTGTGGTTTTGCAGCACTTCCAACTTAGTTCAGTTTTTTTTTTATTATCGTTTTCCATTTTTATTTGCAGTATTTTTCTTCCGTTCTTGCCAATCAAGCCCTTTGGCGGCTGCTTTACTGTGCTGTACTGCGGTGTGTATTCAACTGTCATCAACTGAACTCTACTACAGTCCTACTACTACTGCTGCTGCTGCTGTTGTTGTGAGTTTAATGGGGAGGGCAAATGGGGGTTGGCAACTCTCGTCTCAGGGTAATAGAAATGGCACGAGCCAGAAACGAGAGATGTGAATTCTTTTCCGATGCACTTGACATGCTGTATGGCTGCTAGTTCTCTTGGGGGAGAGGGAGGAGGCAGGGCAGGGTGATTAAAAGTTTTTCCTGCTGTGTGCGAAGTTTATTTGAGCTTTCATCGTGTCAAACTCAAACTTGTCAGTTTTGAGCAGAAATTCTGCTAAGGAATTGCTTAGGCAAGAAATTACGACCGCCGAAGCTGAGTTATTATCTTGCTATAAAACATGATAGACAATCTGGCAAGCCATCTGAAGCTGTAGCGAAGGAAATAATCAACCCTGAATCAAAGTGGTGGTTGAACTCAACTTAGATATTTGTCACCTGAAAACTGTACTGATTGTTACATAGAATGATAGATTATCCCAACAAATTGAACTTCCTGCCGAAAAAAAAATACCAGTTGAATTTTTTTGAAAGAAACCATCAAAAACGGTCGAAATGTCGGTTGATTCATTGACAAAATCTACGAAGCTCTGGGAATTTTATCGAAGCAACAAATTCAACTACTGTAACTAATTAGCAACTAATAAGTAACAAATTATCCACTGGGGCTCGATTTGTTTTCAAACTTATTCAGGAGGGGTCTTTCGTTTACTTCATATGAACTTAACGAAATACAGTTAAAAACAAATGAACAAACTGAGCAACAAATTCAAAATTACCATTAATAATTAGCAACAAATTTTTCACCTATTCACGTTATCATAACCTCGAGAGTTGCCTCGCTAAGTTCATGTTCATGGTTTTTTTTGCAACACATTTCCCCTGCATAAAATTAGGCTTAAACGTGTTCTTTCGTGATTTTATACTACATATATACATTACCATAATGCAAACACATCTCTAGTGAGATTTGCAATAACTTGCATTAAAAAACATAACAAAAATAAAAAGTACGATCGAATGTATGCAACAACGACTCACTCATAACTGTCTGATCTGTCATGATGAGTTCTAATTATATTTTTTTGAAATTATGACACCTGCTCATTACAGTATACCCATAGAGACAACACGAATTGAAGTAGCTGAAGATTACTTTACACCTAGAAATCCAATAGCAACGCAAACAAGACAGCTGGCGGAGTTAATGATTACCGCTGACATTGTTTACTGTACGCACAGATAGGCAAATGACTGCTGAAGCAAAGTTATTCATGAAAAAACTGTACGACTAGAACATGTACACCGGAGTGCCAATATTTTTGGGTCATCTCTAATTTCGTTAAGCGGTAGTGCTCAAGAGCTTAAGCATCTAAAAAAAAGTCCCCATGCAAAAATTGAGCTATATCGGATATGGGTAAGTGGTGCTTCCCGGCGGTCAAGGTTTGAAAATTTTCTATCTTGAAAAATCACCATTGGATGGAGTACACGAAAGTATTTCGAAATCGAATAAATTTTGTTCTGATTTCAAATGTCTTAGAATTGCCTGAAACGGATCAGGGTCATTTCTTCGAAAGCCATTTCGCCGAAAGGGTTATTTCGCCGAACGGGCCACTTCGCCGAATGTCATTTCGCCGGAAGCCATATCGCCGAAAAGGTCATATCGCCGAATCCTGGAATCGTCCTAAAATCGTAACTAGAATTGATTTGAAATAAAGACAAATGAAAGATGATAAATGACGAAATAACCCTTCCGGCGAAACGACTTTCGATGAAATGGCATTCGGCAAAACGGCTTTCTTTGAAACGACTTTCGGCGAAATAGCATTCGGTGAAATGACCCGCTTCCGCCTGAAACATCGAGATCGAGTATCATCTTGATTTTTTTTAATTCGACTATGGAATTTAAAAAAAATTGAGATTACCGAAATAAAAAAAAAAATAATTCCAAATGTTTTAGAATTACATAGACGTCAATATTTTGTGTTATCTCGGAAAAATATTTTTTTTTGAAAATTTCAAAATCGAATTTTTTGTTTTTGTCGAATGTCTTAGAAGTGCAAGAATTTTTTTCGAAATAGCATTAGATCTCCACGTTTCCTGCAATTCTAAGATATTTGGCATTTGAAGGAATTTTTTGATTTTTCAATTTTTTTTTCAGAAAATGGCCAATGATCAAATTCAACTGTATTATTGCTGATACTTTTGGTATGTTGTCTGATATGCGACGTAGTCCGGCTTTATGAACTATACCAATAAATTGGAATGAATTTACACTGAAGTCTTTTTTATGCGAGTTTACGAACCGCATAAAAAACCGCATAACTCTGAAAATTCGCATAAAAAAAACCGCATAACTCTGAAACTTCGCATAAAAAAACCGCATAACTCTGAAAATTCGCATAAAAAAGTTGCATAAAAAAACGCATAAAAAAGACCTTAGTGTATATCAAAAAATCAGCCTGAAACTTTTTTCGTCAAACCAATCCTTGTTCTGAAACATACACTCGTTGGCACTTTATCATAATGTGTTCGCACACAGCAGTCGATTTCGTATAGAAATATTTTTGTTGTTACAGGATTTATCCCAATAGATGTTACAATGGCAAGAAGCCAAACGTTACCAAAAGAAAAACAATTTGTTTACTCAAACAAAGGCAACAGGCGTTCTTCTAGGTTTTATATTAATTTTCTGTTTTGTGGTTACGATAACGATGTAAATGTGGCTCTTTAGACAAAAGGAACAAACGAAATATTTATTTGAAAGCATTGAGAAAGTTTTTGAAGATCTCTGCAACCTGTTCGATTCCAGTAGCCGTGTAGTATCCCGATCAACAAGCCGTAACAAGTTTATAACAAAAAGATGTTTTCGTAGCTGATATAAGTCTGGTTTTGTTAGTATGTTGATCGGGATTCGTGTGCAGGTAGCTTCTTGAAGTCTACCTTGACTTAGGTTTTTTTCATCCTGTATTAAGCGATCAATCGTCAACAGCATTTTTATGTACAGCTTCCGCGATCATTCTTTGGGGAACATGTTTTGCGGTCTCCGGCATTCGATTTCTTAACGAATTTCTTAACTTAACGAACTCCAAACACATTCATTACGCTTCATTACGGCAGTGGATTATGACCACACATTCAACAAATTTACTACAAGGACGAGCGAGTCGTGTGGATTTTCGCAATACGCGAGCAAGCAGCTTCTCTTGCATCGATGTCACTTTCACACCTAAAAGTAAATGCCACATTTAGTCAGTAAGCATAATGCTACACACTCACATCTTGTGAAAAGAAGGATGTGCAGGATTATTTAATGTATAGTGTCTTCCACATCCGACAAGATAAGTTTTTTTTGCTTTTCAGGGCCATTTATTTTTCCTTTAACATTTTGTTGTGGAACATTATTAGAAATGTATAAACGTCGCTGAAAATTAAAATGATTGGTCCTTTTCAGGGCCATTCACGCTTCCTTTAACATTTTGTTGTGGAACTTTTACTCTTTTCGATACTAATATTCTTCTGATCCCGAAGGTTTATTTAATGCACAGTGTCTTTCACAGCCGACATAAATAAAAAGTTGAGTATTTTTTTCTTGTTGGGATGGACTCACTTAGCGTGAATGGCACACAAAAAAATCTTGTCGCATTTGAGAAAAAAACTGAAATTTCCTGAACATCAGTTAAAAATTACAATTAATGGTCCTTTTCAGGGCCATTTAAGCTTCCTTTGAGATTTTATTGTGATTTTACTCCTTCCGAAATTTTTATTCTTTTCTATTTATTTGTTTTTTATTGACCTGGTCGAAAGAAAAGCCTTCAGATCCGCCATTTTTCAAACCCGAACCCGATCCGTATTAATATCTACTGTACCCGACCCGACCCGACCCGAACAAACATATTTTTTTCTGTACTCGAACCCGACCGGGTTTGGCTTCGAATCGGACACTAAACATCGTTGAAAATTACAATTATTGGTCCTTTTCAGGGCCATTTAATTTTCCTTCAACATTTCTTTCACTCCTTCCGAAACTAATATTCTTTTCTTTAGGTGTGTGTGTGTGTTTCGTTATCCTGGTTCATACAAAAAAAGTCTTCAGATTCCGAAGACGCGAAGTCTAAAATATAACTACACTCAAGTCTTTTTTTGTGTGGAAGATACGGAAGATGAAAAATCGTATTGAAAAATCGCAAAACTAAGGAAAACGCCCAATGTCATATCTGATTCATGAAACGTCGATATTTGGGGTTATTTCGAATAAGAAAAGTTTTGAATATTATCGACTTAAGGATTTTCGAATTACATTTTTTCTGTACCTTCTGCTAATACAACATGAAATTGTCCATCATTTAACAAATTAGATCTTTATAAATTACATCGTATGAGGGATTGAGTCATCTGTAGAATTCATTTTTTTGTGTGCGTAGCTGTGGAAATCCGGAAAAAAATTGTTGAGTGACTGAACCTATCGACAAGAATCAATCTTGTTAGATTCTGAGCAAAACAACTAAATAAACCTTGCTAATGCACGAAAAACTGTTTTTGTTTGAATTTTTTTTTGTTACCTACCACTTTATAAAAGTTTCCTATAGTTTTAAAATTGGTCCTTCTTTTCGTACTACAATAGTGAATATTTGAAAGCCCTGAAAAGGTCCATTGATTTGGAGTTTTTTTAACATCGATGAATTTATAGCAATATTAGTCCTTTTCAGGGCCATTGAATAGATTTTGGTAATCAACGTTATTTCATTTAAGTCTCTGTTATTCAGACCTATTCTATAAATCGAACGATTGAAGTTAACCGCCGTGAAAAATTTCTGATTCGGACCTTTTGTGGTAGCTTTAAAGCACGAAATATTCAACAATAATGGCTTCCAAGGGATCCACGATAACAGGACAAAAAAAAGAGATCTAGCTCACACACAACTCACACAACTGTCCGTATGTTTACTTGAGCTTTGCGTTTGACATCAAGTGAAATAAATAACGAAAATTGAATTGTAAAATATCGAATGAAAAAATGTTTCATATTTATTGTTCACAATTACACATCCTTGCCCGAATAATCGAATTCATGAACGACATTTTCCACAGTAAAAAAAAAAAACTACCTGACAAAACATTATGATAAAAAAATGATTACGAGGGTTAGATAAAAAATTTCTGCCACCCAGTGGGATCCAGTGAAATTGGTGGTAAACCCTTTCGATATCTGTATTCAAACTCACCGCTTTTTATCAAAACGAGACTTCTTACTTGACCGATTTTTTTACTCTTCTAAATGAAGAAAATTTACTATTTACTGCTTTGTTTTTAATTACGGCAACAATTGCCGTCTTGACCCTAGCCTGCCCTGGCGGATCCCAAATGACCACTGCTGCCTATTGAAATGAAACGAAAAATGTCCTCCCATTCGGCTCCAAATCGTGTTTAACGAGCAATAAATCTGTTATGACTCGCAGTATTTTTATGTTTCTACATTTTTTGTTGTTGCACCTTCTGCCCGTCCCGTGTTTGTCACCAGTGTGACCATCCTTTTGCACTTGCCTATCGTGGAAGCACCGTTTTTTTTGGGTCCAGACCAGGTCCTATCAATCGCCACCGTGTCCATCTATAAATGATTCATATTCCATTCAAGTAACCTGGCCACGCTGGAGCGGCAGAAAAAAAACACGAACACGGTCGGTCCGCCAAACGTTTGACCAGATAAGCGGGACAGGCATTCAGAGCAGTTTTTTTTTATGTTCATCCCGACGATGATGGTGATGCTGATGATGTTGGTGGAGCTTTTTTGTGGCCCCGTGTGTGGCGTGTTGCCAGTATTTTTTTTCTAAATGTGAATACGTCTTACTTTACTATGAGTTGTCATTTGAAAATTTGCTTCCCCGAAGAGTGGTAAATTTTTGATCGTAACAACGTGTAACTACAACAATTTTTGTTCCGTACTATCGAAAAAAATGATCCGCTTGAATACTTCCAGTCAACGAACTATAATAAGTGCGTTATTTTTGTCAGAATTTAGGTCCAGGATTTACAGAATTCAAATACACCAACATAAAAATGATTAAAAAAATCGGTTCTTCTAAGAACCTTCAAGCTTATGTTTATGGTCTAACTCGCTTCTTTTTATATAGAAAAATCGGCATTTTTCCTCTCGTTAGCTCCGCCTTTTTGATTGAATTCGTACCGTGTAACGTTCTGCAGTCGAGTAATTCTTTTTTCAGACGCTTGCTAAATATTAGTGAGAGGCTCGGGTGGAAGATTTGCTTTGGCTATCGCTCACATAAAAAAAGTGAGAATTATTTTTAAAACTACTCTGTATCTGTAGGTTCTTAAAAGAACTAAAAACTTTTTGAGAATTTTCTAAGTGTCAGAAAGTTAACTTAAAAAAAAACGGGATCTTGACGTTCGGAAATCCGCCTGAACGATTTCATAGATTTCGATGATTATACATTTATGTAAAGGGTTGATACATGAAATTTGTTTATGGAAAATATTTGGTTTCAACAGGACGGTGCAACGTGCCACACAGCCAACGAAACAATCGGTGTTCTGCGAACACTCTTTGAAAGTCGTATAATCAGTAGATACTGGCTGGATTATTTTCTTTTGGGGAAGCGCTTGAAGATAAATGTTACGTCAACCATCCAGAAACAATTGAAGGCCTCAAGCACGAAATTCAAGTTGCTATTGATGACGCAAGGCCAGAAACAATTGAAAATGAACTCAAAAATTGAGTGGAGTCATTTGAACGAAATTATTTTTCATAAAACCATAATCAACCTTTCAAATAATTGTATAATCATTGAAATCTATTGAACCGTTTTTGTTTATTATTGCATATTTAAATTCGAAATTTTTCATGGGACATTCTGTAGTAATGTCTATGCTATGCGAAATGCAAAGTGAGCTTATGTATACGCAATTGTCGTCTCTGTTAGGGAAAGCTATGACAGTGGCTTGAAAAATAATGGAAATTTTTGACCACAATTTATTGAAAATATTTCTATCTAGTCCAATCGATGCGTTGAAATATTTCCAAGCAGACGGTATAATGACAATTTTTCGAGTTGCAAATGTTCAAATCCTGATCACTGTTTGTACGGTTTTATATTCCGAATTTTGAGTTTGCACCCAAAAACGAAAAACAAGAAAACAAAACCGTAGTCCTACGTGAAAATTCACCATCCACACTGAGTAAGTGGAAAATATCCTCAATATTTCACAGCTGGTCGTTTGCATACGGTTAAAATGCCCTCGAACTCAAGACAACAACTTTTTGTGCTATTCGCTCCAAATAAGTGACAAAATTTTGAATCGATGTTGAGCAGCAGAAGCTTTACATGCTTTTTAAATACTGCGGTTCTTTTAAGGATCAATTACCGATCCCCTCAAAAATACAAACGTATCCGATGTCAATCGATGAAGATTTGACTGTGTTTTGGCTCTCTTGAGCTCCGCCTTATTGTAAATTAATGTGAATTGACGCGAATATTCAATGAGATCCCTTCACTGAGCTATCCAGTATTAGAAAGATTTGCAAGGAACAATTTTTTAACCGGCGAAATTTTATATAATCATTCAATTTCGCATTCAACTGCTGGTTTTGGTTCCTTTGGATCCCATGAACAGATCACCTCAAAAGGGGTAACGTTTCCGATATCAATCAATGACGAATATTTAATAAGATGTGCATAAATCATTCACTGGATTTTTATTTGTTTTCAAGCTTATTGGGTAGGGGTGCTTCGTTAACTTCATATGAACTTAACGAAATACTCAAAAAAATTAGCAACAAATTCAAAACCGCTGTAACTAATTAGCAACTAATTAGCAACTAATTATCCACTGGATTTTGATTTGTTTGCAAGTTAATTCAGGAGGGGTGCTGCGTTAACTTCATGTGAACTTGGCGAAGTACTCAAAAAAAACAAAATTAAACAAAAATTGATCAACAAATTCAAAATTGCTGTAACTTATTGGCAACTAATTATTCGTCTATATGCGATATCATCGGCAAGAGGTGCCTAGCTTAGTTCATGTTCATTCTAGAGACTGTCCTAGAAAGTATGAGTCCAGTTGAACACCATCGTCTCTTTTCAGTAACCTCATTGAAAATCAATCACTTTTGTATAGCTGTGGTCTGTTGGTTACAGTTTTCTCTCACCATTTATGTAGTCGTTTATTAATTTATACTCAGTTTGTTCCAGAATGCGTGGGGTTTTAGCAGATCTACGTTAAAATATTGTTCAAAAATTGTGCCCGGAAACCCGGTGGTGAGAATAAAATCTTTGAGGATTAGCCTAAAACGAAGTCCGGCTAATCTTCGTTTGGATAAACGTATATTGAGAAGGCGTTCGAATAGAGAAAGAAGGATTCAGTTCCGAATGTGTTTTAAAAAAAGCTTGGTGCTTCGAAGTCAAACATTATTCATGCTAAAGAACGTTTGAATTCTTTAACTCATAAGATGCAGAAGCAGTTAAATCGCAGTCCGACACAAGAAGCATCCAGCAGGCTCTGAGTTCGAAAATTGTACGATGCGATTCTTACTGGAAATTCGAACTGTTTAATCATGGATGAAGAAACGTGCGTTAAATTCGATTACAAATCCTCACCGCGATCGGTGCAATGAGGAGCCAGCACTGAACCGGTCCTAGACATGGATTTAAGTCGAAAAATCTGATAAAAAAGTTACAATTTGGCAAGCTATTCGTAGTTGCGGTAAAATTCTACCATTCTTCATCGTAACTTCTTCGAATAAAAGTGAACTATAACACATGGGCTGAAAAGTCCCGGGCCTAACAAAGAGAACAAGATTTTTTGGTTTAAAATTAACTTTATTCATCAACGCAATCTCCATCAAGAGCAACGCAATCACTTCAATGCCGCTGTAACATTTCAATACCACTTTTGAAGAACGATTTATCTTTTGCCTTAAAATAGGCCTTAGTTTCAGCGACAACCTCCTCTTCATTCGTGCGAAATTTCTTACCGGCGAGCATGCTTTTCAGGTCTGCGAACACCCAGTAGTCGCTGGGAGCCAAATCTGGCGAATACGGTGGATGTGGAAGCAATTCGAAGTTCAATTCATGCGTTGTCTTGATGAAACCAAATTTTTTTCGTTGCCATATGCGGTCATGTGTTTGCAATTTCAGCCTTGAAACGCTCAAACACCGCTATATAATGTTCACTGTTAATGGTGTTTCCTTACTCAAAATAGTCGATAAATATTACACAACGCAAATCCCAAAATACCAAGGCCATAATCTTTCCAGTCGATTGTTGTGCTTTCGGGACGAGGTTCAGCAGTCCACTCAGATGACGATCGTTTTGATTCCGGAGTGGAGTGATGAATCCATGTTTCATCCATTGTCACATATCGATTCAAAAATTTCGGTTTAAACATGGCCAAACACTACTCAGAATCATCAACGCGTTCTCGTTTTTGGTCAACAGTGAGCAAACGCGGCACCCACTTTGAACAGAGCTTTCTCATAGTCAAATGCCAATGCAATATAAAGTCAAAAAGTTAAAGTCTAAAGCAGATTCCAAAAAAAACCTCAATGTTGATAACCAATAAGGCTCCCGCTGCGTTTCGTCTGAAAAAATCATAGAATACCATTTTCAAAATGATGGCTTCTTTCACGTTTCCTAAGCAACTCGATTGGAACTGCCAAGTGGCGCTATCAGTTCAACTTGAACTGCTATGCTCTGAAGAATTGAAAACCGGTTTAGAAAAAAAGTTGTCAAATCCAGCCTCACTGGCAACCCGGTTCGCGTGTGCAACAAACTCCTGTCTCTACGGTCCACATTTTCACCGGGCTGCTGCAGCAATCCGCAACCGCGACGCTTGGTCGTTTTTTTTTTTGTTTTATTTCGTTCCTGTCTCTACGGTCATACTTTTATCTGATCCCAGTGTGTTTTGTTCGTACCGGGATTTTTTTTTACCGCCATCATCATCATCATCATCATCATCCTTAAAGTGTTCGCTTCAATGGGCACTTGTCTATTTGTGTAGGATTTTTCAACAACAACAAACGATCCAAATTGAAACTACATTTGCTATAAAAGAGTTATCGAGACGGCGTGGTGATGGCGCCACTATCGCCTTTCGTGCAGAGCGAATTCTAAACAAAACAATCCAAACAACAACCGGCTCAACTTTTCGGAGCTCACAATCTAAACAGACAAATAAAAGCTCAGATAGCGGAAATAAATTGAACCGAATCGCCGGCAAACTCCGGTGTCAACTTATCTTCGTAATCGGTCTCGTCGCAACTATCCGGTGCTCGGCGAAAAGCGTCACTTTCCTTCCTAATCTTCCAGTGCACAACTTAATCCCTGTAATCAAAAGCTCCCATTTGTCTTCTCCACTCAAGAAGGTAAGTGAGAGCGCAATCCTTTTTTGTTAGGCACCCAATCGGAGGGGGGGGGGGGGGGGGTTCTACGTTTTGCTGCCTTCTTCTCTTTGGCAGTACCGTGGCGACAAAAACCCCGAACGGAGGAGCCGAACAACTTTTTCATCTCTGCCCGAACTCCGACTCTCTACGGTTCCGCACAATAGGCCTGTAAATTTTCCTTAATTACGTTGTTATATACAAATTAATTAAATTATTCATCTTGCACTTTTGCACTGCCATGGTTCTTCTCGCAGCTTAGTTTGTTCATTCTCTCTCTCTGTCTGCCTGTCTCTCTCTCTGCAGCAGGTGCTGTCGGTTGTACAAACACAGAACAGTCTAAAGAATGGAAGTGCCAGAAACAGGGGGGGGGGAGGTGTTGTGGGTCGTGAATGAGGTCCTTGCTTTGTTTTGTTACACCTTCCCCCCTCGCAGCAGCAGCACACAGGCACTGGCGTGTTGCGTCTCTGTTGTCAAGCAGACAGACCGAGAGAGAGAAAGCGTGAGTGAGACAGCAACTACCAGAGGCTTTCCATTTCATAGCTCAACTATTACGGCACTTCGTAGGCGAAGGCAGTGAGTGAATGCTTTTATGTTTACCGCATGAAATGCACAAAAACGCGCCCCTCTGTGTTACCACATTGTAACTGTGTTGCATGTGTGCAGCCGAGGGGGTGGTGGTGGAATGCGGTTGAATGCGAGAGAGAGAGAAGGAGAAGCGAATGAAAAAAAATTTCCACGGCTTGCTGGAAATTTCGGCTGGGAAAGTGCATTTCTCGTTTGTTTTGTTGTTGGTTTCTCACTTTTTGTAAATGGGGAAAATGGGTGCAATTTTACAAGTGCGGAGAAGACACCCCCCCCGCAGGAAAGTAGGTCAAAGGGTTAAGGAGGCGTCGTTAGTTAAAGCAATATTTATATTTCATTCACTGCAATGTTTTCTCTCAGAGGCATTAAACCGGCACTTTGTTTCTCTTTCTCTTGCAGGTAAATTTTGACTGTCTTCAGCTCTGTCTGGTACTCGTTGGAGTTGGTGTAACTTTTGGGTAAGTTTTCGATGGAAACCACAAACAGCACCGCATTGCCATCGTCGTCGACAATTCACAACTAAAGGGTGATTTTTCAAGAGCTTGAGAACTTTTTTAAACAATAAAACGCATAAAATTTGCAAAATCTCATCGGTTCTTTATTTTAAACGTTAGATTGGTACATGACATTTACTTTTTGAAGATAATTTCATTTAAATGTTGACCGCGGCTGCGTCTTAGGTGGTCCATTCGGAAAATCCGCTTTTTTATCGACAAATTTTGTTCAGCGATGAGGCTGTGGTTTGTACGCTGGTGGAATCATTGGACCGTATTTTTTCAAAGATGCTGTTGGACGCAACGTTACAGTGAATGGCGATCGCTATCGTTCGATGCTAACAAACTTTTTGTTGCCAAAAATGGAAGAACTGAACTTGGTTGACATGTGGTTTCAACAAGATGGCGCTACATGCCACACAGCTCGCGATTCTATGGCCATTTTGAGGGAAAACTTCGGAGAACAATTCATCTCAAGAAATGGACCGGTAAGTTGGCCACCAAGATCATGCGATTTGACGCCTTTAGACTATTTTTTGTGGGGCTACGTCAAGTCTAAAGTCTACAGAAATAAGCCAGTGACTATTCCAGCTTTGGAAGACAACATTTCCGAAGAAATTCGGGCTATTCCGGCCGAAATGCTCGAAAAAGTTGCCCAAAATTGGACTTTCCGAATGGACCACCTAAGACGCAGCCGCGGCCAACATTTAAATGAAATTATCTTCAAAAAGTAAATGTCATGTACCAATCTAACGTTTAAAATAAAGAACCGATGAGATTTTGCAAATTTTATGCGTTTTATTGTTTAAAAAAGTTCTCAAGCTCTTAAAAAATCACCCTTTACAAACGAGTGTCAGGAAATAACTTCAACTCATTTGGAATGTGCACTGTCTCGACTGCAAGAATGTCATTGTCGTCATTGTCTTCGAAACAAGAACTAAACTCAGCTTAAATTCTACAGTAGTAGTTTCAAAGTTGTCGTTACGATTCTATTTCAAAAGTATTCTATGATGACTAGGGAACTACTGAAACGATACCGTAAACTACGTCCTACCCATGGTCAAAAATCACCAAATGTTTGTAATTGGAAACTTCCATGAAAACACGTCTTGCTGTGGTGTACGATCCCATTTCAAAACTTGTGATGAGGGATCATGCATATTTTACTCTGTGCGAAAGTGTTCTCAACAATTGAAGATTAATTGATGAGTAGTATGAGATAATCATCAAAAAAATCTGAATTTAGATCTTGTTATAATTATAACAATCTACGCGCATCAAGGAACAAAATTCATGACGCGTGTTTCCGTTTCTCAAGCACAGACGACAGTTTTGAGATAAAGATGTTTTTCTTCTAATTAAAATAAACAAAATGTTCCGTTCAAAATTTGGTCAAACAAGAATGTTTGATAATCGGTTAAATTTTGACGTGAAAACGTCATACTTTACTATGGAGGGTGTCTTTTCAATATTAGCCCTGCGGGTAAGTGATGAGTTTTTGATTGCGGATATCTCTTGTAATACTCAACGCGAAAAAATCTGTTTTTCTTTATTCCATTGAAAAATATTTTCTGCATATATGGCAATATTTTCATTAGTTTGAGATAAATATGAATAACTGAAAATAAGAACCCAGAATCCAAGTAGAATTCGAGAAATCCAGAATCCCAGTCTAGAATCAAGATCCTGATTCAGAATTCAGATGGAGAACCCAAACAAATTTTCAGAATCCAATTCCAGAGTTTAGTTTCAGAATCCAGTTCCTGGTGCAGAATCCAGGTCCAGAATCCCGGTCTATAATCAAGGTCCAGGTTCAGAACTCAGGTCCAGAATCCAAGCGCTGGTCCAGAATCCCAGCTGAGCTTAAAAATCCAGTTCCTGACTCAGAATTCGGGAACAGAGTTCAGGTTTAGAATTTCAGTCTAGAACCCAGATTCAGAATCTAGGTTTAGAATCCGGATTCAGCCTCGAGGTCGAGATGTAGAACTCAGCTCCAGAATGTAAGTGCAGGTCCAGAGTTCACTTCAAAAATCAAACTCCTGGTTCAGAATCCCGGTACAAAATTCAGGTTTAGAATTCTAGTCTAGAATCAGGGTTTAGAATCGAGATCCAGATGTAGAACTTAGGTCCAGAATCTAAGTGCAGGTCCAGAGTTCAGTCCAAAAATCCCGGTATCCAGATCCAAATTCCAATCTAGAATCAGGTTAGAATCGAGGTCCAGGTGTAAAAATCAGGACCAGAATCCTGCTCAGAGTTCAGGACCAAAATCATGGTTCAGGATCCATGTTCAGAACCCTAGTTCAGAATCCAGGTTCAGGTTCTGAATTCAAGACCTGCTCCCAAACACATTTCCAGGATCCTGCTTCAAAATTTAGTACCATAATACAGTTCCTGGTGCAGAATCCTGGTTCAGAATCCCAGTATAGAGTCAGGGTCCAGGTTCAAAACTCTGGCCCAGAATCCAAGCGCTGGTCCAGAACCCAAGTTCAGTCCAAAAAATCCGGTTCCTGGTGGAGGTCGGATTTACAGAATTCGGATTTAGAATTCCAGTCAGAATGCGGGTTCGGAATCGAGGTCCAGGTGTAAAAATCTGGTCCAGAATCCTGCTCAAAGTTCAAGTCCAAAATCATGGTTCAGAATCCAAGTTCGGAACCCTAGTCCAGAACTCTTGTTCAGAATCCAGGTTCAGAATCAAGGTTCAGGTTCTGAATCCAAACACATTTCCAGAATTCAGTTCCTAGTGCAGAATCCCGGTTCTGAATCCAGGTTTAGAATCCTAGTCTATAGTCAAGGCCCAGGCTCAAATCTTAGGTCCAGAATCAAAGCGCTGGTCCAGAATCCAAGTTCAGTCCAAAAATCCGGTTTCTGGCTCAGAATCGGGGAACAGAATTCAGATTTAGAATTCCAGTCTAGAATCCGGGTTCAGGTTTAGGTGTAAAAATCTGATCCAGAACAGAGATGCCAGGTCATTTTTTCAAAAATCTGTGGTCAAATCCAAAACCTGTCTGTGAAAATCTGTGACCGTTTTCCGTACCCCAATAGCAGTTCAAAATCAAATTTGGTGAGCAAAAAAAAAAGGTCTCACCACCCATTTTCCGTACCATTTCTGCTGATCGAATTCAATTTAGTGAGCAAAAAAAAAAAACAAAAACACGCTGTACCTTTTAGGTGCTAAACTGTACTCGATTTCCAAAATCTGTGATTTATTCAAGAATCTGTGAAAATCTGTGTCAGTTTTAAAATCTGTGCTGAAAACTCAAAATCTGTGAAACACAGATTAATCTGTGAACCTGACATCCCTGGTCCAGAATCCTACTCAGAGTTCAAGTCCAAAATCATGGTTCAGAATCCAGAACTCTAGTTCAGAATCCAGGTTCAGAATTAAGGTTCAGGTTCTGAATCCAGGACCTGAATCCAAACGCAGATCCAGAATCCAGTGCCAGAGCTCAGTTCCAGTATCCATTTCAGGACCTGAATTCAGAATCCAAGCTTAGAATTCAGGTCCAGAATCCAAGCGCTGGTCCAGAATTTAGTTCCAGAGTACAGTTCAAGTATCCAGTTCCTGGTTCAGAATCCCAGTCTTAAATTAAGATCCTGGTTCAGAGCTGAGATCCAAGAATCCATATCCAGAATCCCTGTCAAGAATTCAAGCGAAAGCCTAGGATTCAGGTTCAGAATCAAGGTCTAGGCGCAAAGTTCAGCTCCAGAATCCAGTTTCTGGTTCAAATTCCCGGTCCAGAGTCCCTGTCCAGAATCCAGGTCCAGAATCCTAGTCTAGAATCAGAATCCAAGCGCAGGTCTAGAATGCAACTCCAGAGTTTAGTTCCAGAATCCAGTTTCTGATTCAAATTTCCAGTCCAGAATCCCTGTCCAGAATCCCTGTCCAGAATCCCTGTCCAGAATCCAGGCCAGAAACCTATTCTAGAATCTAGGTTTAGAATCGAGGTCCAGGTTTTGAATTTAAGCTCGGAATCAAGCGACGACCTAGAATCCAATTCCAGATTTTGATTCCTGGTCCAGAATCCAGCTCCTGATTTAAGATTCAGAATCCAGGTCCAGAATCTCTGTCCAAAATTCAAATCTAGAATCAAAGCTCAAAGTTTAGGTCCAGAATACTAGCGCAGGTCCAGAATCCAGCTTCAGGGTTCAGATCGAGAATCCAGATCCTGCTTCAGAATCCCTGTCCAAAATCCAGGTACAGAATTAAATTCTAGGATAAAGCTCCTGATTGAGAGCTCAGATCCAAGAATCCCGATTCTGAATCCCTGTCAAGAATCTAAGCGCTAATCTTGAATTCTGGTTCAGAATCAAGGTTTAGCCATAGAATTCAGATCCAGAACCCGAGCGCAGATTTAGAATCCAGTTTCAGAGTTCAGTTCCAGAGCCCAGTTTCTTGTTCCGAATACCGGTTCATAGCCCCTGTCCAAATCACGGTCCAGAATTAACCAAGGTCAGAATTCAAATTCAATTATCCCGGTCCAAAATACAAGTACAGGAACAGAATTCTGCTCCAGAGTTTAGTCCCAGTAATTCCTGGTTCAGATTCCAGGTCGCGAATCTCTGTCGTGAATCCAGGTTCAGAAATCAGATCCAAATTCCAGAATCAATCGTAAATCCAGAATCCAGATTCAGCTCCAGATTTCCTTCTCAGAATTCAGCTCCTGATTTAAGGTTCAGAATCCAGATCTAGAATCCCTGTCCAAAATCCAAAATCAGATTCTATAATCCAGACTCCCATTCTGTAATCCAGACTCCAAATCAAAGTCCAGATTCAAAATTCAGTCTAGAATCCAGGCTCAGAATTTAGGTCCAGAATCCAGCTTCAGAGTTCACTTACAGAATCCAGTTCCTGGTGCTGAATCCCTGTTCAAAATCCAGGTATAGAATTCAATTCTAGAATAAAGGTCCTGATTCATAGCTCTCATCTAAGAATCGCGATTCAGAATCCCTGCCATGAATGCAAGCGCAGTTTTATAATTCAGGCTCAGAATTAAGGTCTATGTTCAGAATTTAGGTCAAGAATTCAAGCACAGATCCAGGATCCAACTCCAGATTCCAGTTCTAGAATCCAGTTCGGATTTCCGATCCAGAGTTCAGGTACAGAATTCCAGTCTAGAATCCAGATTCAGAATTTAGGTCCAGAATCCAGCTCCAGAGCCTGGGATTCTGGACCTGAATTGTGGACAGGAGTTCTGGAATTCCTGTCCACAATTCAGGTCTATAATCCCAGTCTAGCATCCAGGTTCAAAATTCAGTTCCAGAAGCCAGCTCCAGAGTTAAGTTCAAGAATCCAGTTGGTTGCTGGTTTAGAATCCCAGAATTCAGGTCCAGAATCCAGCTCCAGAGTTTAGTTCATGCATCCTGGTTACTGGTTCAGAAACCCATCCTACAATCCAGGTTCAAAGTCAAAGTCCAGGTTCAAAATTCAGATCCATCATCCAAGCGCAGGTGGAGAATTCAGCTGTAGAGTTCCGTTCCAGAATTCAATGACTGGTTCAGAATACCGGCCCAGAGTCCCTGCCCAGAATCCAGGCTCAGAATCCTAGCCTAGAATCCAGCTCCAGAGCTTAGATCAAGAATCCAGTTCCTGAATCCTGGTTGAGAATCCCGTCCTACAATCCAGGCTGAAAGTCGAAGTCCAGGTTTGAAATTCTGATCGAGCATCCAAGCGCAGGTGTAGAATTCAGCTGTAGAGTTTCGTTCCAGAATTCATATACTGGTTCAGAATACCGGCCCAGAGTCCCTGTCCAGAATCCAGGTTCAGAATCTCGGTCCAGAATCCAGGTTCGGAATCCTAGTCTAGAATCAAGGTCTAGGTTCGGAACTCAGGTTCAGAATCCAAGCACTGGTTCAGAGTTTAGTCCAAAAATCCAGTTCCTGTTTCAGAATCCTGGTACAGAACCTAGGTCCAGAATCCAACTCCTGAGCTTAGTTCAAGAATCCAGTTCCTGAATCCTGGTTCAGAATCCCGTCCTACAATCCAGACTCAAAATCAAAGTCCAGGTTCAAAATTCAAATCCAGAATCCAAGCGAACTCTACAATTCTGTTTCAGAGTTCAGTTTCAAAATCCAATTCCTGGTTCAGAATCCCGATCCAGAATCTCTGTTCAAAATCCGGGTTCGGTATCCCGGTCCAGAATCCAGGTTCAGAATCCCAGTTTAGAATCAAGATCTAGGTTCAGAACTCAGGTCCAAATTCCAAGCGCTGGTCCAGAATCCAAGTTCAGGTCCAGAGTTCAGTCCATAAAACCAGTTTCTGGTTCAGAATTTAGGTACCGAATCCAGGTTCAGAATCCCTGTCTAGAATTCAGATCCAGAATCCAGCTCCTGAGCTAAATTCAAGAATCCAGTTCCTGAATCCTGTGTCAGAATCCCATCCTACAATCCAGGCTCAAAGTCAAAGTCCAGGTTCAAAATTCAGATCCATCATCCAAAAATAGGTCTAGAACACAACTGTAGAGTTCCGTTCCGGAATTCAATTACTGGTTCAGAATACCGGCCCAGAATCCCTGTCCAGAAACCAGGTTTAGAATCTCGGTCCAGAATCCAGTCTAGAATCAAGGTAGGTTCGGAACTCAGGTCCAGAATCCAGGCGCTGGTCCGAGTTCAAGTGCAGGTCCAGAGCTTAGTCCAAAAATCCAGTTCTTGATTCAGAATCCTGTTACAGAACCCAGGTACAGAATCCAACTCCAGAACATAGCTTAAGAATCCAGCTCCAGAATCCCATCCCATAATCCAGGCCTAAAATAAAAGTCCAGGTACAAAATTCAAATCCAGAATCCAAGCTAAGTCTAGAATTCTGCTTCAGAATTCAGATTCAGAATGCAATTCCTGGTTCAGAATCCCGATCCAGAATCTGTCCAAAAGCCAGGTTCGGTATCCCAGTCTAGAATCTATTCAGAATCTAGGTACCGAATTCAGCTCCAGAGCTTAGCTCAAGAATTCTGCTCCAGAATCCAGGCTCAGAATCTCATCCTACAATCCAGGCTCAAAGTCAAAGTCCAGGTTCAAAATTCAGATCCAGAATCCAAGTGCAGACCAGAATCAAAAGATGGTTCAGAATGCAGGTCGTGAATCCAGAACCAGATTCCTGGTGCAGAATCCCAGTTTAGAATCTAGGTCCAGGATCAAAATATTTGCATAAAAAATAATTGATAACGATATTTCTCCATTGGGTGGAGCTCTGGCGTGTTGAGATGGTCCGGTTTATGATCTTGGATATCGTCCGGGCATATTTCGTGACAATCACCCCAGAGGACTTTTTTCGCAATGGCAAGATGCCAAATTCAGCCAAAATTCCTTCAATGTGGAGACTCTTTTTACTAAACTATCTCTTCATTCAACCATCAATGTTTACTTTAATATTCTTAATTTTTTTCTAGTCTCCAATACTATTATTGTTTACTATTCTTTTCAATCAAACAAAAATAAGTCACACGAAACACCACCATCATCACCAACGAAGAGCCGCTCTATTCGATGACCAACATGCGGGCCACCCGCCGGGCCTTCGTAGCCTGGTGGTGTTTCCCGCGGACCCACAGAAGGATGCGGGAACGTTTGAAAGGTTTCCACGTCATATTTCAACACCACCGCCACGAAGAACCACTACCATCGATGAGGGCAACCCGCCGGATCGAAGACTCAAGAGTGTTTCCTGAGGACCCACATAGACAAGCCCTTGGCATCGTAAACCTTAATGGATTATGCCTTAATAAATATAACTTTGAAAAAAAAAGTCACACGAAGTACATATCTGATTCTATCTGTCTATCAATTTCAAATCTATAGCTTCTCTTAGGTGTCATGTGAAGAATAATTGACAATACTCAATAGCATAGCTCAGTGTATCACCAGGGCAATTGTATCTCATAAAATATTTCCATCTTCGCTACTGACACGGTTGCACTTCTTTCGTCATATTCCTATAGAAGCCTACAGCACGTGACGCATTCCCCCTCCTCACACACCGCGCAAGCTGTGACAAATCCTGTTATGCTACTGCAACTGAATCTACTGCGTGTGTGTGTGTGTGTACTTCTCGTTGTTCAGCAGAAGGTTTTCACTCATTGCCGCGCAGCATGTAGTGCCACTCAATGTAAAACTGCAAAACGCTACACAACAAGTGCTCTACAACATGCATGTACTCGCCGTTGTAAGCCTTTTGCAGCGAAATCTGAACGTTCCAGACGAACGCACATGTGCACTTCACTAACAATGCTCTTTTAATAATGAATTAGCGAAACACTTCACTCCTGTGCTGCGTTTCGTTCCACGTGGATGCTACACCTTCCCCCTTCCTCCTCGGCACCTCGGCAATCATCGACTGAAGCGTTGCAGCAGCAGTAGCATCATAAGAAACTGATCCAGCTCCGGCATTGGAGTGGTACTCAGCCTCCGCCTCCACCTCCGCCGAAACATGATTCCTTTGCACAGCATGTAATTATAAAATTGCCATTGCCACCTGTTAGGCAGAGCAGCTTTCTTCACCATCGTCGCCACCGCCGCCGCCGCAGCCGTGGTTTGCCGGAGGGTTCTCTGTTTGCTTGCCTGCCTGCGTCGTCTCTCGAGTCTCTTGCAAAACAAAAAGACATGCGAGCATCGTTTACTGACATGTGGTGAAAATATTAAATATGACACAGATCTTTCTCTCGCAACCGGCACGGAACGACGTCACGTCGACCGGTTGCTCATTTACGCCTAGTTGCAGTTGAGACTGCAGGCAGCAGGATAGGATGCACGTTGCTTTCCTGCCGTTGCGCCACCACCACCGGATGAACGAAGGAACGAAAGGTTAAGCCAACGAGAACCACGCACGACCATCACCACCGGATGTCACAATGAACAATACATTCTCGCTACGAGTGCACTGCTTTAACGTAGAACGGTGAGTCGCAACAACAACAATAGCAGTAGCAGCAGCAGCTGTTGCTACTTGCTAATAAACTGAAACAGACTACATTCAGAGCTGGTGTCGCCTAGGTTAGAGGAAGACTTGTCAGTTGGCAGGTACAGTTTTATCAGCTGTTCTGTTCTATCGATTATACGATCGTTAGTATTTTGAAAAATAAAACCTGCGATTTTCGTATTTTTCTAGAAGGGGGAAGGCGTTTCATAGCGTAGTTTTTTTTACGGTAGTGAATTCCGATTTGATCGAATAGTTTTTCGATCTGTGCGGAAGAAGCATTTTTTCCAGTCGAGTGACGAATAACGAACTTAAATTTAACAATGTAATTTTCCATCACGACAACGCTTTGGCACCGTCAAACTTCCAATGGTTCTGATCGATGTTAATCGCTCTAACCGGAATAAAAAATGACTCCAGCTCAAATGAATAGACAGTTTTGTTCGGAATTCACTAATTACCAGAAAGATGAAAAATAATTATGGTTTTATAGATTTTTCGATACTTTGAACAAACACCATTCAGCTAGTTTTCATAATAGAGTCCTTAAATATTATTTCATGTTAAACCAAGACTTGTTTTTCTAACTTTCTGTATAGAAAGGTAATAGAATTGTTAGAAAGTCCGACTTTTGATCGCAGCCCCTAGTGTTATACACCATTTGACTTAGCTCGACGAGATCGGAAAAAGTGTGTCTTTCAAAGATTTTTCTTTGCGCACAATTTTCAAGAGAGCGCTGAATCGATTCCAACGACCTAAGGTACGTTTGAAATCTACTGCGGAGTTGTGAATCAAGTTCAAATATCAAATAACTATCACTTTCGGAAATGTAATGGCATAAATGACGTAACCGACGAAACGCATTTTTGTACCAGCACAAATTTCTCGGAGATGACTGCACCGATTTATACAAGCGTAGGCTCGTTTGAATGCTGCTTTTACGGTTTGGATCACGATCGAAGATCACATGACTGTCATTTCTTGTTCCGAAGATATAACACATGGATCAATAAGTCCCGAGACTAAAGCAGAGATGGCGCTTGTAGTAAACCAGTAACCACGTCTTTTTAGTGTACTAACCTTTGCTTGAAACGGGTCAAATTTTAAGTCGATCCGACCAGAAACAGCTGAGTTATCGAGGTTGGAGTAAAGTCGTTTTGTAGTTTGTTTAAAAAATGGAAAAAACAGAGTTTCGTGTTTTGATAAAACATTATTTTTCAATGGGTAAAAACACCGAGCAAGCGAAACAATGGATTGAAAAATGTTATCCGGACTCTTGTTCATTAAAAGCAACGATTTGTCGGTGGTTCGCCGAGTTTAAACGTGGTCGTACCGATACAAATGACGCGGAACGCTCGGGTAGACCTGTGGAAGCCGTTACACCGGAAAATGTGAGTGAAGTGACAAAAATTATAATGAAAGATCGTAAAGTGAAGCTCCGTGAGATTGCTGAGATGACACAGATATGGAAGTGTATGTACTATCCTTCATGAAAAATTGAGCATGAAAAAGGTTTTTTCCAAGTGGGTACCGCGATTGCTTTCGATGGAACAAAAACAGCAACAATGCACCCTGCCACAAGTCGATGAAAACAATGGCGAAATTGAACGAATTGGGCTTTGATCTGCTTCCCCACCCCCCATACTCGCCAGATTTAGCCCCCAGTGACTACTGGCTCTTTGCTGATCTTAAAAAAATTCTCCAGGGAAAAAGATTTGGCTCGAATGAGGAGGTCATCGCTGAAACTGAAGCTTATTTTGAAGCGAAAGATAATTTTTTTTATAAACACGGTATTGAAAAATTTGAAAAACGTTGGAACCATTGTATCACCCTAAAAGGTGATTATGTTGATGAATAAAAAAAAATTTGCAAAAAAAATGTTGTTTCCATTGTTAGTCTCGGGACTTATTGATCCATGTGTTAATTGTATAAGTTGCGTACCGGCGAAACAATTTTTTTCTCCACTTAATTATCTCAGAGACTACTAAACCTCAAAAGCTCAAAAGCTCGTTGGAAAGCTAATCTCGAGAAAAGAACTAAGTTCGAAGATCTAATGACCGTAATTTTTGCTACTGGCGATACAATGGTGTAAGTGGCGTAACCGACAAAAAGATTATTTTTCACTTCCCAAAAAATCTTTCAAATGTGTTCTCACCAATTTCAACAATCCTAGGCTCGTTTGAAAGCTACTGTTTAGTTGTGAATCAAGTTCAAATATCAAATAACTGTCACTTTCGGAAATGTAATGGTATAAGTGACGTAACCGACGGAACTCATTTTTGTATATGTACAAATTTCTCGGAGATGACTGAACCGATTTATACAAGCTTAGGCTCGTTTGGATGCTGCTTTTAGGGTTTGGATCACGTTCGAAGATCAAATAGCTCTCATGTCTGGATCCGGAGATATAATTGTATAAGTGGCGTAACCGACGAAACATAATTCTTTTCTTCACTTAATTATCTCAGAGGCTACTAAATCTATTTCCACAAGCTCAAAAGCTCGTTGGAAAGTCAATCTCGAGAAAAGACCTAAGTTCGAAGATCTAATTACCGTTATTTTTGGTTCTGGCGATACAATGGGGTAAGTGGCGTAACCGACAAAAAGATTATTTTTCACTTCCCAAAAATTCTTTTAAAGGTGTCTTACCCGATTTCAACAATCCTAGGCTCGTTTGAAAGCTACTGCTTAGTTGTGAATCAAGTTCAAATATAAAATAACTGTCACTTTCGGAAATATAATGGCATAAGTGACATAACCGACGGAACGCATTTTTGTATCTGCACAAATTTCTCGGAGATTACTGGACCGATTTATACAAGCTTAGGCTCGTTTGAATACTGCTTTTAGGGTTTGGAACAGGTTCGAAGATCAAATAGCTCTCATGTTCTGGTACCGGCGAAACGTTATTTTTCTCTCCACTTAATTTTCTCAGAGGCTACCAAATCTATTTCCACAAGCCCATAAGCTCGTTTGAAAGCCAATCTCGAGAAAAGAACAAAGTTCGAAGATCTAATGATCGTCATTTTTGGATGCGGAGTTACAATGGTGTAAGTGGCGTAACCGACAAAACGATTCTTTGTCTCTTCGTGAAAATTTTCCAAAGGTGGCTTAATCGATTTCAACAATCCTTAGTTCGTTTGAAAGCTACTAATCGATCATATATCAAATTAGAAAAGCTCAAGAAATCAAATGGCATACACTTTCGGTTCCAAAAATATAATCGTATAAGTGACGTAACCGACGTTTTTTTTTCTACCAAAAATTTTTCTCGAAAAGTAACTAATTATTAAGTTCGAACGTATTATTGCTGACAGTGCGGTACAATTTCATTTTCAATCGAATGATATCAGATGAAAATGAAATTTATGACCCATGACCGTCAGCATATCGATACTAATTCACATGACTTTTGCTACCATGTTCAAGTAAAGCTCACAGAATTCATCGTCAGTTGAATAATCGTACCTAGTCATTTGAAGTTTTGCTTGCTCAAGTTTCAAGTGCCAAGTAGTCTAGCTGCTTTATTGTCTTCGCTGTTGGTAGTGAGCAAGTTCTAATGAATAGAATTATAAATGGAGTAAAGTATTGAAAATGAAAACTGAAGGAGGAAACTCTTTCATCTATTATCTTGAACTAATTCGAATGTTTACATAAACCTCATTTGAAGGGCGCTCTCACGCTATTGAAAGAGATATTTTATTACTTCAAGAGATCAACTGACGGCGGTTAAACTGAGCTTTTTTTTGAGAGAATCGATTGAAGAACTGAATGCTGCTGTCCGTTCGGTACGTCAGCGAACGTTGAGTGTGTCAGAGTGTGAAGTTTATTGCAGTATTGCAGATCGTCAGTGTGTTTCACATTCGGTTTCAATTGAATTGAATGGAGTTTTACTGCTCTGATTGCTGATGCTTTTGATTTCGACAATGCTGTCGAATATGTGACGTGAGCGTTGAATCGCGCTTTTGTGAACTATCCGTATGAATACGAAATGTGTTAAAATCAACCTGAATTCGTGTCAGAAATTATCCTAATGGAAAAAAAAAACATGTCTAAATACAACTGTTTTTATGACAAAAGAGAATTATCACGGCACTAGTTGGATTAATAGAAGTATTTTTTTTGTTAGAGAACATAGTAATATTTAAAATCAGTCTGAATTCGTTTCAGAATGCTAATGAGAAAAAACATATCTAAACACGGTTGTTTTATTGTTAAGAGAATCGCATTATCATGCTTTTTATGTGGATTAAATAGTTTTTTTTTGTTAGAGAACATAGCAATTGAACTTCTAGATTATGTCAGTAAGTAACATTCCTGCTAACAATTTCGTTGTCCGACATACGTTCTTCGATCAAAACGAAACTGAATGAGAAAGTACAGAAAGAACGCAACTCTGGAGCTTTTGTGGCGTTTTCCTCTGAATATGGATTTTGTTTTCACAATGTGCGAGCAGAGTTGACAGTAACGTTTGTTATAAGGGAGACCGGGTCGAAATGGGTCACTCACAATAATTCGAACACTAAATGTCACATCCTATCGGCTAAGCCCTCTATATGTGAGCCCGAGCATTAACTAAAATTGGCTTATGTTAATTTGAGCTAGTTTTGGTAGTTGAGTCTCAGTAGTCGGTGAGTGTCGATTTTTGCGTCTGAAGAATAAGAATAAGAAGCCACGGGCGTAACAAAGAAAAGTCGATTTTTTACCGTGAAAACTTTTTTATTGTTCAGTAAAATCTCCATTCAGAAATACACCTGACCCATCGCTCCTTCAACATTTAGATGTCCTTTGAAAAAAAAAAAACAAGATTTGTCAAGGCTTTCAAAATAGACTTCCTTTTCTGCAATGACTTCAACATTCGACGAAAATTTCTTTCCCTGAAGAGAAACCTTTTCAGCTTTGGAAATAGATAATAGTCTCTGAGGGCCAGATCTGGAGAACACGGGGGATGATGGACCAATCCGTACCGCAAATCATTCAATTTTACTGTTGCTTTTTTTCAACGAACACAACCCCTTAAAAAGAGACTTGAGTGTATTTATATTGCAGCCAAGAGCTCGAAGCAATCGCCATCAGTCACGGATAACGCTCGTATCCGTACTGTATTTTACAGTATTGTACTGTATTTTCGACCCAAATACTGCGTACTGCTTTTTTACCCTCAAATGTACTGTTTTTTAATTTGTACTGTATTTTTACACTGAAATGTACTGTATTTTTCACACTTAAAATTCATACAAAATCTTGAATCTTTAACGCAACGCGAATTTCGATTTGTGACAGTACAAAACTTCAGAAATAACAGTTGCAAAACGTAGCGAATGTGATTGTGAAAGTAAGCGCATGCAAACAACATTTTCTTCATTAGTCATTCTTGTTCAGAGCGCACAACAATTTAGCGAAATTTTGATGATTACAAAAAAGAAAAATGTCTAGACCAAAAAGAAAAAAAATACACTAAATAAAAAATATCCGCTTCTCAAAAAATGTTTGATGAATAATTCGTGAATTTTTTGTCGAACTTAAAAATGCCTTAAAAAGGAAATAATAAAAACGAGATTATGAAAATAAATCATTTGATAATTATTTGCTTTTTATGATTTGTTTAGTCTTGTCAAAATTTAGAACTGTATTGAGCTAGTTTTACATTTGATCAGTGTCTAACGAGGAAAACATATTCAAAAAAAGATATGCAAATATAACTATGTGATGAAAACTGCGATAAAGCTACCGCAGAGATGGGTCTCGAACCCGTAACTTGCTCCTATTCGGGGAAATCGTTTTGCCAATTAAGCTACCCTGCATGTAGCAAAATTATTTGCTTTTGTTTTTTATGCACTATTTCCAGAAAAATGTGTACTGTATAGCGTACTGTTTTTTCAAAGTCGAAGTACTGTATTTTCTTGATTTTTACGCCAAATGTACTGTTTTTCGTGAAGAAAAAAAATTTCCAGGCGTTAGTCATGGACAAAGATACTAAACCTTATTTAAATCAATCGTTTTTTTTTAGATAAGACGATCGCAGAGCCTTTGGTTTGTCTAACAAGTGTACGACAATTTCCAAATCTCAATCAAACCGTTGCTTCCGTTGTCTGTAAATCACTAGCTGTTAGAAAATGCTACAAGTCTTGTTGGTCTTGTTGCTTTTGGTAAACGCAAAATTAAATAATTGCATCACTAGGCATTTACATAAAAAAGGAGAGGCTGACTCGAAGAAAAAAAACAAAACAATCTGAAAACGAACGGTCGGTTTCATAATTTTTCTGTTGATTTGAGATAAAACTATCCGAAGGATTTGTTTGAGATCAATTCATTGGTTCTTAAAAGAGCCGTTTAGAAATATTTATCCGTCGTTATGCAATTGTTAGTGATTTCTTCCAAAATCTAGACACCTAGAAAAAAATCGTGTAAGTTCCCCTGGGTCTTCGCAGGCCGACGCTGTCGAGCGTCAAAAATGACTCATTTTAACAGTTATTCTAACACATATTTAATCATTTAAGTATTAACCTTGTTTGTGCTAGGGCGCAATAACCAATTTCATTATCTTTATATTTAGTCTTGTTTTGTCACGGGTTGGCGATTCTATGCATAGAACGCTGGTCTTACAAGCCAGCTGTCGTATGTTCGAGCCCCGACCTGGAAGGATTCTTAGTGTCAGTAGGATCCATAGTACTAGCCATGCAATGATTCTGTACGTTAAGAATCGGGTGCAAAGTCTGTTGAAACAGAAAGGCCAAATTCCACGAAAGGAATTTTATTGCCAAGACTTTTACGTTTCGTCTTAGACTCGTCAGTGCATAACAGTCAATGTTGAACTGTTATGCCACCTGCAAGTCCAACATAAACCGCTAGGCAGACGTAAAGCTATTGCTATTTGTAATACACTTACATTTAGCACCGAAGTGCCAAGTTCTTCCTGACGTGCCGAACGAAAACAAGTTTCAGCTAATAGTTATTAAACTTTACGTCTGCCTAGCGGTTTATGATGAACTGCAAGGTGGCATAACAGTTCAACATAAACTGTTATGCACTGACGAGTCTAAGACGAAACGTAGAAATGATGATATATTTTAGGCATTCTGACAATTTTTTAATTGCTGAAACATGTAAGTTTGCAATCATTGTCATTTTACGAATTACGTATCTTATGATTTGCGTCACACGTAAATTTCTTTTTTTTTGTTGTGTAGGTCGAACACTCATTTGGTAAGATTTTTGTTACGTCATGGTTACAGAGGATCTGAAATTCTTTCTCCAAACAAATTTTTTTATTCCGAATATCTTAGAATTTCATGAAGCGTCCAGATCAGGAGTCACCTCGAAATTGTTTGTTTGAGAAAAAAAACGGCTGTGTGACTTAGACAAATTTTGAGATTTCCGAAAAAAAATTTTTTGTTGAAAAATGGACTCTGGAACTTCCGAAACTTCGAAGGTCTTGACGTTTCATGCAATTCTAAGGCATTTGACTTCAAACATTTGATGGGGTTTTGGTGATTTCCCAAAACAATATTGAAAATTTTCAACCACCGGGCATAACCACTTCCCCATATCAGATTTAGCTCAAATTTTGCATAGGAACTTTTTTATGGTCATTTGGGCACTACTGTTCTATGAAATTAAAGATTGCCCTCTTTCAACGGAATTTTTATGCAAATGGGGCACAAGTTTTTTCTGACCACCGCTCGAGGGAATGTTGCATCCTTTTTTATAGTTTATTTATCAGCAACAAAAATCTGATCTGGCATGCGATTTGCAGCCGCGGAACACATACTTCCATTCATCACTGCAGGCAAAGGCTCTGTAACAAGGCTCTTGCAATGACTGAATGGAAACATATATTGAAAATGCCACAATGAATGAGACATTCACAGAAAAGATGATTTTTTGGAAAAAGATGCTCTCAGATGCTCTGGATGAGAAACTCATAGAAAAGATTTTTTTAAAAAAAGGTACGCTCAGAGGTAGGACTCAAGCCTGCGTTCTTATGGAATCTAAACATACGCGTTTACAATTTTCACCACCGTGAGCTGTGATAGACACAGTTCTACAACCGTACCGAGTTGGTAAGCGTACATCGAACAATGATCAAAATCCTAGCCGCCTCACAACCGTTGTCTACCACAGCTCAGGGTGGCGGAAATAGTAAACACGTATGCACGGATTGCATAAGAACGCAGGTTGGAGTCCAGTCTCTGAGCGTATCTTTCACCAAAAAATCATCTTGGCTTCTTCCATATATACGACTTTACGTCAAACCAACTGAACATTAATTATTCGGTTCTGTGACGTTTTGGCTAGATTTGGCATGCTGCCACTAAAGACTCGAGAGACACTTCAGTGCTTCAGAGATGCAGAGAATTTGGGGTTCGGGTGTTCAGCCTGTTTATAATTTGATCATATTTCGGATACAGTAGGATGAAGTAATAAAATGTTTCATTGTAATTTCTGAAATTGAGTAATCATTATACAGGGTGATTTTTTAAGAGCTTGAGAACTTTTTTAAACAATAAAACGCATAAAATTTGCAAAATCTCATCGGTTCTTTATTTTAAACGTTAGATTGGTACATGACATTAACTTTTTGAAGATAATTTCATTTAAATGTTGACCGCGGCTGCGTCTTAGGTGGTCCATTCGGAAAGTCCAATTTTGGGCAACTTTTTCGAGCATTTCGGCCGGAATAGCCCGAATTTCTTCGGAAATGTTGTCTTCCAAAGCTGGAATAGTTACTGGCTTATTTCTGTAGACTTTAGACTTGACGTAGCCCCACAAAAAATAGTCTAAAGGCGTCAAATCGCATGATCTTGGTGGCCAACTTACCGGTCCATTTCTTGAGATGAATTGTTCTCCGAAGTTTTCCCTCAAAATGGCCATAGAATCGCGAGCTGTGTGGCATGGAGCGCCATCTTGTTGAAACCACATGTCAACCAAGTTCAGTTCTTCCATTTTTGGCAACAAAAAGTTTGTTAGCATCGAACGATAGCGATCGCCATTCACTGTAACGTTGCGTCCAACAGCATCTTTGAAAAAATACGGTCCAATGATTCCACCAGCGTACAAACCACACCAAACAGTGCATTTTTCGGGATGCATGGGCAGTTCTTGAACGGCTTCTGGTTGCTCTTCACTCCAAATGCGGCAATTTTGCTTATTTACGTAGCCATTCAACCAGAAATGAGCCTCATCGCTGAACAAAATTTGTCGATAAAAAAGCGGATTTTCCGAATGGACCACCTAAGACGCAGCCGCGGTCAACATTTAAATGAAATTATCTTCAAAAAGTAAATGTCATGTACCAATCTAACGTTTAAAATAAAGAACCGATGAGATTTTGCAAATTTTATGCGTTTTATTGTTTAAAAAAGTTCTCAAGCTCTTAAAAAATCACCCTGTATAACATAATCAGCTAGAAAAGTGCAGAACAAGCTCAATTATTCTAACTGTCATGATCATTAAAGGGAAAATAGCAGACTGACGCTAATGGCAAATGCTTGACCTTTTTTGTTTTTGGCCTGCCAGAAAACCAGATCCCGACGAACCATTGTTCGGTCAATTTAAAATTGTGAGACTGGCGAATTTTATTGAAGTAATTTTCCAAAATTGCTTTGCCGAGCCCCGTGCCCCAGTTGATGAATGTCGTTAGTAGAAACCGTGAAACCAGTGCCAAGGAAAGCCGTCGTCGTTTAGTGGGGAAATTTCAACTGTATCGAAACTGCAGGAAGCTCACTAACGACTGCTTGCGTTAAAAAAAACATACATGCACCCAAAATCCGCCTTGCCACCGGAGAACAAAACAACAAATGCGAATGCAACAACTCACACCCACATAGTCAAGTAGGTAGCAGCAGCAGCAGTAACAAATGTTTGCCGAAAAAGTATCAAAATTGAAAACCCTTCTACACTTCCCCTGAGGAAACCGGCAACACCTTCCCCCTTCTTCTATGCCTGACTCCACCATCAGCAGTAGCACATCGAAAAATATCTTTATTTATAGCCAAGCTTTCGCCAGAATCCAGAACCAGGCACAGGCGAGAGTACTTTCGTCACCGCAACCTTTCCCCGCAGCAAAGCATCCCCCCCCCCCCACCTCCCCAAACCTTCTCCCGCTGAGAAGGAAGAAGGTTACACTCGGTTAACTGGTGGATGCTGTAGAACATATTTCACTTCCCTGGTTGGTTTCGTGTAGGTTCTATGGAAGGTAGCTGGGTAGCTACGTGGCTCAGCTTTTACCAAGGTTTCAATGGCATTCGGGGTTCGAGCCCAGTAGCAGCAATGGAAGTCAACTGCACCACATTATGGCTGTTCATTGTACATTTTGCACAGTCAGTCGGCTCAAGAGCATGCAGCGACGACGGCCTTTCCACCAGAGGCTCATGTGTTTTGTTCCCCGAAAACCCACACTCCACGTGAACGTCGGAGTAAGTGGGTACGGAGTTTGTTTGTGTGGGTGTGTGTGTGTGTGGTTCATAGTATAAATCAGTGAATTTTAAATTTATACAATTTTAATTTATGTCGAAACCTCTTCTTGTGCTGCTGCTACTGCGCGCTCCGTGGGTTGAGGTTGGGCTCAGCTTTATGCTAGCAAAATCACGAACAGAATAGCTTCCGTCAACTTTCGAGCCGGGGCCCGGTGATCGAGAAGAAGGTGGACGGGGGACCACGCGGGGACGACCATTTGTTAGGGCGGCGGATGACTGTGGCAGGATTTGTTCGGGACACTTTTGCCCGGCTGCCAGCACAATGTGCTGCTTGCTTGCTTATGTGGCGCGCACTCGAGACTGTCGAAATGTGAAATTATAATGCAGTCATTATCTGGATTGTGGTTTCTTTGCCAGTTGAACAATGCTGCTTGTCCCCAAGCTTTCTAGTTCCATCTTGCTCCTCGCCTTCCTGCTCCTCCTACTAAATTATGGGGTGCAAAGACAATGTCGAGAATCTGTAACAGAAAGTCGTTACTGGCTCACCAGAAGTGAAGTGAAAAATGATAAGATTGTTTTTTATCGGCGTTAATAATTGTCATCTACAGAGTTTTGACTGTGAGCCCCCGTCCCCCCGGATTCGGATGATGCTGTAATGGATATTTTTTTTGCGCTACTTTCCAGAGTCTGAGAAATGGATCTCATTTTTACGAATCCGAATGTACGGCTCGGAAAAAGTGTAAATAGTTGCGCGCTTTCGTAATTACTGCGCTTGAAGTGCTGCTGGTAGTTTAATTGTATTATCTGAGCGTCGCAATTAATGTAACGTTTATGAAACACAACCTATTTTATTTCATTACTACTTACAACTATCAAACTCTACTATCAGATGGACTTAATGCTTAAAAATTTCTAAATTGCAAACTGATTTTTGGCACCTTGAAACAGCCTATGCCCTCTTATGTGACTTTGGGTCAGGAAGCAAAAATTCCATGTAAATCGTTTGTCACCTACGAACATCAATTGGTCACATGTCAACATTTTTATTTATTTTAATTTCGACTATAATTTATTTTGGTTCAGGGAGATATGTTGCAACTATTTTTACCTTTTTTTATATATATAAAAAATAGGTATAGAATTCGCTCAAACTTTAGAAAATTTTTCCGAGGCCAGGAGGGCCGAATGACATATACCAATCGATTCAGCTCAACGAACTGAGCAAATGTCCGTGTGTGTGTGTTGTCAACTAAGAGGTCGAGATCTCAGAGATGGCTGGGCTGATTTTGATCAAACTAGTCGCAAATGAAAGGTCTCGCCGTCACCCGGATCGGATGTTTACTTTTTGAGTTATACGAAGTTTTATGTCAAAATTTTCAGTTTTTTGACAGTATCTGTCACAATTGACCTTGAAAACAGAATATGTTTTCAGACTTAGATTCCGCACGGTAATACCTATCCAACAAGCCATAGATTGTTAAAATCCGTCCATTTTTAACGGAGATATCGAAATTTTTGTGTAAACGACTTTTCCCCTTATTCCAGCAGTAGGAGTTTTGAGCGCTGTATGACAAAGAAATGCTCGGGAGCAACGAAAACACGATTTTTTATACTGTTACATACAATTGTTTCTAAGTACCAAAAAGACTGTGTACAGCATCCTTTTTCATGACATGTAGCCTCGGACCGATTTTAGCACGGCTCGTTTTTGGCAACATAATCGTTCGAATACGACATATATAAGCCAGATGATGAAAGAATTTTTTTTAATTATATTGTTTTAAACTACTTACAGCAATAAATGCTGGAAGAACATAACATCCATATACCATTCGAATCAGTTCGTCGAGATCAGCAAAAGCGTGTGTGACAAATAATTTCACTTAATTTTCTCGGGAAATTTCTTTTCTACAAATTCAGATTCATACGAAAAGTCGTATGCTCCCAAACAAAGTTCCTGAATTATGTTTGGTTCCGACCTCTGGTTCCGGAACTACAGGATGATATGTGAAACGAAATCAAAATTGTGTAACTCATTCTTCTCGAAGATGGCTGATCCGATCTAAGATTCAAATGAAATCTAAGAATCATCTAAGATTCAAATGAAAAGTTTCAAGATTCTTTAAAACATACGAATCAGTTTGGCTTATGCTGGTTCCTGAATACTGGCTCTGGAAGTACCTTAAATTACCGTAAACTTTAAAGTGGAACTTACATATCATGGCATGTTTAATCGATTATCACACTTCTAGATTCAAATTCCATCCGATTTGCAGTTTCGACATTACAGAATAATGAGTGATTAAAATCTCAAATTGTCGCTTAAAACGCCGGTCATTAAAATAATGTCATGAAAACTGAAACACCGAAGAATATTCATGCAAAAAACACATGCGGATTGATAAAAAAAAAGGTATCATCTCACTTCTAGGTGGATTAAACACGTTTTTGTTAATAATGTCGCGTAAATGGCCAGCGTTGGCCTTGAATACAAAATGTGCTCTTTTTTCAGCGTTATCGATGTGGCGGCGATTTCACGTCGTATGTTGCCTTTGGGTTGAGCTATGGCTTATCAGCGTATACCTTGGATTTCAGATAGCCTTACATAAAAAGTCTGGTGGCGTCAAATCGGGTGATTTCGGGAGCCAGTCAAAATCACCGTTCTTCGACCGTTGACGCGCCCGTGGAACAATGGTCGTAACAAATCGATTGATAGTCGAGCTGTATGGCATGTTGCACTGTCCTGTTAAAACCAGTAACCATTCAAACCATTTTCACGTACAATGGGCATCACAAAATCTTTTTTTTTCCATAAATACGTTTATTTCTTAAGGCAGTTTACATAAGTTGTTCTTCGCCGTAGCATAACTTTTTCATAAAATTCTTATCCTAATATAATTTTAAATTTATTAAAACATATTCCGCTTATTACTTGGGTAATTCGTCATTAATTATGAAATCTACTCGGAAATATTATTGGAACCAAACGATTAACTTCTACAAAATATAAAATAAGCGGTTATTTTCAGAAATTTTGTTGATAATTTCATAAACTATTTCGAGTTTGTTTTTATCATTACATAATTTCTATTCTAATTTAGCTATTGGTTGAACTCATGGTCGCAGCTGGAACCAGAACTAAGTCTTAAAAGGGTTCTCTATTAAATTGAAACTCCAATTTTCTTTATGAAATGATAAAGAAGTTTCATGTATGGAAGGTCAAGCAAGAATGTCTCAAACTGGGACATTGGATAGTCTACCTTGGGTACGCAAAGAATTTATTAGTTGATCTGACATCACGATACTCCACGCATGTTCAAACGACATGATCAATATCCCGATAATCTTCTCCACAAGCACAATTATTAGTCTCGGAGAGCGCAATTCGAAGGAGATGTGCGTCTAACGTGTAGTGATTGGACATGAGTATGGACATCATACGAATGAAATCCCTACTCACATCCAGTCCCCTGAACCATGCCTTTGTCGATATTTTCGGAATAATTGAGTGCATCCACCGACCCAGATCATCTCTATCCCAAGAAGCTTGCCAGCCGGCAAATGTTCTTTGGCGAGATGCGCAATATAATTCGGTCGCTCATAAATTTCACCCTCAATAGCACCACATTTGGCTAAAATATCGGTTCTTTCATTGCCAGGAATGGAACAATGAGCCGGAAATCACAAAATCACAAATCAGATAACGATCGCCATTAACAGTTCTCGTTGTTCTATTGGAAAAAATTGGGACCAATCACCATATCCGCAGAAACACCAACCCCAACTGCATCTTTTTGGTCGTATAGAGGCTTTTCCTCTATTAATTGAGGGTTTTGCAGTGGCATAGAACCGACAATTTTGCTTATTAACGCATCCATTCAACGTGGAATGTGTCTCGTTTGGCATGATGATTTTTTTTCCCAAATGTGATGTTATTTTGAATGTCTAGGAATGACGCTTCCAACACAGTATATCATTATTCAATCTGTACAAATAACAATAAACCAAACACAAAGAACTACGACGATGCTTCCACCAACAACATCGACATCGAAACAAATGTCAAGAGCGTGAAAAGTGAGCCATGGCTCTCCTTGCATTCGCTGAATATCAGTGAGAGTGTCTCTTTTCCAAGAATAAAATAACAACTAGGACCCAGTTATAAAAAATACATATTTTTTCAACTGCAACTACAACTTATTTAGGAAGGGTGCTTCATCAACTTTATGTGAACTTAGCGAAGTACTCGAAAAATCGAGCAGCAAATTGAAAATTACCGCAATTATTCATCAACAAACTATCCACTGCGTTTCGATTTGTTTTCAAGCTTATTTGGGAGGGGTGCTACGGTTACTTTATATGAACTTGACGAAGTACTCAAAAAATAACAAAATATTGAACAACAAATTCCTAATTAATGTTGACCTATTCGCGTTATCATCGGCGAGAGGTGCCTCGCTAAGCTCATGTTCATTTTAGAGACTGGTAGTGGCTTACATAAAACCGATACTTCCATGTGTTTTGTTTATACATGTAAATAACTTCAATTCTGGACTCAGGTAGGTATTTTCCCAATAGAATTCCGATTCCTCGTTTTTGTAGAGAGCAAATCGTAATTCAAAGTCGAAGCGATTGACCAGCCCCGCCTTAATGCAATGTTGGCATCAAATGGGTTCAAAAATTGCGATCCATCGCAAATGGCACGGTTACTTAGGAGGATTTCTTTCGTTAACTTCATATGGACTAAGCGACGTGCTCGGAAAAAACAAAAAAATGAATAGAGCAACAAATTAAAAATCACCGTAACTAATTAACAACTACTACAAAAACAACGTCAAACCAAAGGCAAATGAGCCCCAATAAATATTTCTAATAAGCAAATGTGAATGTGTTTAGCCTATTCCAAACCCAATGAACATGAACTTAGAGAGGCACCTCTCACCGATGATAACGCATATAGATGAATAATTTGTTGCGAATTAGTTGCTGATCAGGTACCGTACTCTTGATTTTGCAACTCATTTTAAATTTTTTTGAGTACTTCACTAAGTTTATATGAAGTTTACGAAGCACCTTTCCGAAGTAAGCTTGAAAACAAATCGAAACCCAAGTAATAATTTGTTGCTGATAAGTTGCTAATTAGTTACGGTAATTTTCAATTTGTCACTCAATTTATTATCTCATTTCAAGTTCATATGAAGTTTACTAAGTACCCCTCTAAATAAGCTTGAAAACAAATCGAAATTTCCGGCGAACGACCGCAACTAGGTTAAACCCAGGTATAAATAAAGTATATCAATTATATAACTAAATCGAAACCCAGTTGATATTTTGTTTCTAATAAGTTGCTAATTAGTTACGGTAATTTTGAATTCGTTGTTCTATCTATCCTACTATCCACTGGGTTTCGATTTGTTTTCAAGCTTATTTAGGAAGTGTGCCACATCAAATTTATGTGAACTTAGCGAAGTACTCAAGAAATCGAGCAGCAAATTGAAAATTACCGCAAATAATTAGCAACGAATTATCCATTATGGGTTTCGATTTGTTTTCAACCTTATTTGGGAGGGGTGCTTCGTTAACTTCCTGTGAACTTGACGAGATACTTAAAAACAAAAATAACAAAAAATTGAACAACAAACTCAAAACTACCGTAACAAATTAGCGAAAAATTATTGACCTTATTATTGGCTTACATAAAAAGATCCTTGCATGTGTTTTTTTTTGTGTTATACATGTAAATACCTTCATTTCTGGACCCAGGTAGGGTCCCAATTATTCCAATAGAACTCCGATTACCCGTTATGTGTACAGAGAATAAATCGTGATTCAAGTTCATCACTTCATTGACCAGCCCCGCCTCAATGCAATGATGCCATTAAATGGATTCAAAAATTTCGGAAACACTTTCGATCCATCGCAAATGGCAATCAATCGACACACATGATTAGCTTCGTTGACTTTATATGGATTGAGCGAAGTTTTTGGGTAAAAATAGAGAGCAACAATTTCAAAATCAACATGACCTAGTTAATGTTCATCGTTTCTAAGTAAAACGCTTACAAGAAGAATACAAAATTTTATCTCGTTCAACGACTTTTGAGACTACTATTAATAAAATCGAAAATTTGTTTTTTTGATGCCAAAAATTGTCTGAAACGTCGAGATTTATTGTTATCTAAAACAAATATTTTTGATCGATTCTAGGACATAATTTGTTTTTCTTTTATTTACGAAATCAAAAACTTTTCTTTGCCAAAAGTCAAAAAATCAACTCTCTGGAACTTGGAAAAATGCTAAGATTGTCGAAATCAAAATTTTTATTTTGATGCCAAATGTGTTAGAATTGCATAAAACGTCGAGATTTAGTGCCACTTAGAAAAAATATTTTTTGAAAATCCCAACTTTCTGACACATAAAAAAATTTGAAATTTCCAAAATCGCCAAAAAAATTATTCGATGCCAAATGTCTTAGAATTGCCTGAAACGTCGAGATTCGGTGTCAAAAAAATTTTTTTTTTGAAAAAATCGACTTCATGGAACTTGAAAATTTTTTGAGATTTCCGAAATCAAAAAAAAAATTGGCTGCCAAATGTCTTAGAAGTGTCTGAAACGTCGAGTTCTGGTGTCATCTCGAAATTTTTATTAAATCGACTGAGATTTAAAATAAATTTGAGATTTCCAAAATCGATGCCAAATGCCTTAGAATTGTATAAAACGAAATTCCAAAATCGATGCCAAATGCCTTAGAATTGTATAAAACGAAATTCGACTCTGGGACTGAGTAAAAATTTTGAGATTTTTGAAATCGAAAATTGTTTTTTACCAAAAGTATTAGATTTACATGAACCGTCCAGATTTAGTGTCATCTCGAAAAAAAATTGTATGAAAAAATTGACTCTCTGGGAAATAAAATTTTTTGATGCCAAAAGTCTTGGAAATGCATAAAACGTCGAGATCTAGTGTCATTACAAAAAAATATTTTTTGAAAAAATTCAACTCTGGGACTTGAAAATTTTGAGTTTGCCCAAACCGGAATTATTTTTCGATGTTAAAAGTCTTAGAATTACAACAAACGTCAAGATTTAGTGTCATCTCGAAAAACTCGACTTTCTGAGACTTGAAAAAATTTGAGATTTCAAAAATCGAAAAAAATATGTTGATGCCAAATTACTTTGGTGGGGGACGGGTATAGCTTGATGGGATAGTCGATGCCTTTCACGCAGCCCGCCTGGTTTCGTTTCCCAACCCCGCACATAGAGTTAGAAAGATTTTCTGGTCCGAAGAGGCGAATGGCCTGAGATGTTAAAGCCTCTATAATTGAAAAAAAAATAATGACTGAGATTTTTTAAATCTGCAAAAAAAATTTCGACTCTGGAACTTTGCGATTTTTGAAATCGAAAATTCTTTTCTACCGAAAGTCTTCGAATTACATAAAACTAGTTTTATCTAGTGTTATCTCGAAAAATATTTTTTCTATAAAAAAGATCAACTAGGGAAAATGTTGAGATTTCCGAAATTGAAATTTTTGTTTTGCTGTGTTAGAATTGCATAAAATAATTGTATGAAATTTTCCCGAGATAACACCAGATCTCCACTTTTCATGCAATTCTAAAACATTTGTCATAAAAAAATAATTCGATTTCTGAATTTCAAAATTTTTCAAAGTACCAGAAAGTCGATATTGACAAAAAATAAATGTTTCGAGATGACACTTAATCTCAACGTTTCATGCAATTCTAAGACTTTTGGCATCAATATTTGTTTTCAGACCGGTCTCATGTCATTCTGAGACATTTGGCACCAAAATAATTTTAATTTCGGAAAACTCAAAATTTTATCAGTTCCAGAATGTAAATTTTTCAACACAATTTTTTTTTCAAATAGACACTAAATCCTGACGTTACATTTTTTTTCATTTCGTAAATTTCATGTACTCTTCCCTATGGTGATATTGACAGTCTAGTACTTATCTATGGTGGTCGTATTCTTTTGTTCCAGTAGGTCCGCGAGGAACACCTCCAGACTACTAAGATCCGCATGTTGGTCATCGACTGGAGCGGCCTTCTTTGGGCGATGATGGTCAATGTTGCGGAAGAGAATGACAGAAGCGTATTGGAGTAAATGTTGTGAAAAAAGTTGGTATGAGAGCTAAATGGCTAAGAACATATGTCGATAGATTTCAAATAAGGTATCGCTTACAAACCGATTCGCATCATGAAAAAAATTACCGCAGAGACTGGGCTTGTACCCATAACTTTTTCTAACTTACCCCGTTTTTTTTGCAGAGATTTCATTTCTGCTATGCATCAGCTGCCTTTATTGCAACTCAATTGGTTTTAAGTGCAAACTAAAATAACCTAACCAAAAACCGGACGAGTTCCAATTGCATCCTTAATGAAACGTTTCATTTCATCAATACTCTTCAATTTCCTTCCTCGAAAATTGAGGACAGAGAGAGAGAGTGAACCTGACAAACGATGCTTTGTGTCATTCGATCGTTGCAGCACATTGCAAAACATTCTGGACACTGAGGATGACGGACGAGTTCCGAACAAGAGGAAATACTAATTAATTTAGAATAGATTAAGTAAAAGCATTTTGCGAAGGGTTTCGCAAAGAACGCCCAGGACGGTTTCAATGGACTTACCGGAGATATGGCCAAACATTTGTTGAGATTATAAGTTGTGTCAAGTTTTATCGATTTGAGTTATGACCAACTCTCCCTGCTACTCCATGGATTGTTTACCAAGTTAATCCATGACACGGACTAATATCCATCATACTTCAGGATTAAGTTTGCAACTGAGGACTGTGATTTCGGCTTGGTGGGGGATGGAGAAATCTCTCGAAACATACTTTTGCTTCCTGTGCTTCCATCGTCGTCGGTCGCCACTTGCAGGAATCCTTCAGCAGCCCCCTCTTCCTGAATGCCGCCAGTGTTGCCCAGAACGACGAGCACCGGCAGTGATGAAGTGGTACTTCTTTTCAAATTACTCGTTCCTGTGTTCCCCCTGGGGGCACTCGCATCTGGGAACCGAGAGACGAAAGAGTGAACGTTGGAAATCTTTGGGAAACCACTTCATAATTTCAACGTTTTCTTCAACCTCACCGGGGCGGTGGTGGGCAGTAAATATCTTCGTACAGAGCCGGTGAGGACCACTTTCAGATGATACACTTTCTCGGCAAATCAAGCGCCACTGAAGACGACAAGGACAACACACACATACACACCCAGGAAAAAAAACCTGAGCACGGTGGTGTCGGTTTTGCAAACTCTGGTTCCAGAAAAAAGCGAGAGAAGCAGAAATGTATATTTATGATTTCCTCCCATCTTATCTCAGCACGACTCTTAATTCCCCTATCTTATCTGGTGAAATATGATAGACGCAATATGTCTGACTTATTTCCGTCCTTCTTCACTGGAACCGTTGAAGCCGAAAAGTACGGCAGCGAACCACCGAGCGAGTTTGGCATCGCATCGCATCGCCACTCTGAACGACCGTAAAACCCGAATCCTAGAAACATTCCAACTTCTTCCTTTCCTTCCGAATCATCGAGGCTGGCCTCGTTCCCTCGTTCTCCTGATGCCTCTGCTTATCACTTCACCTCACCGGGGATTAGAAATACCGGCAGCCAGCCGAACGTTGTAACCGAAACAATTCGCGGCAACCGAAGCAGAAGTAGCAAACAAACCGTCCTCGTCTCCTGGAGTGACTGACGGGAATTTTTTGTCACCCAGAACCTCACACCGCCACCACCCTCTCAATAAACCCCGAACTCAGTCAGGCGGCAGCTGGAAGCGAAATCAACCATTTGAATTCAAGTGGCATCAGCCGAAGCCAAAGATGACAGTCCAAAAGATTACCACCGTCCAAAAAAAAAGAAAAAAGAAAAAAACGAACACGCGGACGTCATCCCGGGAGCTTTCAGTGAAAGAGAAAGTTTATTAGATATTGGAAAACTTTCGGTTGGGTTGGGTTCACCGGTGGACCGGCATTCGTTATCAGTTCAGTCCGAGGCTCTTGCTAGTTCTGCGGAAAGTTTTTCTCCTCTAATTACCGCCACTGCTGACACGGAGGAGGGATGAACTTGTCAAGAGGCATAGGAATGATTCCGGTTCGGTTTTCGTGATTGGTTGCGAGTGGGTAGTTACTGCTCCCCTAATTGTATCTAATGGACTAGACTCGGCAAAGTAAACTTGATTCGTGCGGCGGTAATCTACAACTCGAGCTAATTGTCTCTTGGCTATGCGGTGGACATACGCATGTCGGTTGTGATACGCTTTGTATTGCGAAGATGTGACTACAATACATTTTAGTCCGGGACTCAGGAAGGCGTTGACTCAATCGACACAGAGCAAATCGTGTTCCGAGGCCACCGTTTCATCGACCAGCCCCGCCCTAATGAAATGTTTGCATCAAATGGATGCAAACATTACAGAAAGACTTTCGATCACATTTTCAAATCTTACCTATACTCGAGAGTTTGCCTTCAGTCTTCTAAACCAGCTAATTATACCCTTGGGACATAGCATATGAGATTGCACAATTCTTAATGTTTTTCCCTATAGACACTTCTGCATAAAACACGTAATAAGAATAGAATTATTATTTATATACAAAAAGTTCTTTTTATATATAAGATGTATTTTGCTTTATGTGCAAGAAATCGTGCAGGCGGTGTTCATAAAAACAAGTTGACAATTTAAAGTGTCATTAAGGGTTTCAATATACTTCAGCAATAGGACGACGCCAACGCGAAATACTTCACCTATTTGGAGGATTTTCAATAACTTTCACATTTCAAATGAATTATTTCATGCAAACCAATTCGCACCCTCTCATTCTGCTACTAATGAAAAAGGCGATAGCACCCAGTCGACACCGTACTATTAACTAAATGTCATCATAGAAACATAGGGAGACATGAGGTAGGAACTTATGAGGTCTCTTGATAACTCTATCATTGAATTTAAATAATACAACTTAACATATTTTAAACAGTATACCGCACAAAGTAGGAAACTGAATTAGTGAATCTCCAATCTGTAATACTGCTCTGTCATTGATCTTAACAGTTCGGCTGAAAAGTTCGTATCGTTTATTAGAAACACACATTTTTTTGCCAAAATTCGTTTTTATTATTCAACATAATTGCCATCAGAGACCTCAGTTTCAGCGATTACCTCTTCATTGCTTCTAAATTTTTTACCAGCGAGCATTCTCTTGAGGTCTGAGAACAGGAAAAAGTCACTGGGGGCCAAATCTGGAGAATACGGTGGATGAGGGAGCAATTTGAAGCCCAATTCGTTCAATTTCAGCATGGTTTTCATCGACTTGTGACACGGTGCATTGTCTTGATGAAACAAAACTTTTTCCTTCTTCAAATGAGGCCGTTTTTTTGAAATTTCGTCCTTCAAACGCTCTAATAACGCTATATAATAGTCACTGTTGGTGGTTTTTCCCTTTTCAAGGTAGTTGATGAAAGTTATACCATGCGAATCCCAAAATACAGACGCCATAACCTTAACGGCCGATTGTTGAGTCTTTCCACGCATTGGGTTCGGTTCATCGCGTGCAGTCCTCTCAGCTGATTGTCGATTGGACTCCGGAGTGAAGTGATGGAGCCATGTTTCGTCCATTGTTATATATCGACGAAAAAAATCGGTTTTATTTCGATATAACAGCTCCAAACACTGCTCAGAATCATCAATTCGTTGTTGTTTTTGATCGATTGTGAGCTCACGCGGCACCCATTTTGCACAAAGCTTTCTCATATCCAAATATTTGTGAATAATATGTCCAACACGTTCCTTTGATATCTTAAGGGTGTCAGCTATCTCAATCAGCTTCAGTTTACGGTCATTGAAAATCATTTTGTGGATTTTTTTTCACGTTTTCATCGGCAACAGCCTCTTTTGGACGTCCACTGCGTTCATCGTCTTCGGTGCTCATATGACCAGTACGAAATTTTGCTAACCACTTACGAATTGTTGCTTCGCCCGGTGCAGAGTCTGGATAACACTTATCAAGCTATTTTTTGGTATCGGCGGCACTTGTTTTCAACAAAAAGTAGTGTTTCATCAACACACGAAATTCCTTTTTTCCATTTTTTTCACAATAACAAAAGTAGCTTCACTCAAAATGCAATATCTCACAAACAAATAATCAGACAGCTGTCAAATTTATACACGTATCTTTTGAAGGTTGGTACTAACTGAAAATGGTATGGATTTAATTCTAGTGGCGCCCTCTCATAGAAACGATACGAACTTTTCAGCCGATCTGTCATGTTCCACTTATTAGAATAATGAAGCTCACATGTACGGTCACCCTGAACCTTGTGATAGGCACAGCTCTATCATGCCTTACCGTGTCTATCACAAGGTTCAGGGTGGCGAAATAGTAAACGCGTAGGCACGAAATGCATAAAAACGCAGGTTCGAGTCCTGTCTATGAGCTTTTTTTTCCAAAAAATCATCTTTTCTGTTAAGTTTTTCATTCATTTGACTTCTCCAATATATGTTTCCACTTCGTAATTGCAAAAACTGAACTTAGTTATGGCGACTTTACGTCAAACCAACTAAAATTAATAAATAGTCAAAGTTCTCAGCCACCGCTTTTATTAAGTAGCAACTAATGAGACACACATTATCCACGGGGTTTCGATTTGTTTTCAATCCTATTTGGGCAAGGGGCTCCATTAACTTCATATGGGCTTAGCGAGAAACTAAATAAAATAAAAGAAATTGGGTCTAACGGTTGAAAAAAAATATTTTTGAGTTTTTTCAAGAATTATCGTTTAAAAAAATAAGTTCAAATGTTTTGCATAATACAAAGGTATCATTTTATAATTTTTTCATGAAAAAATATTGAGAAATGAGACGATGAAGGAGTATTTTTTGCGCTTCTTATAAATCATGTCCCCTGTATCTCAGCGCAGACTTCTCGGAAGTCAACAAATCAAAGCAGTCACAGTAGATGATTTTCTAGACCTAAACGTTTTTGTTTATTTTTTTCTAATTTTTTTTAAATTTTTGATGGTTCAAAGTCAAAAGTGCGATTTTTCACTGAAAAATATTCCATTTTGTAACTGTAAAACCTCTCCAAAGTAACAAAAAACGAAAAGGAAAACGTTGGGTTCTGGTATTTTACATGTAGAAAGTGTGTGCCAAATTGGAAAAAAATGGTGAAGTGGTTTTCGAACACAGACTTTCAATACCTGCTTTAGAGAAAAACTTTCGAAAAAGTCATATTTTTTCTTTGTATTTGTATTTCCAAAATGTTTTGCCAAATTTTCAAGTCAATTGAAGCAGAAATCTTGGGTCTGTGCGCCGAGCTCTGGCTTCTTCTCAGTATGAGTTAAGCAAAGGTAAAGGTCCATTACTTCCAGAGTTTTGCTCCGACAGGCTTGCACATTTCACAGAATGTTCTTGAAATGTTTATTATAAGAAAATACAAAGAACAATATAAATGATAATTTAAAAGTGTTAGACCCTACCCTATCCGCACTTTAAACAAACGTATCTCCCTGCTTTGCTTAATGACGACCATTCATTCACTGCACCTATTTGGAGTAGCATTATCGAATTCACGCAAGGTATAATTGTACCTGGTATCTAAGGGGGCATGCAGCGTCCCTATATTTCTTCCACACAATTTTCTCTGAAAAATAAGAGATATTCATGCCCTATTGCAACAGGAAGTGTAGAAGATACAGGAAGAGGTAGGAAATTTCGAAGATAAGTTCAGAAAGTACAGGAACAGATCTTGAAAGTAGAGGAACAGGTGGAAAGGGTACTGGAAAAATAAAGAAAAGTACTGAAACTAGGAAAACCGGGAGTCAACCGACAGCCAAAAATTATTTCAGTCCATGGATTGGCTTTGTTAACGCGTTTTGGTGTGACAAGTGACAAGACAAGACGTCATTTAGCTAAATGACACTGAGCCAATTAAGTTCATGCCTAAGCGTGCGCACGTTTTTTACTGTAATTTTTTTAAATGTTTTGATTTTTTGAGTATTTTTGATTTCTATGCATCGTAACGGCAGTCTGGTTAGTGCTTTCAAAAGTTCGTATCGTGCTGAATTCAGTAATTAGTAAGCGTTTCCGATTCCGTGGAAAAAATATTGTGTCTTGAAATGATTTGTCTAAGCGGGGCAAAAACACACAAAAAGGTGAGGTTAAACTGGACAACTAATTTTTGATTTGAAACTCTGAACGGATTCTTGAAACATACCTAAATATTGGTATCTACAGTTCTATTCCATTTTTTATCACTTGTTCACTGAAGATTTACTCGAATTTTGTGGTAGAAATGTGGTTTCAACAGGATGGTGCCACTTGTCATACCGCGGCCGAAACAATCGACTTGTTGAAAGAACATTTCCAAGATAACATTATTTCGAGAAATGGACCGGTGAATTGGCCTCCGCGTTCGCATGATTTGACGCCACTCGATTCTTTTTGTGGGGATTCGTGAAGTCGTTGTTTTATGAGGATAAACCAGCAACGATTGATGCTTCGGAAACCAATAATCAACGTGTCATTGCTAGAAAAATGCCCAAGAATGCTTGAAAAAGTGGTCGAAAATTGAACCTCCAGAATGAGCCTTGTGAAAAATAGTCGTGGCGGTCATATGCCTGAAATCATATTTAAATGTTAAATGCCAAGAAATTATCTGTCAAATGAAGAAATTGGCCGTTTCATAATTTGGCATGTGTTTTATTAAAATTTCAAATCAGCAAACTTTTAAAAAACATCATTTACAAGGGGGCATGCAGCGCCCCGAATTTCTTTCTCCTCGGTATAAAAGGGGACATACAGCGCCTCGATTGCCCTTCAGATCCATCTAATGAATCCATTTCGCTCTGACTGGTGATTTAGTTGTGGCAGCAATTGTGGTCATTGTATTGCTTCACAACATTACGTGTAAATATTCATTTTTCGTTTGCTAACTAGATATTACGGTGTCACTAGCGTAACTGATGTTTGTATGACTATAATCCTGATACACTGAGGTCTTTTTTACGCGGTTTTTGTGTTTTTTTACGCGACTTTCTTAAGCGAATTTCCAAAGTTACGCGGTTTTCTTGTTTTGTTTTTTGCATGAAACGTCGAGATCTGGTGTAAAACCAACTCTCTGGCACTTCGAAAATTTTCGATTTCTTTAAAAAAAATTTGTTCTAAATGTTATACTAGATCTGGACGTTTTACGCATTTCTAAGACGTTTGCCATTTAAATTTTTTTTTTCTATTGCGGTTTTTTTTATCGATTTTTCGATTTTCATTTTTTCCGTGTTTTTCCGTGTTTTATTTTTTTTGAATCGATTTTTTCCGTGTTTTATTTTTTTTGAAATTTTTTTTTAGATGGCTCATAAAACATTTTTTTGTAGGATTTGGCAGTTTTCGACTACAGCCATTTGAAAAAACCGTTTTTAATCCCCTAGTGGTGTAATAATGCCTTTCTCATATTACCTTTATTTTCAGAAACATCATTAGAAGATTCTTACAAGATTTTTGTTTCAAACTTGAATAAAATCAAAACCCGTGGGTATAAACTATTATAACCTTTTCAATTTATAAACAGTTATGTCAAGTTAATATAGATTCAAATCAGGGGTGGAAATGAGTAAATTTCTTTATTCACAGTAAATAAAAATAGTCAGTATTAGTTTTTCATATTGTCCATCGTCTAACAGAAGGCCTCCAAACCCTTGGTGGGACAAAGAGTGCTCAGATGCTAAACACGCGAAACAAAATGCTCTCAAGACGTTTTTAAAACGAGGAGGAGGAACTCCTTGGAATTTTGAAAAATTTTTGACTTTAGAAACCAAGTACAAGAGCATACTTCGGGCCGAGAAATGTAGCTATTGGAGACATTTTGTCGAAGGTTTGTCAAGAGAAACCTCAATGAGCACTCTTTGGAATACGGTCAGACGAATGAGGTATCGTAACGTAGAAAATGAGAGTGAGGAATACTCGAACCGATGAATATTTGATTTTTCGAGGAAAGTTTGCCCAGATTCTGTTCCTACGCATAGCATTATTAGGGAGTCTTCTCCAACTAATGGTTCCATTGATAGCCCCTTTTCAATAATGGAATTTTCCATAGCACTCATGTCTTGTTACAACAACGCTCCTAGGATGGACAGAATTAATCTTTTCATGTGACATATTTATTGTAGATATTATAATAAGTTTTGAAATGAATGATTTTTGATAAGGTAAATTTCGGTTTTACTTGGAATTTAAAAAGGTTTTCAATTTCACTTCCCACAATTTAAAACATAATTGCAATTTTAGTTTTGTTACCTAATTTTTCAATTCAAGGTGTTCGGTTTTTTGATTCACAATCGGAAATCTTGATTCATATTTTCATGCGCAAAATAAGCCTATATTCACCTCTGATTCAAATGTCGCCACCCTGATCTTTGTGAAAAATAATCGTGGCGGTCATATGCCGGAAATCATATTCAAATGTTAAATGCCAAGAAATTATCTACCAAATAAAAAAATGGCCGTTTCATAATTTGGTATGTGTTTCATTAAAATTTCAAATCAGCAAACTCTTAAAAAACATCATTTACAAGGGGGCTTGCAGCGCCCCGAATTTGTTTTCTCCCGGTTTAAAAGGGGACATACAGCGCCTCTACTGCCTTTCAGATCCATCTAATGAATATATTTTTTTCTTATTGGTAACTTAGTTGTGGCAGCAACGGCAGCAAATTTTTTCGATTATTTAAAAAAATAATTTTTCAGACATTTAGCATCAAAAATAAATTTTTAAATTTCGGAAATCTCAAATTTTTTGTGGTTATACCAGATCTGGACGTTTCATGCATGTTCAAGGCATTTGGCATCAATTTCTTTTTAATTTTGCGGTTTTTCTACGCAGATTTCCGAAGTTACACTTTTTTTCGCGCGGTACATATTCCCCTCGTAAAAGGAGATCTCATGTTGTCGGATGTTTTCTGGTGTCAACTTTTTATTAAAACACAAATATGAAAATTTTTGCCAAACATTTGGTTTTATTTGGAAGAACAATTAATGTCAATTATTTTTTGAATATGATTTCGGGTGTTTGGACAAGAAAGTTTTTTTGTTTCAAATTACTTTTCTACCTTAGAAGTGAATAAAATCAAAATGTTTCTTTGGGTATAAACTTCAATTCAATTAGTAAACAGTTATGTCAGGTTAACATAGATCTAAATGTGGCAACACTGAACGCTTTACAAATATGAACAAAACATGCTGTGTGCTTGGCGGTGGTGTTTTCTTTTTCCGTACCGGTGCGTTCCGGTTTTGCATCGTCATTTTGTATGACGGTTTGAAAGTTTTGATACTCATCGCCATCTAATTTCGGACCCGTAAGTTGGAGCTGAGTTGAAATTTCACAGTATCTTTTAAGACAACAAGAGTTTTAATTTGAATTTAGATTTGTGAGAATTGGTTTAACCGTTGCTGAGAAATCGAAGTGAGTTCCGTTTTTTGGAGCTTTTCTTCGCTATTACCGATGCGTTTGGAAGCGGAACCCGGAGACTAATCGTCCCAAAGTAGATTTATATATCCACTAACTAATAAGGTCTGCCAACTAGATGAATTTAGCAGTAAGTTTTATAAAAAATTTCACCTCGTTTTGCCATCACTTTTGAAAAAATACTCATGAATGTGAACATTTTTCATTTATCGCGTTGTAATCCCGGAATCGGAAGTCGGATCGGGATATAATTCAATAGACGTCTATGGGACCATAAGATCTTTTGTTTGAATCTAAGTTCGTGAAAGTCGATTTGGCCATCTTTGAGAAAAGTGAGTGACAATTTTTTGAATTTTTTTTTGGTGTCAGACCTGGATAAAGACCTTTCATTTGAATCTGAGTTTGTGGAAATCGGTTCAACCATCTCTGAGCAAATAGTGACATTATTTGTCACATACACACATACATTTTGTGATCTCGACCAACTGAGTGTAATGGTTTATAACACTCGGCCCTCCAAGTCTCCGTTCAAAAATCGGGTTTAACAGTGATTGCATAGCCTTTATTTATGAGAAAGTCACAAATTGGTAAAAAAAACGTGGCCCTTTTAAAAAGATAGTAGGGTGAGTTTGGGAATCACTGGTCTAGATTATTTTTGGAAAAACAAAGTATGCAAAGTGTTTTTTTTTTGTGACAAAGTATTCATGTACCGCATGTTGCTATTTAAAATCGGAGAGGGTGCTGCCAACATTTGTTAGAGTTGGCGCAAAATTCTTCTAAGATTAATTGTCATAGTTTTTTTTTAACAAAACACCAGCCTTCGACAGTTCTGATGACCAGAATAACAGTTGTGATGCACAAAATAAAAACCTTCATTGCTTGTTTCACCCAAGGTGCAATTATGAGCACGAATTTTTATATCGGATTAAAGGGGCATACAGCGCCCCTATTTTGCTTCTACACTGTTTCCCTGCTATACTAGGGGGCATGCAGTGCCCCTCATTGCATAGGTTTTGACTGGTAGAATTTTTATTGGAAAGCTGTGTCAAATTTCAAACCGCACTCAGTTGTGACAGCAACGGTCATTACATTATTTCATAACTTTAAATCCGTATTCAGTTTATTGCTAACTAGCATCGTTGGTCAGGACATAGAATCGACAAGTTTAACATACCGCAAACGTGCGGTGCTAGGTTTCGACTGAGTTTGTTTGCCTGACCACCCTCCGTTTCTGTAGCCTCGAAGCCTCGAAGGCCCTAACCAAACACAGGTCGGCCGGCCGGCTTATCGGTCGCATCAAAACCATTACAGAAGAACGTGTCGAGGTTTCCGGTATTCAATAGCAAACCACAAACCGACCACCAGACATGTCGCAACCGATTCCAGATTAGTTGGATCCTTGGGGTAAACAACGAGCAACAGTTTCCCTTCTGGCCTCAGGCCAGCCAGCCAGCAAGCCCAGCACTCCCGAAGGTAGGCTAAAAAACAGTACAAACCGATCCGGTGTGCTTGTACAAATAGAGAGCTACTCACGTGAGTCGTGTGTGTCAGTTCCAATTAAAGTTTCTATCACCAGGGGGGAGGAGTTGTAGGGAATGGCAATGGTTCCCGTCAGTCAACCGGCCAGCCAATCCAGCAACAAAAAAGGGGGAGGTTTTTTTCTCTCAACTTTCTACTAACCCCGGTTATCAGCTCATCAATCTGTCTCTGTGGCGAATGTGTTGCTTTCGTCCTGGTGAAAATTCTGCCTTTGATGCCGAACACGAACCCGGGGACAGCTTCGGGGGAATTGTTGTTTGCAGTGCGTTGAATAGCGGAAAAATAGGTTAGCTTGGGATTGGAGTTTTATTTTTTGTTCCGACTGGAAACTAATCTCCGGTTAAGTAAACAATCGTTTTTGTGTGTGTGTTTGTATGTTTCAAAGCGAAGCGGTTTAGTCTGGTCACGCCGGGAATAAATGGAATTAAAAATGTTTGTTTTGAAATTTTTTAGCTAGAACTTGATCTGATAATGTCTCCAAAAAACAAATCAAAATTATCGAACTGAAATTGAGACAAACTGCATTAGTATGATCAAGGAATCGAAATCGACTCTTTTTTCTTTCTCTCTGACCGGTGTGGCATCGGAACCCCCCTGACAGTCCTGAAAGCAAACCCGTTAGTGCACAATAGGAGTTCTTACAACTCTATCGAAGCGCCACCTCCCCCTCAGTTCCGTTCGTTCGGCGCTACAGTCGATTGCAGATTTTTAGTTTAAAAGGGACATAAATTTTTCACGCGACCAAACGTGAAAAAAAACGCCATAATCCATTTACACTCTCCGTCGGGGGCGCCCGCTTTCCCCGCAAGTTCCTTCCCTAAACCACCGCACAATTTTGGTATTTCCAACTTGGGATTTCGAAACGATTCGGTTTATTTTTTTTCTGCATCGTTCAATTCTCAGATTGTTTGTGCAGATCCTGTATGTGTGTGTGTGTGTGTGACTGTGTATGTTTTTTTTCTTCTCAACACTAACCCTAACTCCTCCCATTTCCGGGGGCAGATGAGACGAGACAACAAACGGTGAGGGGGTGAGAAGTAAGTGTGACCGTTTGTCACCGCATACAGAGTATGTGCTGTCTGTGTGTGTTCAAAGCTCAGGCAAGCAGCTGAAAACTAGTCCGTTATATCCCATTCTCTCTCTGGACGGTGTTTTCCATCCACCCTCGGCGGATGGAAAATCTGATTTAGAATTCCAACAGTTTTGTGGCATCTCTCTCTCTCTCTCGTCAACCAAGACGCGCTGCGATGGCTTTCCCGAGGAGCATTGCCATGGAATCCGGACAGGGCCGAATCCCAAGAAATCCTGTTCTTTTTTTCATCCGGAAGCCGCCCATCGGCACGAAATTTCAACCCTGATCCTTCCCTCGAAACTACCAGAACGAAAAGATGCATTTATTCGTCGTCGTCGTCGATGAAGATTTCAGCTTCCTGGTTGGCAGTTCCCAAGGTCGGTTGGCAGTGTGCAAGCTAGTGTGAAATGTAGTTCCAGTGCACACGAGCATAAACTTCCGCCTTAATGTATGTGTATGCAGCCGATTGAGCATATGTTACTGCTGATGAACTTCAGCGAAAAAGGTTCGCTGAATGGTTCAACTGGTTCTGATGGAAACGAACAGGGGGGAGAAGAAGAAGAAGAAGAAGAGGAAGAACGGAGGGATCAGATTTACAATTTGTCGGTGGTGTCCTTGCTGATAATACTTCACTTTACGCTGGTTTGGGCTGCCAGCTCTGAAAGGTCTCTCCCGGTACACGACGAACCAGACGCGATGGATGCTTTGGCACGATTGCTCCGGAGTTTAACGAAATTTGGATTGATTGCATTATTCGTCAGAGATTGTTGGGAAAAGTCTTTGTTCGGATTTTTGAAGTGATGCGAAAAGCAGTTAGTGCGGTTCTTTCCGATCGATGGTATTTTGGTACTTGGAATGGTATTCGTACAGCTATTTCAGGTGAAGTTTTGATTAAGCAGTCATTTGCCTATCTGTGCGTACAGCAAACAATGTTCGAAATAACCGTTGCTTTTATCAGTTGTATAGTTCGCTCTGTTATAAAAATTTTGTGTAGAAAAATTCCGTTTGTTGCTTAAATTTTTACAAAAGTGGTGTCTAGTTTGTTTATTTATTTATTGATTTGGAAGCAGGGAAAAGCACGGTGGAGATGAAATTGAGAAATCTCTTTCTCCAGCAGGCATAAAACCTCCTCATCATTTGTATCAACAAGAGAGAGAGAGAGAGAGAGAGAGAGAGAGAGAGAGAGAGAGTGGAGAAAAGTGGTAAGGTAAATGGCATATAAGGGTTGATGGTGGCGGTGATAAACGAGCGTAAACGAACGACGGGGTTAGAATCAGCATGTACATCTAATTAGTGATAAAAAGTACAGGTGTGTAATGTCAGAGACATAACCGGATGTCGTGAATACGAATAAAACTGACACTTTTTCTTTATACTTCCGAATATCAATTAGTCTGAGTCGGTTCTATGCATTTTATATAGCAAATCAGCAGAAAGTTTACTACAAACTACAACTGGTTGAAAAATGGGCCGTATACAGTAGAGTGAAGTAAAATTTCGCATAATTCTTTGGGTATAAAATTATGGTTCTAAATGGCATCGTAGAGAATTTTGATGTCGATTATTTCATTTCGGATTTCCATATTTCAGTAAAAGAAACTATCAAAATGCTGTACGGGATTAATTTCTGGCATTCTAGAAGGGTCAAATTGTATAATTCTCTAAGATATTAAACACTGATTGGATATAAATGATTTTAAACACTATTGCGAATTTAGTACTGTGAAAATTGCAAAAAAAAAACTAATCAAATTATCTTACATTTGCACTACACTGCTAATTTTAATTTTCTATTTACAAAGAAGCAATCTTCATAGTTCTTTAGGCAACATTTAAAGCCATTAGAACTGCTGATTTTGCATTATGTTCCACATTATTGTCCATTTTCCGTTGTATTTTGCTCCAATGCAAACGACCATCAACAGTATGATGTAATCGAAGGGAAACTGGCTCTGCGACCTGAGCGGTTGAGGTTTTGTACAACGCTAAAGGTCTGCTGGCGACTGCTTCTCTCGACGATCGAAGTCCGAATTTAAGCACGACCTGAGCGTTTGAGGTTTGATACCATGCAAAAGGTCTGCTCTGATTATTGACGACTGCTCCACCTGATGATTGAAGTCCAAATGAAAGAAATTCCTAAGCGTTTTAGGACTTATACCACGCAAAAGGTCTGCTCTGATTATTGACGACTGCTCCACCTGATGACCGAAGTCCAAATGAGAGTTACGACCTGTGCGTTTGAGGTTTTCAACCACGCAAAAGGTGCACTCTCCGAAGCCGCTGGTTGATTAAATCATTCCCACGACGTCTGCTTCCATCCAACGCACAAGAAGAAATGATCGATTTTCGACCACGGTTCCTCTTTTATACGCAGCAAATTAAAGATATGTGCCTGACTACCTCAAAATCGTCGTCCTTGCGCGAAAAAGCCAAGCGAAAGTAAAGAGTTTTCCGCGTTGTTTTCAAAGTTTTAGAAAACTCAATTTTTGAGTTGTTTGTGGTTATCTCACAGTGTTCATAATATTATCCTAAATTCCTGATCATATTTTTGATGAAATAGTGAAAGAATTATGTTCCTACCGTTAATACAAGTCGAGATATTCACGATTTAGTTCTGCCCATTCATCCATATGGCTAATTTTGAAAATGCACCCCATAGTAAAGTAAGTCGTATTCACGACAAAATAAAATGGATGGTGGAAGACAGAAAAAATGAGGAAAGGACGACCGGGTTAATTTAGGCGAGCGAATCTAGTTAGTTTCATTCAAATGAAGATGATAGAGAGACGGAGTGGGGGTTGAACGAAAATAAAACATTTACGGTTCCAGACAAATCCTAATTTGACAAGTCGCTATGAACCTAAAAAAACTTCATCCGAAGTAATTTTCCTTCATGACAATGCGTGTCCCAAGTTCTAACTTTAAATAAAACAGTCTGGACCTTCCATTCAGTTACATACTCCTTTTTTTTGTCTAAAGAAAGGTTAAAGAATTACTGGAGAAACCGACTTTGGACGGGATCGATCCGGAAACCCATAGTGTTGTATACCATTCGACTCAGCTCGGTGAGATCGTAAAATGTGTCTGTTCTTAAAGATTTTCTCCACACGATTTTTTTCGGAGATGGCTAAACCGAAAAAACTTAGGCTCGTCTTAGAAATGCATGAAACGTTCAGATCTGGTGTAATTTTCGTAAAACAAATTTTGAAAAAAATCGAAAAAAAAACAATTCGAAAGAAAAATTGACTTGGGAAAAACTTTGCTCTGTAATAAAAATTTTGTGTGTAAAAAGTCCGTTTCATGCTTTAAATTTCCCGGAAATAATGTCTAGCTTGTGAACCTGGAAAAACGTCATCCGAAGTCATTTTCCTTCATGACAATGCGCGTCCCTACACTGTAACCAATACCAGAATTCTAACTTTAAATAAAACAAAGAAAAAAGGAAAATGTCTGTTCTTAAAGATTCCACACGATTTTTTCGGCGATTGCTAAAACGAAAAAACTTAGGATCGTCTTAGAAATGCATGAAACGTTCAGATCTGATGTAATTTTCGTAAAATAAATTTTGAAAAAAATCGAAAAAAAAAACAATTTGAAAGGAAAATTGACTTGGGAAAAACTTTGTGAAGTTCGCTCTGTTACAAAAATTTTGTGTGTAAAAAGTCCATTTCATGCTTTAAATTTTCCGAAAATAATGTTTAGCTTGTGAACCTAGAAAAACGTCATCCGAAGTAATTTTTCTTCATGACAATGCGCGTCCCTACACTGTAACCAATACCAGAATTCTAACTTTAAATAAAACAAAAAAAATGGAAAATGTCTGTTCTTAAAGATTTTCTCCACAAGATTTTTTCGGAGATGGCACATCGAAAGAACTTAGGCTAGTCTTAGAAATGCATGAAACGTTCAGATCTAATGTAATTTTCGTAAAATAAATTTTGAAAAAAATCGAAAAAAAAACAATTTGAAAGAAAAATTCAATTTTTCTTTGTGAAAAACTTTGTGAAGTTCGCTCTGTAATAAAAATTTTGTGTGTAAAAAGTCCGTTTCATGCTTTAAATTTCCCGGAAATAATGTCTAGCTTGTGAACCTGTAAAAACGTCATCCGAAGTCATTTTCCTTCATGACAATGCGCGTCCCTACACTGTAGCCAATACCAGAATTCTAACTTTGAATAAAACAAAAAAATGGAAAATGTCTGTTCTTAAAGGTTTTCTCCACACGATTATTTCGGAGATGACTGAAGGTCGTTTGAAGGAAAAAAAACAGCGCAAAAAACCGCGAACTTCAGAAGTTCGCATAAAAAAAACACGGAACTACGGAAATCTGCTCCGCAAAACTAAACAATTTTTGTCTATGTCAAATGTCTTAAAAACGCATGAAACGTCCAGATCTGGTGTAATTTTGGAAAAATAAATTTAAAAAAAATGAAATTGAATGCGACTTAGAAAAATTTTAAGATTTCTGAAACCGAACATTTTTGTTGATGCTAAATATCTTGGAAATGCATGAAACGTTGAGATCTGTTGTAATCTCAAAAATTTTCTTTTTACAACAACCGACTTAGGGACCGCGTAACTTCAGGTAATCCGCATAGAAAAATACCTCAAAACCAAAGAAATTTTTTCTGATGCCAAATGTCTTAGAAATGCATGAAACGTCAAGATCTGGTGTGATTAAAAAAATCTTTCAAAAATCATTTTCCAAGTGTCTGAAAGTTGATTAAAAAGAAAACTCAATAACATCTCGACGTTTTATGCATTTCTTAAACGAAACAAGAAAACCGGATAACTTTAAAAATTCTTGTGAAAAAAACGCGTAACTTCGAAAATCCGCAATATTGGTATAAGTGACGCATCCGACAGAAAAACGTATTTATTTTCTCTCCGCACAATTTTCTCGAAGAATGAACCAATTTCTACAAGCTTAAGTCCATTTGAAAGCTACTATTTGGTTGGGAATCAAGTTCGAAGAACCATTAGCTGTCTCTTTTGGTTCCGGAGATATACTGGTAAGAATGACGTAACCGACAAAATGTGTTTTTTTCCTATTTGTACTTTTTTCAGAAAGTAACCAATAATCAAGTTCAATTGTATTATTACTGACACTTTTGTTTTCGAGAATGTTGTCGAATATGCGACGTAAGCGGTTGAGTCACACTTTTCTGAACCTAAAATTCAAAATCAGTCCAAACTCGAATAAAACAAAAAAGTTTTCATGAGACTGTTTCAAAGAAAATAGAAAGACATTATCCCACCAATATCATCAAGACAACGCACCTTGTCACAAGTCAATCAAAACACTACATGAATTGAATTTCGAATTGCTTCCACATTCACCGTATTCGACAGGTTTGGCTCTCAGTGACTACTGACTGTTCGCAGACCTGAAAAAATGCTCGCCGGTATTTTGAGGCAAAAGATAAATCGTTCTACAAAAGTGGTATTGAAATGTTAGAGTGGCTCTGAAATGATTGCGGTGCTTTTGATGTAGATTACGTTGATAAATAAAGTTAATTATCAACCAAAAAATCGTGTTCTCTTTGTTAGGCTCGGGACTTTTTAGCCCATGTGTTATGTGACTAAAAGACCTTACATTTTAATTCAAGTTTGCCCAAATGTATTCATCAGTGTCCGTGAAATTCAAGTGTACTATTCTTCATTGTTTTGCACATTTTACCCATCGATCCGGAACCGCAAGTCGCAATTTAATGGTTCCCAAGAAAATAACGAGCGGATCCGAGTTCCGGTTCCGGAGTAACGAGGTAAAATATATGTAAGGAAATGGTAACAAATAATTTTCTTACATATATTTCACCTCGTTACTCCGGAACCGGAACTCAAATCCATATAAAATTTCAAAGCAGATTGCGAATATAATATTTTGCATATAAATCTTAGTATGTGAAAGGGTGATTCTGCGGTTTCCGAGAAAATCGAACTATTTGTATTCACTCAATACAGATCTCAAATTTTTGGAGTGGGTTATAACAGTGTCGTACTCGGAACGGACAGTGAAAATTTTCAATGAAAATTTGAAACCTGTTAAAATGGTGAAAAAACATCGCATCTTTGAATCTATAAATCATACAGGATTGCTTGAATGCGCTAAAAAGTTGAAACATTTTTAAAATAGACTGATCACAGGTTATTTTATCGGAAAATCTTATTAACGACTTCCAAGGCCTCATTGTTATAAGGTTGAAAACGGGTAACGGTTCTATTCATGTCTGCTCAAAACCGATCTCAAATCTCTGGAGTGGGTCATGACAGTGTCGTACTCGGAACAGACAATGCAAAACTATCGATGACAGCTTGTCAACCTAATGCAAAAGCATCTTATCTTTTCACTTTAACGGTTTTGCAACCAACCACCATAAAAAGCAAAAAATAGTTCAAACTTCACTAAAAAAAAAGCATAACCTACGCCTACCTAATTTCGCCAGACTCGTATCCTTTCTCGAACGAGAACAAGAAAAACTGCATAGTAAACTGTTGCGAAGTAGCCGGTGCTTGCTGAAGAAAACGCCTCCGGACATTGTTCGGCTGGGAGGAAACAGAAATCACTTTGAAGCCACCCTCCTCTCCCCAAACCACCGACCACTGGGTGGTGGAAAGTTCATGAAATATAAAAGAAAAAGAAGAAAAAAAAATTTCCCCCATTTTTTGCTTCCGCGACCTGGCGCAGTGCCCTCTGCTCCTCAAGCGGGCAACCCCTCCGGAGTCCAAAGCTCGGTTCGGCTGAGCGGGGAATACGCTCCTGATTACCGACACCCCCCCTCCCCCCCCCCCCTCCACCAAACTGGACAGTAATTGGGGGGACGGATTTTCCATAGTTGGAAAGAAGTAGTAGGAAGAAAAAGTTCAGGGGGAAAAAATAAAAGAACATACTTGAGCAGTAAGACCTGACAGCACCAACAAAGATGCCGTGCGCGGTGGAAGCGTCGGAAAGCGTCGGAAAGCGTCGGGCGGGATTTTTCCATTCTTCGGGTCGATTTTTGTTCAACTGCCAGAGCCAAGAGCGCTTATGATCTTGCTTTTTTATTGCAAAACTTTACGACTAAAGTTAGCTGGAAGCGGACAGCAGTGCGGTCGCGAAGGCGAGAAAGACAGAGGGAACGAGAGAGAGAGAGAGAGAGAGAGAAAGAGATAACCGATAGGAGCTGGAACAGTGTCCGGTCTAATAAGCGTGCGAGATTTGCGAGGAATCTTCATCGTTTCTGTTTGTGTTGTTTAGGCAATTTAAATGGAAATTCTTCGCTTTTATGGGCCCGGAGTCCACTAGGTCCAATCGAAGCGTAGCACCAACAAATTAGGTTATGCATCCGTTAATTAAAAACGTCCTGGCAAAGGGACGAAACTTGTCCGGCTACTGGCTACCCCGTGGCGAACCACAGGAGGGGGCCCAGATAATCCTCACAAACCCCATTTTTATGCAGTTAGAAGAACTGCAGAGAACAGAGAAGAACTATCACGAAGATGCTAACTTGGCGTAAACAGAACATTAAATCACCATTCGGGAATCGGGATTTTCCTACGTCAGCTTGGTTGGCTGTGGCCGGCAAAACGCCGGAAACCCCCACAACAGTAGCTGCTCGTGTGTGTGTGTTTGTGTGTGGTCTGTCGCGAAGGAGTTGCTTATGTTTTTGCTTCGGTTTTCAGGATGCTGAATCCGTTGAACGCTCGAATCGAAATTGGTAAAGTTGCCGATGTGATGGTAAAAGTTTTCATTTGATGGGTTCCAGTTAGGCTGATGTTAGGAAGGTAATAAAACCGAACAGTTTGAGATCTCTTTTTTTTTTCGTTGGTTGGTGCATAAAATATGAAATAAAAATTCTTTCGTTGCGATTACCTGATGAAAACAAAAAATAAACATCAAATTGAACTGCCGGAAGATCTATGGAAACATTTAAAAAGTTATCATTATTCAACCATTTATCAATCGGAGTTTTTACGATTCATCTTGGACTCATCAGAGCCCCAAGTAGTGCAAATTCTTTTGCTACTGCCACATAACTGAACCGCAAAGTCTGATAAATACGGTTCACATTTGATTTGGGTAAACCGAAAGAAACGAGTCTAGACCGATGTGGTGGACGGTGCTCTCGACAGCGGGTGGCTAATATCAGAAACATAACCGAACTCACATAAATGCGAATAGATATGGCAGTTCAAAAATGCTAACACCAATCATAAATTGATGATTTAGTGAATTAGGATTGATCACACAACTATACTGCAAACCCAGAAAAAAAACAATATACTACATAAAATGAAAAGTCCCGGGCCTCTCACAGAAAAGACGTACCACTTGAGCCAATTAGTTCTGAACCCTTGATGACGCAATACCAAATTCATGAAAATCTATCCACTAGTATTTGAGGAACAGCTGATCGTGTCAGTCGAGTTCTAGTTTTCATCAAACTATGGAAAAAGGCGAACCAGCGCATTCATAAAAGCATAAAAGCAATAGTGAAATTGAATGATTTGCGGTGCGGATTGATCCACCATCCCCCGTATTCTCCAGACCTGGCCCCCAGCGACTATCATCTATTTCCAAACCAACAAAAGATGGAGATGGAGATATACTGAAGAATAACAGTTCGGCTGAAAAGTTCGTATCGTTTAATAGAAACACACATTTTTTTGCCAAAATTCGTTTTTATTATTCAACATAATTGCCATCAGAGGCGATACAGCGATTATAGCGATCTTCCATCTTTTCGATACCATTTTTGTAGTACGATTTGTCCTTTGCCTCATAATAGGCCTCAGTTTCAGCGATTACCTCTTCATTGCTTCTAAATTTTTTACCAGCGAGCATTCTCTTGAGGTCTGAGAACAGGAAAAAGTCACTGGGGTAAAATCTGGAGAATACGGTGGATGAGGGAGCAATTCGAAGCCCAATTCGTTCAATTTCAGCATGGTTTTTCGTTGTTGTTTTTGATCGATTGTGAGCTCACGCGGCACCCATTTTGCACAAAGCTTTCTCATATCCAAATATTCGTGAATAATATGTCCAACACGTTCCTTTGATATCTTTAGGGTGTCAGCTATCTCGATCAACTTCACTTTACGGTCATTGAAAATCATTTTGTGGATTTTTTTCACGTTTTCATCGGTAACAGCCTCTTTTGGACGTCCACTGCGTTCATCGTCTTCGGTGCTCATATGACCAGTACGAAATTTTGCAAACCACTTACGAATTGTTGCTTCGCCCGGTGCAGAGTCTAGATAACACTCATCAAGCCATTTTTTGGTATCGGTGGCACTTTTTTTCATCAAAAAGTAGTGTTTCATCAACACACGAAATTCCTTATTTCCATTTTTTCACAATACCAAAACTAACTTCACTCAAAATGCAATATCTCACAAACTAATAATCAGACAGCTGACAAATTTATACACGTATCTCTTGAAGGTTGGTACTAACTGAAAATGGTATGGATTTAATTCTAGTGGCGCCCTCTCATAGAAACGAACTTTTCAGCCGATCTGTTATAAAGTTTTCCCGGGAGAAAATCGAATTTATCGATTCGAAAAATATTAGACCCGTATTTTTCATTTTGCAATTAGGGTGATCAGTTCCATGCTTGGGTGGGTCGAAAACCTATTTTTAGAGAAACTGGCTTTATAAAAATAATCATAACTTGGTAACCATTGAACCGATTTTTGGACATGTTGTCTAGAAATGTCAATAGATTTCAGAAAAATGTCATATCAAAAATTGAAATAATCAGTGCAGTGGTTACCAAGGTTTAATTAATTTTCTGAATTCCAGCAGTTTTTCCAAAAAAAATGAAAAGAAGTCGAATTTTCTATCCACTTCAGTGGCAAAATGTAAAAATACCGGTATTTTTCGATGGAGACCGAGTGTACCAAATAATATGAATTTTTAAAAGGTCGTATTTTTTTCTAATGGAATTGCAGGACAGGAATTCTATTCAAATAAAAATTCATCTACATTGAGGATTCGATCACCGCGAAGTATTATTTTGTAGAGCTAAGTGTAACAGAAAATGTTGAAGTTCATCAAGAAGTTATGAATTTGGCAAGCGATTCGTACTTGCGGAAAGCGGAGTGCACCTTTTGTTACTGCAAGCATCATGAATAAACAAGTTTATTTGGAAGAGTATTTCCTAAAGCGGCATCTTTCTCTCCTGAAGACTCACGATGGTCCGACGATTTTCTGGCTGGATTTGGCATCATGCCAGTCCGTGCTACAGCAGTCATGGGCGAATGATGTCACTCCGGAACTGCTCCCAATTGAACAATACTGGACCATTAAGAAGGAGCGCCTTCTGGAACAAACTAAAATATCAAAGTATGTAGAAGAAAAAGAGAAAGCTTGGTTCAACACACTGAGGTCTTCTTCGCGTGGCTTACTCCAGATCTCGACGTTTCATGCATTTCTAAGATATTGTACAATGAAAAAAAATTCGATTTTTTTTGGATTACGCCAGATCTGGACGTTTCTTGCATTTTTGAGAAATTCGATTTAAGAAAATTTCTTTAGTTTTGTGTAAATAAACCCACGTATCTTCGGAAATCCGCGTGAAAAAAAAACGCGTGACTTCGAATATCCGCATATAAAACCGCGAAAAAAATGTGTATTTTTTTTCTTTTTACTCTCTGAATATCGAATGTTGAGAATTAGTTTCCCTTTAATAATTGAAAAGAAAAACAGGTTCAACCTCGGCCAATCAAGATACAGTCAGTTCACCGTCGTGCCTTGTGCGATACAGTCATAATCCGCTTACGGTCGGAACAACAGTAATGGAGAACAATATCGAAATTTTTTCTTTAATGCCAAATGTCTTAGAGGTCTGAAACGTCGAGAGCAAACTTTTTTGAAACATTTTTTCAAGAAAAAATTGACTTGGACTTTAGAGATTTGCGACATCGAAAACAAAAATTTTTTTTAGGTGCCCGATTTCTTAGAATATCGAAAATTTTCAATATCCCACTTACCCATATCCGATTGAGGTCTAATTTTGCTTAGGGACTTTTTATGAGATGCCTAAACTTTTGAGCATTAGGGATGACCCCACAATAGTCGTGGACAGATTAGCAACAGCGCGAAATAATGAGCAAAGACTTGACTTCTTAAAACGTTTTTAGTAAACACGTCAGTTGGTATGTCTGAATGAATATCTCTGCTTTATTTAATTCAATCACTTATTTATATCCTATCCTCTCCTAACTTGGCTAAGTGAGTTTTACAGTGTGGATTACTAAAAATCCGGGGGGGGGGGGGGGGGGAGTTAGAACGCGCAACGTAAATCTGATTTAACCAATGGCATGTCTCGGCCATTGTATAATTTGAGTAGGAGAGAGTGAGTAATGTTTCTAGACAAGTGTGTGAGTGCGATACAGAAAGGAGAGGGTGAGAGTAGTAAGGTTAAACTCTCGTGAGTGTCGGCTCGAGTCAGTGTGTTTTCCTGGGTTACTGTTATTCTAGGTCATGTCGTATGGCACTTGATTGAGAGAGGTGTGGGACGTGAAGAAACGGGAAATGACATAGCTGTTTTGTTTTGGGTGAATATGTTTGAAATATGACGCTGACGCTTCCTTATTTATTGTTGCCGTATGAACGCGGTGTTTTCGTTGGGTCGAAGTAAGTGCTGACATTTTAATTGCTTCATGTAGGTGAAGTTTATATTTCAAGTGGGTTTCTGGGTTTTCATGACATGGTGTCGAGTGGAAATTTGTCGAGTACGTGTTTATGGAAATTTGTCAAGTGCGTGTGGTCTGGGGTGTGGGAAAGATTTTAATTTTGAATATTTTACATGGTCTGAAATGTGTGAGGAGATTTAGTGTTACATGCTCATATAACACGTTTGTTTTTTAATATGTTTACGTTTTGTCTTCGACTCATCAGTGCATCGCAGTTCAAATTGAACTGCCAAATGCAAAACTCGGCAGTTCAGTTTGAACCGCTAAGCAGACGTAAAGTAGTTTCTGCTATTTGCAGAACACTTTTTTGTTTTGCCTCGAAATGCAATGTCACTACTGACGTGCCGAACGAAAACGTGTTTTCGACTATTTCTGGCCGATGCAGGTTTGCTCATTCAGGGGTTAGGCAAATTTTGTGCTAGGGCACATAACCGTTCTCAATATGTTTACATTTGTTTTTGTTTCTTAAAAAATTAAGTTTGCAGTAGATTTTTCTCGCTTCCGGAATGGTATAAGTGATTTGAATAAAGCACTTGAAAAAGCCTATTCCTTCCTACGTAATCTTTGATCAGGATGGAATATTTTCCTTGCACGAGAGAGTTTCTCGACTAGTTTTGAGATATGACAACACCTTTTTTTCAATACGTCAAATGTGACATCTGTATCATATAGTAAAGTTTTTTTTTAAATGGTATGTAGAATACTACGGAATATGAAATAGAACGGAGCAATGGTACTGCTTGAGGGAAGGAAAAAAAAACGTTTTTTTCCAGGCGCTTCGGTACATAATTTTTCTGACTTAAATGTTGCTCTTCAAGCCATTGGAACTTCGCGAACTTCGACAGCTCAAAGTGTTCGAAACTCTCCCTTCCCGTAGCCGTAGAATATTCCTGTTCTGAAAGTCCTGTTGGAGGTTTCACCATCCTGTACACTGTAATCAAACTAATCGCACGATTTTGAGTCATTACGTTCTTGTAAGTTGACAATTTTGCTAGTTTTTTTTAATTCGATATCCGTATTCGATATTTTTTTAATTCGATATTGTTTTTGCCGATAAACGTTTTCGAACACTTTTCTTACATTAGTAACAGTTAGTTTGATCACAACATTCATACATTTTGATTACTTTGCTTGCGAGTAGCTTGGAATTTCGAGATGCACGAGCAAAATTTTGAAGCATTGCTACTCTAGTGGACAGTAGAAGAAATAATATTAACACATGGATCAATAAGTCCCGAGACTAAAGCAGAGATGGCGCTCGTAGTAAACCAGTAACCACGTCTTTCTAAAGTACTAACCTTTGCTTGAAACGGGTCAAAATTTTAAGCCGATCCGACCAGAAACAGCTGAGTTATCGAGGTTGGAGTAAAGTCGTTTTGTAGTTTGTTTGAAAAATGGAAAAAAACCGAGTTTCGTGTATTGATAAAACATTGTGTTTTAATGGGTAAAAACACCGTGCAAGCGAAACAATGGATTGAAAAATGTTATCCGGACTCTTGTCCATCAAAAAGCAACGATTTGTCGGTGGTTCGCCGAGTTTAAACGTGGTCGCACCGACACAAATGACGCGGAACGCTCGGGTAGCCCTGTGGAAGCCGTTACACCGGAAAATGTGAGTGAAGTGACAAAAATTATAATGAAAGATCGTAAAGTGAAGCTCCGTGAGATTGCTGAGATGACACAGATATGGAAGTGTATGTACTATCCTTCATGAAAAATTGAGCATGAAAAAGGTTTTTTCCAAGTGGGTGCCGCGATTGCTTTCGATGGAACAAAAACAGCAATGAACAAAACAATGGAAACAATGGCGAAATTAAACGAATTGGACTTTGATCTGCTTTTCCACACCCCATACTCGCCAGATTTAGCCCTCAGTGACTACTGGCTCTTTGCTGATCTTAAAAAAAATGCTCCAGGGAAAAAGATTTGGCTCAAATGAGGAGGTCATCGCTGAAACTGAAGCTTATTTTGAAGCGAAAGATAAATTTTTTTATAAACATGGTATTGAAAAATTGAAAAAACGTTGGAACCATGAAAATCAACCAAAGATGCTTGGGAACCACTGCTAAATGTTCACAATCGGCGGCAACCAGCAAGTCGTATACGTCTGCCTAGCGATTTAAGTTGAACTGCTAGATGGCAAATGACAGTTCAATTGAAACTGTTAGTGCACTGATTAATGGAAGACAAAACGTATAGCGAATGGAAAAGTGAACCTGTAATGTGTTGATCAAACAAAATCTGTACAAAACACAAAAATTATTTGCCTTGGTATCAATCCAATCCGTACCCAGTGGATTAATTAGCAATCTACGATTATCGAACACGTCACTCACACGATGTTTTACATGTCCTAGGTTGTCAACGAATGTGTCCTATTAAGTGTCCCCCTTTTGCTGCTGCTGGCTGTCGTGAGTGACTACACGGTTTCCGATGTGTGTGTGTGTTGGGTGGGTGTTCCAGTTTGCACACTTGCTGCTCCTTGATCCCAGTACATTTATTGAACATGTCACATTTCATTAGACCATTCTGCCAGCACAGCCTGCTGCTACTGGGAAATGATGAATTACGGTCCCATGCTCCATTGGAAACAAAAACTATTGGCTATTGGCTATGGTAGTAGGCCTGGTGCGGACCGTTTTTGAAAACAACAGTAGCAGCAGTCAGAGAAGAAAATAAAAAACATTTATGATCGGCAGTGAAACGACGCCAGCTTGGTTTTCTCGGTTTCCCAAAACGGTCCGGTCGGGTCGGTCGGCTGTTCCCGATGCGTAACGAAACGATTGCGTTTATCAATCTGTCAGTAAGATTATATCGATTATGGGAACCGTTTGGAAACCGCGACGACAAACGCGTGGACGGCAAGGACGGAAATGGGTAACGGGTCCGGGTGGAAAAAACATACATGAATACGGTCGTCTTCGAAACACTCGAGGTCTCGAAGGCGGCGGTTGCGGGGCAGCAGCGCAGACAACCGGATATTGGCGGACCACCCTAATCAACTGCAGCAGTTGCTTTTCAATTCCACATTCGAATGAGCAATTCTCGTTCCCGATTGGATAGGCGAGCGGAGGAACCTCCGTCGCGACCTATGTTTCCGGGAAACCTGTTGTTGTTGTTGTTGGACCGGGTGGCAGAAAAGCACAGCACAAACGGTCCGTCCGTCCGTCGGTCGGTCGTTTGCCTGCCGTTGAAAGCTTTATTAGATATGCCCGAATGGATCTGTGGATCGATTGACAGATTCTGTGGTACCACCGGTGCCTACGCAACATCCATCAATCGGTCAAGGTACATTTCAGCTAGGTGCTCGAGAAGGGGACGGGGACGGGGGTCAGGGTAGATTAACATTTCTCTACTGGAGGGAAGCTCTTCTGGAACAGGAATGTTTTATCGACTTCGTCGGTCTTACTTGGTTTTGGCTGCTACAATGGTTGCGTGGAATCGATTTCCGTCCGCGTAGGGAGTTTTCCACTGCTGTTTTCAGGTCGGTCGGTTGGTCGCAGAGGATTTGGCGAGAGCTTAAACGAGAACCAATGACCGGTTGGTTGATTGGATCTGGCAGTCAGAGTTTATTTTTACACATCGATTGTTTGTCGAATAATCACACACACACGCAGGCTTTTGGTAGAGAACAGGAGTCGGGACTGACTTTTAGCATCGCAGTAGGCGGCGACGATGACGGTTCCGAATGAATCGATATTTCTTTAAAGTCATAATTTACTGCTAGGAGGTAGTCAAAATGTGACAGCTGGTAAGATTTATTACGTTCGACATACGCACAAAATTTTATGGTAGAAGGACAAGTAGGTTAAAATGAATCAATTCTCAAATGATACAAATAATGCGATTTGTCGTTTACGTTACTTATACGATTACATCTCCTGAACCGGAAGTGTCAGCCAAACGAAATAGATCCGCATCCCAATATTAGTCTTGACCGGAGCCTAGATTTGTTGAAATTGGTTCAGCTATCTCCGAGAAAATTGAGTGGAAAGAAAAATGATTGCGTACTTACTGTCGGATAGGTCACTTATACCATTAACACATATGGGCTGAAAATTTCATGATATTCTATTCATTAGTTTGGGAGTTATTGTGCTAAGAGGGACGCTACTTTTGTTATTTTCAGAACAATGGATCAAAAACAATTTCGTGATTTAATTTTACACTGCTTCTTGATGGGAAAAATACCGTTCAAACGAAGCAATGGCTCGAAAAAAGTTATGAAGACTCCGCTCCATCAGAAACAACAATAAAACGTTGGTTTGCTGATTTCTAACGTGGTCGTAGAGATACCGATGATGCAGAACGCAGTGGATGTCCAAATGAGGCGGTAACATCAGAAAACATAAAAAGAGATCCATGAGTTAGCTGACATCGTGAAGATATCAGAAGATCGTGTTGGCTTTATATTGCATTAGCATTTGACTATGAGAAAGCTCTGTTCAAAGTGGGTGCCGCGTTTGCTCACTGTTGACCAAAAACAAGAACGTGTTGATGATTCTGAGCAGTGTTTGGTCATGTTGCAACGTAGCAAACCGCAATTTTTTCGTCGATATGCGACAATGGATGAAACATGGATTCATCATTTCACTCCGGAATCAAAACGATCGTCATCTGAGTGGACAGCAACTGGTGAACCTCGTCCAAAGCGCACGGAAGCACAATATTCGGCTGGAAATTTGCGTTATTTTGGCATGTGCGTGGTGTAATATTTGTCGACTACCTTGAGGAAGGAAATACCATTATCAGTGAATACTATATAGCGTCATTGGAGCGTTTGAAGGCTAAAATTGCAAAGAAACGACAAAAAAAAAACATTTCTTTCCTCAAGACAATGCGCCGTGTCACAAGTCAATCAAAACAATGAAAAAACTACATGAATTGAACTTCGAATTGCTCCCACATCCACCGGGTTCGCCAGATTTGGCTCGCAGTGACTACTGGCTGTTCGCAGACCTGAAAAATATTCTCGCCGGTAAAAATTTCGCACGAATGAAGAGGCTGTCGCTGAAACTGAGACCTATTTTGAGACAAAAGATAAATCGTTCTAAAAAAGTGGTATTGAAATGTTAGAGCGGCTCTGGAATGATTGCGTTGTTCTTGATGGAGATTACGTTAATGAGTAAAGTTAATTTTGAACCAATAAAATCGCGATCTCTTTGTTAGGCTTTTCAGCCCATGTGTTATATTTCTTAAACTAAAATAGTCAGACAGTTGATCTCCAAACTTGATTCAAAACTCGAAACTAGCTTTCAAAACAGCCTAAAGTTGTGAAAATCGGCTTAGTCATAGTCGATGAAATGTTCATAGAAAAAAAAAATCGCTGACGGTTACGTCACTTATGCCATTATATCTCCGGAAGCCACTTATTATTAACCGAAAGTGATAGCCAAGTTTGATCATCAAACTTATTCTATGTACCATCTATAAGTAGCTTTCAAAAGACCCTAGGTTCGTTGAATTTAGTTCAGCCATCCCCAAGAAAATTGAGCGGTAAGAAACATAATTGCGTTCTGTCGGTTACGTCACTTATACCATTATAATACTTAAACTACAAGAGGCAGACATGTGATCTTCGAACTTGCTTCACAACTCAAAACTAGCTTTCAAAACTGCCTAAGGTTGTAAAAATCGGCTTAGCCATCTCCGAAAAAATATCCAAAGAGAATAATGCGCTGTCGGTAACGTCACTTGTGACAACCAACTCTGATCTTCAAACTCACTTTATGAACCACCCAAAAGTAGCTCTCAAAAAAGTCTAGGTTTGTTGAAATTGGTTTAGTCATCTCCGAGAAAATTGAGCTATGGGAAACATAATTGCGTTCTGTCGGATACGTCACTTATGTCATTACATCTTCGGAAGCCACTTATTCTACAACGAAAGTGACAGGCACTTTTGATCTTCAAACTTACTATATGCACCACCCCAAAGGATCTTTCAAAAGAGTTTTCTTCAACAAAATTGAGCGAAGGAAAAAAAATTGCGCTTGGTCGGATATGTCTTTTATACCATTATATTGATTAAACTAAAAGAGACAATTGATTAAACTAAAAGAGACATTTGATTTTCGAACTTGATTCCAATCCTGCCCAAGCTTGTGAAAATGAGTTGTGAGCCATCTTCCGAAAAAAAAAATGAGCGAAGAGAAAAAATCGCGTTATGTCGGTTACGCCATTTATCACATTACTTCTCTGGAAGCTACTTATTATGAATGGAAAGTGACAGTCAAGTTTGATCTTCAAACTCACTTGATGTATCACCCAAAAGTAGCTCTCGGATGAACCTAAGTTTGTTGAAGTTGATTCAGCCATCACCGAGAAAATTGAGCGGTAGAGAACATAATATCGCTCAGCCCGATACGTCACTCATGCCATTATATTGCTTAAACTAAAAGAGTCAGTCATTTAATCTTCGAACTAGAGCCCAATTCTGCCTAAGCTAGTGAAAATCGTCTTAGTCATCTCCGAGAAAATGTTCAAAGAGAAAAAAATCACTGTCGGTTACGTCACTTATGCTACTATATCTTCGGAAGCCACTTATTATTATTAACCGAATATGACAGCCAAGTTTGATCTTCAACCTTGTTTAATGTACCATCCAAAAGTAGCTCTCAAAAGAACCTAGGTTTGTTGAAATTGGTTTAGCCATTTCCGAGAAAATTGAGCGGAAAGAAAAATATTTGCACTCTGTCGGATACGTCATTTATACCATTATATTGTTTGAAATAGATAAAACAGACATTTGATTTCCAAACTTGATTCATAGCGCAAAATTAGCTTCAAAACAGCCTAAGGTTGTGAAAAACGTCTTAGACATCTTCGAGAAAATGTCCAATGAGCAAAAAATAGTGTTTTATCGGTTACGTCACTTATCACATTACTTCTCCGGAATCCAGTTATTATTTACCGAAAGTGATAGCCATTTTTGATCTTCAAACTTACTTGATGTACCACCCAAAAGTAGCTTTCAAAAGAGTCTAGGTTTGTTGAAATTGGTTCAGTCATCGCTGAGAAAATTGAGCGGTAGAAAACATAATTGCGTTCTGTCGGTTACGTCAAGAGGCAGACATGTGATCTTCGAACTTGATTCACAGCTAGCCTTTAAAAATGCCTAAAGGTTGCGAAAATCGGCTTAGCCATCTCCGAAATGATGTCCATAGAGCATTTATAGCGTTTTGTCAGTTTCGTCACTTATACTTATATAATATATACTTATACTTATTATTAACCGAAAATGACAACCTTTTTTATCATCAAATTTACTTCATGTATACCACCCAGCTTTCAAAAGAGCCTAAGTTTTTTTTGAAATTGGTTTAGCCATCCACGAAAAAATTGAGCGGTAGGAAACATGATTACGTTCTGTTGGTTACGTCAATTATACCATTATATTGCTTAAACTAAATGAAAAAGAAATTTGATCTCCAAACTTGATTCACAACGCGCAACTAGCTTTCAAATCTGCCTAAGGTTGTGTAAATCGGCTGAGACATCTCCGAGAAAATGTTCAATGTGAGAAAATCGACGACGGTTACGTCACTTATGGCATTAAGTCTCCGGAAGTCACCATTTTTGATCTTCAAACTTATTTTATGTACCATCCAAAAGTAGCTCTCAAAATACCCTAGGTTTGTTGGAATTCGTTCAGCCATTTCCGAGAAAATTTAATGGAAAGAAAAATAAATGCCCACTGTCGGATACGTCTTTTATGCCATTATATTGCTTGAACTAAAAAAAAACAGACGTTTGATCTCCAAACTTGATTCACAACTCAAAACCAGCTTTCAAAACAGCGTAAGGTTGTGAGAATCGGCTTAGCCATCTCCGAGAAAATGGTCAAAGTGAGAAAATCGACGACGGTTACGTCACTTATGTCATTAAGTCTCCCGAAGTCACCTTTTTTTAACCGACAATGGCAGCCATTTTTGATCTTCAAACATATTTTATGTACCATCCAAAAGTAGCTCTCAGAATACCCTAGGTTTGTTGGAATTCGTTCAGTCATTTCCGATGAAAATTGAATGGAAAGAAAAATGAATGCGCTCTGTCGGATACGTCTTTTATACCATTATATTGCTTGAACTAAAAAAAACAGGCGTTTGATCTACAAACTTGATTAACAACTCAAAACCAGCTTCCAAAACAGCCTAAGGTTGTGAGAATCGGGTTAGCCATCTCCGAGGAACTGTCCAAAGAGTAAAAATATCGTTTTGTCTGTTACGTCACTCATGCCATTAAATCTTCGGAAGCCACTTATTATTATTAACCGAAAGTGACTTCATACGAAATTTTTCAAAACGTGCATATGCTTCACTAGTACAGTACAGTACAGTACAGTAAATCTTCAATAACTTCAATCTTCAAACTTACTTTATGCACCACCTAATACACTGAGGTCTTTTTTTACGCGGCTCTTTTTACGCGGATTTCCGAAATTACACGGGTATTTTTACGCGGTTTTCTTGTTTTGCCTTAAAATCCCTGAAACGTTGAGTTCTGGTGTTATCCCGAAAAATTTTCAAGTTATCTCTCTGACACGATTTTTTTTCAAAAATTTGTTTGTTTTACATTACACCAGATATCGACATTTCATGCATTTCTAAGACATTTGGCATCAAACAAAATGTTGATTTCAATCTTTCGGTTTTGTTTTTGTACGCGGATTTCAGAAGTTACGCGGTCTCAAATTCGATTTAAAATAATTTTTTTTGAGATTACACCAGCTCTGGACGTTCCCTGTTTTTTTTAAGATTTTCGGCATCATAAAACTTCTTTAGTTTTGCGGGTTTTTCTAACGCGGATTATTCGAAGTTACGCGGTTTTTTATGTGGATTTTTGTAGTTACGCGTTTTTTTTTGCGCCTCAAAAGCCAACATTTTCTCTCACCTGATCAGAGACAACCTATCGTTACGATAAATAAATTCCAAGAAAATCGTACCACCGCATCCACCGTACTCGCCAGAATTAGCCCCCAGCGACTATTATCTGTTATCGAAATGGAAAAAGGAGTATGTTGGAAAGAGATATGCATTGAAAGATGAGGTCATTGCTGAGACTCAAGCCCTTCTTGAGGTTATGGAGAAATAGTGGTTTGTATAATTATATCGTTTATTTATATCAGGCTTTAACCTAGCTACGGTCGTTCGCTTTTGAGATAGTGAAATGTTGACACGCACACGTAATAAAAAATAGTAAAAACCAACAATTTTTTTGCTCGATTTTGTTCCCTATTTAATGCATTTTAAATCCCATGAAAAAAACAGTTACTCATCCGACGTAAGTGTTCGACATCCTTAAAAACCCGGATCACGGTGGACAGTTTCCAACTGTGTTTTTTTCTTTCAAACTCTCATAACCGACACGTTGGAACATAAACCGATTTACCCGTCCGGTCGGTTGAGTTCTTTCATTCGTATCGCAACGGTGCAAGGATTTTTTTCCCGTTTGTTCGTCCCAACCCAGGCAATGCTCTTTTCTTGTACCATAAAACTACCTCCACCACGCGTGCAGCGGATTCTCAGTGCCTCTCGGCTCGACCCGGCAATAAAGTTACCGCTGTTCCAATGCCACCACCTTCTTCGCACCGAAACCAAAACCGAACCGGGTGGCTGTGTGAAGAAAGAAGCGTGAACCTTTCCGCAGGCTTTGACAATGCACTGATAGCATCATGATTCCAGCGCCACCAACTCCGTCCTCAGAACTTTGCGAACGGACAGCGGTGACCGGGGATTATTATGCTTATTATTTTTATGATGCAGGAGAGGATGTGAATTATTGTTGCAATTCACAAGTACCAGAGCAGCTCCAGTATGCCGTGATTTTCTGCTACACCTCCCCCCTATCATTTTCTTCTTTTTTTTCTACGTTCCTGCTTCAACCAAAGGACGTCTGTTGCCGCTGCTCGCCAACCCAAAGCCTAGCACTTCGGAGGATGAGTAACTCTCGACACTTCTATGCACTTGGTCACCTTCCTCCGTTCGTCCGTCCGTCCGTCTACCGACCTCCCTCAAGCGCACTCACGAAATAAACTTATATTGTTCACGTAGGAGTGCTTTCGCTGTGATAAAAATAAAAACGGGAATTAACTTTAGGAAATTCTACGCGCAAATAAAGAGAAAAGTTGGTTCGGATAGTGAAAGAAATTCCGCCGTCCCGTGCTGAAACACGTTCAAATGTTGGTGTAACAAAAAGCAAAAATAAAAAACAAATAACGGGGGGAAGGTGTAGTGGTCCCACGAGACGTCGACAACCAACGGTCAGCGAAAGCAATGGGAATTTTTAATCTGTTTTGACCTTCTGCACCGAAGAAAAAAAAATTAAATTTCTGTTTAAATTTATGGGATTGAATTTTCGCTTTATTATTGCTGTTTTATTTTTTGTCTGTTCTATTTTTTTGTTTTGCTTTCACCAGCAGTTCCATTGCAGTGAGCAACGGAAGGAATCCTTTCACGCAGAGTGGGTATTATTTCGAGTTAAATCGAATTCTAAACATTTTTATCGAGTCCAATTTGTGCAATCGCTGTCCACACATCGCAATCGCTCAAACGTGTTCCGCACAAAAACACACACACATACAATCGGATATGTAAATCTACTCCCAGCGATTTGATTTCGATTTGGTAGATTGTTCCCGCCAGCGCCCGGCCATCTCTGCAACGGTTCCGTTCCTGTCGCTTCGGTCGCTGAAGCGAAAGTGTTATTTGTTGATCGGACGACCACTCGGACGTATGAATTGGCGAATAAATTTGCTGGTTGGTAGGGGCGCGCACGTATGTGTGTTTCTGTTAGTGTGCATGGGTCAGTAGTTTGTTTTTTTTATGTCTGTTTCCGTGTGCCCCCCCTCTTGCACTGCTGTGTCTCTTTTTCGATTGGAAAAAATTGCAGATAACCAAAGAACAAAGTTAAACAAATCTGTCCATCATCCGCACTGTGTTTCCGCCGGGCTGACCATATTGCTGATCGTTGGTTTGCTGGAATGTTTCAATTTGGCAGTGGGATTGGGGTTTCCGTGCGAATCGTTTCAATGCGAGAATCGAACCGTCATCGCCGCGACGTTGATTGAACGGATCTGGCGTACGCTGAAATTTAATTAATTTGGGTGATGTCCGCCGATCGAAATGATGAAGTGATGAGTTGTACAATGAATAGAACAAAATTGAATCATGAAATCATGAAATCATGAAATCATGAAATCATGAAATCATGAAATCATGAAATCATGAAATCATGAAATCATGAAATCATGAAATCATGAAATCATGAAATCATGAAATCATGAAATCATGAAATCATGAAATCATGAAATCATGAAATCATGAAATCATGAAATCATGAAATCATGAAATCATGAAATCATGAAATCATGAAATCATGAAATCATGAAATCATGTAATCTGGTAATCTGGTAATCTGGTAATCTGGTAATCTGGTAATCTGGTAATCTGGTAATCTGGTAATCTGGTAATCTGGTAATCTGGTAATCTGGTAATCTGGTAATCTGGTAATCTGGTAATCTGGTAATCTGGTAATCTGGTAATCTGGTAATCTGGTAATCTGGTAATCTGGTAATCTGGTAATCTGGTAATCTGGTAATCTGGTAATCTGGTAATCTGGTAATCTGGTAATCTGGTAATCTGGTAATCTGGTAATCTGGTAATCTGGTAATCTGGTAATCTGGTAATCTGGTAATCTGGTAATCTGGTAACCTGGTAATCTGGTAATCTGGTAATCTGGTAATCTGGTAATCTGGTAATCTGGTAATCTGGTAATCTGGTAATCTGGTAATCTGGTAATCTGGTAATCTGGTAATCTGGTAATCTGGTAATCTGGTAATCTGGTAATCTGGTAATCTGGTAATCTGGTAATCTGGTAATCTGGTAATCTGGTAATCTGGTAATCTGGTAATCTGGTAATCTGGTAATCTGGTAATCTGGTAATCTGGTAATCTGGTAATCTGGTAATCTGGTAATCTGGTAATCTGGTAATCTGGTAATCTGGTAATCTGGTAATCTGGTAATCTGGTAATCTGGTAATCTGGTAATCTGGTAATCTGGTAATCTGGTAATCTGGTAATCTGGTAATCTGGTAATCTGGTAATCTGGTAATCTGGTAATCTGGTAATCTGGTAATCTGGTAATCTGGTAATCTGGTAATCTGGTAATCTGGTAATCTGGTAATCTGGTAATCTGGTAATCTGGTAATCTGGTAATCTGGTAATCTGGTAATCAGGTAATCTGGTAATCTGGTAATCTGGTAATCTGGTAATCTGGTAATCTGGTAATCTGGTAATCTGGTAATCTGGTAATCTGGTAATCTGGTAATCTGGTAATCTGGTAATCTGGTAATCTGGTAATCTGGTAATCTGGTAATCTGGTAATCTGGTAATCTGGTAATCTGGTAATCTGGTAATCTGGTAATCTGATAATCTGGTAATCTGGTAATCTGATAATCTGGTAATCTGGTAATCTGGTAATCTGATAATATGGTAATCTTCACAGTTATTTTACGTTTCGCCTTTGACTCATCAGTGCGTAACAGCTTATGCTGAGCTGCTAGCGTGACCTGGTGGCTCAACTTAAACTGCTAGGCAGACGTAAAGTTGTAATCCGGAGGCCTGGACTCTGAAAGTAAAATATATGTCATGTGACATCTTTTAGATGAACTTTCGCTCTGGAAATTTGAAAATCTGAAAGACGGTAGAACTTTGAAAATCTACGACGGTAGAACTCTGAGAGTCCCGAACTCTGGGAGTCAGGAACTCTGGAAATTTGAAACTGGGAGTCTAGAAGTCGGGGAGTCTGGAACTCTGGAACTCTGGGTGTCTGGAACTCTGGGAGTTTGGGACTGTGACAGTTTGGAACTCTGAGAGTCTGAAACACTTCAAATCTAAAAGTCTGGGAGTCCGCAACTTTGAGTCGGAAACTCTGGTAGTCTGAAACTCTAGGAATCTAGAACTCTGAGAGTCTGGAACTCTGGATGTTTGGAATACTTCAAATCTAAAACTCTGGGAGTCTCGAACGTCGGGAATCTGGAACTCTGGGAGCCTGGAACTCTGGGGTCTGGAACTCTGAGAAATTAGGACTCCGAGAGTTTGGAACTCTGGGAGTCTGGAACTCGGGGAATCTGCAATTCTGGGAGTCTGGAACTTTGGTAGTCAGCAACTCTAAGAGTCGGAAATTCTGGGAGTATGAAACTCAGTGTTTGGAACTCTGAGAGTCTTGAATTCTGGAAGTCTAAACTCTGGGAGTCTAGAACTCTGGGAGTCTAGAACTCTGGGAGTCTGGAACTCTGGGAGTCAGCAACTTTGAGTCTGAAATTCAGTGTCTGGAACTTTGAGAGTCTTGAACTCTGGAAATCTAAACTCTGGGAGTCTAGAACTCGGGGAGTCTGGAACTCAGTGTCTGGAACTTTGAGAGTCTGAAACTCTGGAACTCTGGGAGTCTTGAGCTCTTGAATTCTGAGAGTCTGAAACTTAGAGTCTGTAACTTTGAGAATCTGGAACACTGGGAGTCTGGAACTTCGGGAGTCTGAAACATTTCGAACTCCGCAACTGTGGAGTTTTGGGAGACTGGACCTCTGATAGTTTGAAACTTTGGGAGTCTGGAGCTGTGGGAGTTTGTAACTCTGAGAGACTGAAACTCAGAATCGGGAAATGTGGGAGTCTGGAGCTCTAGTAATTTCAATGTTTCGAACTCCGAAACTCTGGAGCTCTGGAAGTCTGGGAATCAGTAGATTAGGAAATAAAGAAATCCAGGAATTTGGTAATCTGCAGATATCTGAGAGACTTTAACTCTGGAAGCCTGTAAAACTAGACATCTAGGAGTCTAAAAATCTTGAAGTCTTGAATTTTCGAAGTCAAGTTTTCAAGTCTTGAAGTCATGAAGTTACCAAGTCTTCAAGTTTTCAAGTCTTGAAGTCTTGAAGTTTTGAAATCTTGAAGTCTTGAGTCTTGAAGTCTTGAAGATTTGAACTCTTGATGTCTTGAAGTATTGAAGAATTTTTGTCTGGAAATCTGTAAGTCTTGAAGTCTTGAAATTTTGATGTTTTGAAGTCTTGCAGTCTCGAAGTCTTGAGATCTTGAAGTCTTGATGTTTTGAAGTCTTGAAGTCTTGAAGTCTTGAAGCCTTGAAGTCTTGAAGTCTTGAAGTCCCGAAGTCTTGAAGTCTTGAAGTCTTGAAGTCTTGAAGTCTTGAAGTCTTGAAGTCTTGACGTCTTGAAGTCTTGAAGTCTTGAAGTCTTGAAGTCTTGAAGTCTTGAAGTCTTGAAGTCTTGAAGTCTTGAAGTCTTGAAGTCTTGAAGTCTTGAAGTCTTGAAGTCTTGAAGTCTTGAAGTCTTGAAGTCTTCATGTTTTGAAGTCTTGAAGTCTTGAAGTCTTGAAGCCTTGAAGTCTTGAAGTCTTGAAGTCTTGAAGTCTTGAAGTCTTGAAGTCTTGAAGTCTTGAAGTCTTTAAGTCTTGAAGTCTTGAAGTCTTGAAGTCTTGAAGTCTTGAAGTCTTGAAGTCTTGAAGTCTTGAAGTCTTGAAGTCTTGAAGTCTTGAAGTCTTGAAGTCTTGAAGTCTTGAAGTCTTGAAGTCTTGAAGTCTTGAAGTCTTGAAGTCTTGAAGTCTTGAAGTCTTGAAGTCTTGAAGTCTTGAAGTCTTGAAGTCTTGAAGTCTTGAAGTCTTGAAGTCTTGAAGTCTTGAAGTCTTGAAGTCTTGAAGTCTTGAAGTCTTGAAGTCTTGAAGTCTTGAAGTCTTGAAGTCTTGAAGTCTTGAAGTCTTGAAGTCTTGAAATCTTGAAGTCTTGAAGTCTTGAAGTCTTGAAGTCTTGAAGTCTTGAAGTCTTGATGTTTTGAAGTTTTGAAGTCTTGAAGATTTCAACTCTTGATGTCTTGAAGTATTGAAGAAATTTTGTCTTGAAATCTGTAAGTCTTGAAGTCTTGAAGTCTTGAAATTTTGATGTTTTGAAGTCTTGCAGTCTCGAAGTCTTGAGATCTTGAAGTCTTGATGTTTTGAAGTCTTAAAGTCTTGAAGTCTTGAAGTCCCGAAGTCTTGAAGTCTTGAAGTCTTGAAGTCTTGAAGTCTTGAAGTCTTGAAGTCTTGAAGTCTTGAAGTCTTGAAGTCTTGAAGTCTTGAAGTCTTGAAGTCTTGACGTCTTGAAGCCTTGAAGTCTTGAAGTCTTGAAGTCTTGAAGTCTTGAAGTCTTGAAGTCTTGAAGTCTTGAAGTCTTGAAGTCTTGAAGTCTTGAAGTCTTGAAGTCTTGAAGTCTTGAAGTCTTGAAGTCTTGAAGTCTTGAAGTCTTGAAGTCTTGAAGTCTTGATGTTTTGAAGTCTTGAAGTCTTGAAGTCTTGAAGTCTTGAAGTCTTGAAGTCTTGAAGTCTTGAAGTCTTGAAGTCTTGAAGTCTTGAAGTCTTGAAGTCTTGAAGTCTTGAAGTCTTGAAGTCTTGAAGTCTTGAAGTCTTGAAGTCTTGAAGTCTTGAAGTCTTGAAGTCTTGAAGTCTTGAAGTCTTGATGTTTTGAAGTCTTGAAGTCTTGAAGTCTTGAAGTCTTGAAGCCTTGAAGTCTTGAAGTCTTGAAGTCTTGAAGTCTTGAAGTCTTGAAGTCTTGAAGTCTTGAAGTCTTGAAGTCTTGAAGTCTTGAAGTCTTGAAGCCTTGAAGTCTTGAAGTCTTGAAGTCTTGAAGTCTTGACGTCTTGAAGTCTTGAAGTCTTGAAGTCTTGAAGTCTTAGAAGTCTTGAAGTCTTGAAGTCTTGAAGTCTTGAAGTCTTGAAGTCTTGAAGTCTTGAAGTCTTGAAGTCTTGAAGTCTTGAAGTCTTGAAGTCTTGAAGTCTCAAAGTCTCAAAGTCTTAAAGTCTTAAAGTCTTGAAGTCTTGAAGTTTTGAAATTTTGATGTTTTGAAGTCTTGCAGTCTCGAAGTCTTGAGATCTTGAAGTCTTGATGTTTTGAAGTCTTGAAGTCTTGAAGTCTTGAAGTCTTGAAGCCTTGAAGTCTTGAAGTCTTGAAGTCCCGAAGTCTTGAAGTCTTGAAGTCTTGAAGTCTTGAAGTCTTGAAGTCTTGAAGTCTTGAAGTCTTGAAGTCTTGAAGTCTTGAAGTCTTGAAGTCTTGAAGTCTTGAAGTCTTGAAGTCTTGAAGTCTTGAAGTCTTAGAAGTCTTGAAGTCTTGAAGTCTTGAAGTCTTGAAGTCTTGAAGTCTTGAAGTCTTGAAGTCTTGAAGTCTTGAAGTCTTGAAGTCTCAAAGTCTCAAAGTCTTAAAGTCTTAAAGTCTTGAAGTCTTGAAGTTTTGAAATTTTGATGTTTTGAAGTCTTGCAGTCTCGAAGTCTTGAGATCTTGAAGTCTTGATGTTTTGAAGTCTTGAAGTCTTGAAGTCTTGAAGTCTTGAAGCCTTGAAGTCTTGAAGTCTTGAAGTCCCGAAGTCTTGAAGTCTTGAAGTCTTGAAGTCTTGAAGTCTTGAAGTCCTCAATACATGAAGTCATGCAATCATGAAATTTAGGAAAAAAAATTCATGAATTGGTGGAATAACATTATCCAAGTATAAAACTATAATTGATAAAGTGATGAAGTGATTAAACGATATCGATAAGATACGATGAATATTCTTGCTCATGCAACAAGATGTTCTCGTCAACTCTGCTCGTCAAAAAGAAAAACTAAGCAATTCCTGCCAGTGAGTTTATTGCAACTTAGTCCCAAACATTTCCAACTCTCCTGCGCGCTAGGGTGTAAGAATCTGTTCCAGTGTTTGATGGCAACGTAAACACTTTTGGCAATATTTTTAACCGCCACGCCTTCAGCCGTCACCGTCACCGGAACAACTCTCGGTGAATCTCGGCTGGACAGCATGGCTTTCGTTTTATTTTCATCGAAATAGCCTCCAGTCGGACGTGACAATATTTGCAAATATCTGTCGTCTGAGAGTTTGAACACTTTTCCCCAGTAGTTGGACGGCGAGGTTGGGTGGAAGGGCAAGTCCGATGGTGGTTCTCGTTTTACACGTTTCGAACGTCACTCTCCGGACCGGTGGCCGTAACAAACAACAACGAATGATGGGTTTGTGTGTGTGTGGCCGAGGTGGGATTGTATGTTTGTGTGTTGACAGCACCGACGGGGACAACCCACTGGAACGAAAATATTGCCATCCAGCCTTGGTTTATCAAGTCAATCTTGATCGCTGTGCGATGATGAAACGATTCGGCTAGAAGGTGAGCCAAGGAAAATGGGAAAATAAAACTGTTTTGAAAGCATTTTGATGTCAATGAATGGGTCCAATGGTTCCTAGTTCTGTTTTTTTTTTTGTTGATGGTGTTGTATTTCGGTGAAAAGTTTTGACACGTTTTTTCACACTCGGTTCTGGTCCGATGATGACGGCGATGATGGTGATGACATTTCGAGATTTTCTGAAATCAACTTTTGCCGGACATTTCCGGGCGGAAAAAGGCCTTTCGCTAACGGTTTTAAAACACGTCCGCATCGGAAGTGAACTCGGCAGCAGTCCGGTGACTTTAAATTGACCTACCGATGGTTTTGCTCTGTGGTGCCGTGACGGTGGCATGACGTGCAAAAAAAGTGGCTCGAAAACTTTCCAGCTCCACCCGGCCTCCCCCTCCTTTCAGCCTCGAAAACGTAAATTACACTTTCCAGTTCCACAGTTCAACAGTTGCTCGGACCGACTGAAATTGGCCACTCGGGACACTGCGATGTGGTTTCGGTGGCGGGTTGGAATGTGCTGTTGGCCTCGAAAGCCGTACGTCATTCGGGCGGGGACGGTTTCATTTTTATTTTCTTGCTCGCTGCCTGGTGTTGTTGCTGTTGTTGCGCTGAACGGTCCCCTCAAACATACACACACGCACGCTCGTACAAAGGCATCGCTCCTGGGCTCGGTGGGATTCCACATGTTTTATGAATGGTACAGATCGAGAACGTCCCGGACGCCCTCTGGGTGTCCCAGCGGAGCCATAAGTCTCCATCGCCGGAAAAGTGCTTTCACAGCTTATCTCCAGCTGCGTTGTTCGTTAGGCTTATCTGTTGGCTCCCGGAGTCCGCAACTGGGTTTGCGAGTTGTGTGATGAAGAGCCTTTGCGAGAGAGAGCAAGCACGTGAGGAGACAGTTTCGACCACCACCGCGTCGGTTGTTGGTAAATATTAATAGGAACAAGATTAGGTTGTTCTCCCTTGATCGGTGGAAGGGGGCGGGGGGAGGATGTTCGCTTTCGGTGACGGAGATTGGAAAACAATCGTTTTTTGGGCCGTTGTGAGATTCAAGTCATTACTTACTGAGCCCTGGTTTTTTAACGCGACTGGAGCTCAGATCAAAGCTGAAAGCCGTTGTTTGTCTAAGCCTTGTAGGGACCGGAACTAGAAGGTTGAGTTACGTGTGTTTTTGTGTGCACCCAGAATGTGTCCTTTGAAGTGTTTTATTTTTTTACAAAAATCACATTTTTCCTATTTTGTTAAAAACAGACATGGGACTTCCTTATCAGTATGAGTAATAATTCTTCTGACATACGAGACTCTACCTGGTTAGGTAATGAATCAAGTTCTCGAGTCAATGATTATGGAAAATAGAGCGAATAACAAAGCCTAAATCAAAGGAAACGTGTTTTCCGAAAGAAAAAAAGAACAGTTCTAGAAATAGTGCAACTTAAACTTGTAACCAATCTCGGTGCGATTTTTGATTGTATGATGACAGATGGTAAAACAAGGTATAGACTTAGATTTGACTTTGGGCTTGTACATGGACTTGAACTGAATTTGCGACCTGAACTCTGACTGGGTCTGAAACTGGAATTAAGACCATCCTCAATGCGATCTTTGATTGTATGATGACAGAGAAGGATAAAACAAGAGATAGCCTAGGATTTGCCCTGGGACTGGGACTGAACTTGGACTGAACTGGGACTTGGACTGCGACTGGGACTGGGACGGGGACTGGGACTGGGACTGGGACTGGGACTGGGACTGGGACTGGGACTGGGACTGGGACTGGGACTGGGACTGGGACTGGGACTGGGACTGGGACTGGGACTGGGACTGGGACTGGGACTGGGACTGGGACTGGGACTGGGACTGGGACTGGGACTGGGACTGGGACTGGGACTGGGACTGGGACTGGGACTGGGACTGGGACTGGGACTGGGACTGGGACTGGGACTGGGACTGGGACTGGGACTGGGACTGGGACTGGGACTGGGACTGGGACTGGGACTGGGACTGGGACTGGGACTGGGACTGGGACTGGGACTGGGACTGGGACTGGGACTGGGACTGGGACTGGGACTGGGACTGGGACTGGGACTGGGACTGGGACTGGGACTGGGACTGGGACTGGGACTGGGACTGGGACTGGGACTGGGACTGGGACTGGGACTGGGACTGGGACTGGGACTGGGACTGGGACTGGGACTGGGACTGGGACTGGGACTGGGACTGGGACTGGGACTGGGACTGGGACTGGGACTGGGACTGGGACTGGGACTGGGACTGGGACTGGGACTGGGACTGGGACTGGGACTGGGACTGGGACTGGGACTGGGACTGGGACTGGGACTGGGACTGGGACTGGGACTGGGACTGGGACTGGGACTGGGACTGGGACTGGGACTGGGACTGGGACTGGGACTGGGACTGGGACTGGGACTGGGACTGGGACTGGGACTGGGACTGGGACTGGGACTGGGACTGGGACTGGGACTGGGACTGGGACTGGGACTGGGACTGGGACTGGGACTGGGACTGGGACTGGGACTGGGACTGGGACTGGGACTGGGACTGGGACTGGGACTGGGACTGGGACTGGGACTGGGACTGGGACTGGGACTGGGACTGGGACTGGGACTGGGACTGGGACTGGGACTGGGACTGGGACTGGGACTGGGACTGGGACTGGGACTGGGACTGGGACTGGGACTGGGACTGGGACTGGGACTGGGACTGGGACTGGGACTGGGACTGGGACTGGGACTGGGACTGGGACTGGGACTGGGACTGGGACTGGGACTGGGACTGGGACTGGGACTGGGACTGGGACTGGGACTGGGACTGGGACTGGGACTGGGACTGGGACTGGGACTGGGACTGGGACTGGGACTGGGACTGGGACTGGGACTGGGACTGGGACTGGGACTGGGACTGGGACTGCAGCTGGGGCTGGGAGTGTATTTCAAGAAAACTTCTAGAAATCATTCAATTTAAACATGTAACCATCCTCGGTGCGATCTTTGTTTGTATGATGACTTATTAGGGTGAAACAAGAGATAGACTAAGATTTGACCTGGGATTTGGGACTGGGACTGAGACTAGACCTGGGACTGCGATTATGATTAGAACTGAGACAGGGACTAGACTTGACTGCAAAGCGAAATACAAATTTTTGGGCCATTTGTTTGACTCCTTTCATCAAGTTTTGCGTTGCTTTAATCACTTTTCTCGCCGCAGAACGTCAGGTTGACCTTAAACTGCTTCTCGCTGATAACTGTCTCGCACCTCGAGGTATCGCTTGATGATGGTCAAATATACTGCTGTTTGTCAGAATATTAGCTTGTCAAGAAGTATTGATATCCTGTATATTATTTGTGACATTGCTCTCCTTGTACTTTTTAGCATCTTGACAAAATGCTAAATCCGACCACATTGTCACAAAGTTGGGTCCCTGACACTTCTGTTCAGGCTTATTCTGGTTTATGCTATCAGTCACAGTGCAAATGTCGTTCTTTTATCCACAGGAACAGACGGTTCTCCGAACGAAATATTTTTTGCGAAATTTAACAATTTGTGTTTGAAACAAATCGAAACCCAGTGGATAATTTGTCGCTAATTAATTACAGTAATTTTGATTTTGCTGCTCATTTTTTTCAAGTATTTCGCTAAATTCATATGAAGTTAACGAAGCACCTCTACTACTCAGTGGATGGTTTGTTGCTAATTAGTTGTAAATTAGTTACGAAAATTTTGAATTTATTCAATTTTGTTTTTGTTTTTTTTTTTCAAATACTTCGCTAAGCTCATTTAGTACCCGGAAAAAACTACCTTATATTTGACTTCTTTTTTTTAAATTTTGAGTTCTTTTGCATCTTTTCTTTTATCCGCTCTTTCCATTGTTGGCAAAATACAAGGAGCAAAATCACCCAACAGCGAGAGTTTCATTCAATAAGCTAAAATTACGTAAACCGTATTAACCTGAAAGTCAGTCAATACGATTCAACTGTAGAGTTAACTCATTTTTAAGTATTTTTTTTTCACGTGCCTTACGGAAACTACCTAAAGCCACTGTACTTGAAATTAGGTTGTTTTGTGGTTCCGTGTAAGGGTGCTTCGTTAACTTCATATGAGCTTGGCGAAGTTCTAAAAAAAATTAACACAAAATTCGAAATTACCGTAACTATTTAGCAACAAATTATTCACCTATTCGCGTTTTCATCGGTGATAGGTGCTGTCAAACTAGTCTGTCCCTTCATGAACAAGACTTGCTGTTTTTTTCCGATCGAAATGATTTGGAGTCTTAGCAGCCTCTTGAAAGCGGACAGTCCGGCTCGATTGTCAGATCAATGGCTGATGACACTCTCTTAAAAAGTCACATTAAAAACAGCTGTCCAATCTGTACGACGATGTTTTATTGCTATGTTGACAGTTATTCAACAATTTCCTTAATTTAATGTGCGAGTAGCCCGAATTTTTGCCATGCGTGAGCAAAATTTCGCCGCCTTGTGCTCCTCTTGCTTCGAACGCGAAGGGTAAAGCTCATAAGCAAATAGTAGTAAAATCAGAAACAGAAGAAAAAAAGTGATGAATATTACGGGCAGATTACACCGTGAGATAGTGGTTCTAAGAGTATCGTGGTAGTCGAAACTCCACTGGCACTGACAATGTCAAAACTACATAAAATGGAGGTTAGACCCGGGGTAAAATAAACGACAATAATAATGATACATAAAATTGTACTGGATGACCGGAAAGGAAAAAAAATCCGAGCCTGAAATAGTGGGACAAGATTCTGCAGATGAGAAAGATATCCAGCTGCTGGATCCCGCACATACTTATTTAGAAATAAAACTTCGAACGCAAGCGCACTTCGAATACCTGTTTGGCTTTATCTATTATTATTAGCGTTAAAATCAACGGTTTAGGGCTCCAACTACTTATCCATCCAACTTGTCCAACTATTCTCTAATCCAAATCTCAAATCATCTCTTAGAAATCGATGTGAGTTTCGTTTTGGAGTTTTTCGGAATCAGAAACCGAAACCAGTATGGCCTACAATTTTAGAAAATGTCTTCTGGTCCTTAATAATAGGACTGAATATTGTAACATTTAGAAGATCTTAAACATGTGTGACAAATGGCATGACAATAAGGAACTGTTAGCCGCTAAACCAGAAACCGGTATAAAAATCAACTTACCCTTAAACTGAAACAGTTTTGAACCAAGTGAAGAAGAATTTCATGTTTTTGTTTCATCGTTATTTCTAATAACGATTTGAGCTTTTTAACACTCATCACCCTTGTAAGTTCGTGAAATAGACCAAGTAATATCGGAAAAATCGCGCGAGTTCCATTCCGACGGTTTTGACCGCATTTGTCGGTGCTTCAGGAACTGATAAAGTCAACTGGTCACTCCCGGAACGAAATTCTGGATACGGGCCTGACTACGTTGTAGCTTAATGCGTGTTACAATCGGCACGGTTAATGAGCCGGCGGTGTCATTGAGATTTTTTCAAGTGCAATAACGGTTTCTTTTACTCAAAATTTACACATTTGAACTTCGTTGATGTGTGTGGTTCTAACAGGACGGTGTCACATGCCACACTGCACGTGTAACCGTGCATCAGTTGGTGTTGGGGGTGTCAAAACAGCATGATTTTTTCTCCCGACACTAGGTTTTCAACGTTCTGAGAACGATGAGAGAAGGCTCTTCGAATGCTTAGGAAAACCGAATTTACAAATGATAAAGTCAACTGGTCACCCCCGGAACGAAATTCTGGATACGGGCCTGACTACGTTGTAGCTTAATGCGTGTTACAATCGGCCCGGGTTATGAGCCGGCGATATCGTTGAGATTTTTTCAAGTGCAATAAATTTTTTTTTACTCAAAATTTACACATTTGAACTTCGTTGATCTGTGTTCTAACAGGACGGTGCCACATGCCACACTGCACGTGAAACCGTGTATCAGTTGGTGTAGGTGGTACCAAAACAGCATGATTTTTTTATCTCCCGACACTAGGTTTTCAACGTTCTGAGAACGATAAGAGAAGGCTCTTCGAATGTTTAGGCAAACAAAATTTACAACTGTAATTTCAGGGTGTGAAACAAATTCATAAAATGCAAGTCAACGCCCGATTTGTTCGCAAGTTTCGCAGCGGCTCCATCGAAACAGCCATAAAGTAGTCAAACTTATTGCCAATCAACTGATTTAGATCAGTTGCTTTGTTGCTGTCGGTGAAACACACTCTGATTGGAGAACTTACTGTTCGGATCAGAAATTATCCCCGTTATCGTTATTTTTATTTCTTTCGCCTTTTCTTTGCGTACGGGTTTTCTTTTACGACGTGCTAATAGATGACTTGCAATGTTCGCCGGAAACTTTCAGCATCCATAAATTCGATTATCTCGTTTTCGTTTGAGAAAAAGCGGTGTATTAATAATTTTTATTACTTTCTCCTTCTCCTCGTCTTCGAAGAGCAACTTTTATCCCACGGCAGAAGAAATCAAACCAAATGCTATTGTCTTGTTTCGGTAGGTTTTTTTTTTCTTTGTGGTACGTTGTTCTTCCCGTTCCCGCTCCCGGATCGAGTCACCGAAGCAGAAAGCGAAAGGAAATAAAAAATGAAACATGTTTCCTAAACTTTATAAAACACTTAGCAGCTTTCCACACAACATCCTTGGCTGCTTGCTCCACCATCCCCCCTTCTATTTCGTTGGGAACGAATTTCGCAATACAGAGCTCATCCCACTACCAACCTTGGCCCTGTGGCCATTTTCGTTACATGGGTCATAATTTTTGCTGTGTGTGTGGTGGAAGTTCCTCTCCTTTTTTTTTGTTAGGTTTTCCTTTAAATCATATTTCATCCCGGCTATCCATCCATTCATCCATCCATCGTTTACTTCTGAAAACTCCACGCCATCGGCCCACACACCGTAAACAAAATAAAGCAACATATTGTTTTCATCAATACGTGCGTGTTCGGCCTCTCATGAAAAAAAAAAATCACACAATCAGGACCTCGCCCGGCGGCATGAACAGTCGGGGGGAAGGTGTAACAGGATCAACTCTTGATGGAGTTAACCGAAAACGTAATTTTGAAAAATTGATATCTTGATTGAAGGCTGATACCGACGAGCTGGTGGAAAATCAATTTTTCAATCCGATGGAGACTCGTTCGTTTTTTTATTTAAAAAAAAAAAGAAAACGCCTGCGGTATTCACTTTTCGAGTCACAAGTAGCCTAGATTTTCGCCAAAAAAAGCATCTCTTCTGTCTAGCATAATAGTACATAAAAATTATCGAAATAAGCTTAACCCAATTCCTGCCCGACGACCCGAAAATAATTAAACTTTACGATTCATCAACTTTTCCTTCAAAATTTACTGCCATTCTTTGATCAGCACCGGATCCGTTGGAGATGGGGATGGGGAGAGAGAGAGCGCGGGTTCGAATTTTCCCTCCAAGACATCAAGCAAATATCGATTGCATTTTTATGTGTGCGTTCGATTCGCTCCATTGGCAAATTGTTTTATCGTTTCGACAATTACACACACAGAGTTAGCCTTTCCTGCTCGTCTGGCTCCTTGAAGAACTCCGCACTTATCGTCAAATCCAATCCGTTTACTGGATGCGGGTGGTGGCTTCTCTGCCCTCTCACCAGCAGCGAAACCCCGAAGAGGAGTTGCGATTGTTCCTCGGAGTGCTGCGCGCGGGCACGGTCGTGGCTATACATGGCATGAAGATTTACGACCATACGTTCTGCCGTTTCTGCCCGGTCTCGGTTCTTCTTCCGTCTTCACTGACGACGACTGGACCAATTTTCGATTCGAATGAAGCCTTAATCGCTCTAATGAGAAAATATGACATGTGGACCTCGGCCTCGGTTCCGGAAATGTGCAGCTTCGATTGCTTCCGGAACTTGTGTTGTGTGGCCTGATTTTTTTTTTCATCTTCTCCTCTTTTGTTTCAACCGTTCATTCTGGAAATGAAGTTTTGGGCAATTTCATGGACTGCTGGTGGTTTGGTTTATGGTAACATGGTTTGATTGCTTCGAGTTGCCTAGTAGTCCGGAAATTCACTGGGACACTCGATTTTTTTGGCTTGTTCGAAACCTATTTGAAGACTGAGGGCCGCTCGAAAATATTTCAAATTGCACAAGTCGTAACACGCCCAAACATATGCTTATCTGTACGTTCAGTACTCATGCAGCTATTTCAGATTTTTTTTGTAACGATTATAGAAAAATCCTATTCATCTTACAAGCCAGTTGTCGTAGGTTCGAGTCCCACAACACAGAGGATTTTTTAAGTGCTATACTTATCTAGTGGCTCACATATTTTCTGTTGCTTTTGCCACAACTGTTACCCTGGAGTCTTTCACTGTCTGTTTGTTATTGTTTCGTTCTGATTATAACAATTGATGACGGCTTAGAGTATAAGGCGTGAGTCTATAACAATCCAGATGTTGTATGTTTGATTACCGACTTGAAAGAATTCGTTGTTTCTGTAAGATCGTAGCACTGACCCTCTACACTTACGAATCGACTGCGAAGTTGCGGACATTGTTTACTGCGCGCACAGATAGGAAAATGATTACTAATGCGGATGAAACTCAACCGGAATCTGCCTGTGAGTTTCGCTTGAGTTTAAGTTCGTGAAAATAAATTCTTTTTAGAGTTTCAGACTGTTACCGACTTGGGGAGTAATTTTGGGAATGGTTCAGAAAATTTGTTCCGTCACTTTAAATGACAGTTTTTCAATTTGTTGTAAATTCTTTATTACCAGACCCGGGAATCGAATTCTGATTAAATTCACTAGGGATCGTATGAATTTAAGTTTGTGAAAATCGGTATACAGATTTCTCTGCTGCATTCGACAGATTAACCATCAAATCGCAATTGCAAAGCTTGACAGGGTTGGATTTAGCGTCCCCTTTTTCAATTGGGTTGAATCATATCTGACTGGTCGTAGTATGACCGTGAAAATTGGCGAGTGCGTTACTTCATCATTCATCGTGAGCTCTGGTGTTCCTCAGGGAAGCCATCTAGAACTATTCATATTTCTGCTATATCTAAATGATCTGAATTTCGCATAGCAATGTATGGAGCTATCATTCGCCGACGATTTCCAGCTGTTTCATCTCATCAAAGATCCGAAAGTCTCAAATTTCTTGCAGTAACAGTAGGATGTATTTTCTAACTGAAGCAACGTCAACAGAATGGTTCTGAACGCCTCTAAATGCTCCGTTATCGCCTTCTCTCGTAAACGAACCACGATCACGTATGATTACCCCACTTCGAAAGCTGTACTAAAACGGGAGACATCAATTGAGGAGTGTTATCGGATTCAAAACTTAGTTTCAAAGATCACATAGAATATACCCTCTCTAAGGCATCCAAGATGCTAGGTTTCATATTTCGCATCTCAAAAAATTTCAATAACATATACTGCCAGAAATCGTTATATTGCGCTCTAGTTCGCTCTACACTGGAGTATGCTGTTGTTGTTTGGGCACCATATTACCAAACTGATAAGCTGCGCATTGAAACTGTCCCGCGCAAGCTCATTCGTTTTACTTTGCGTCGCCTGCCCTGGAGGGATCCATTGAATCTTCCAAGCTACGAAAATCGGTGTAGGCTCGTACACCTCGATTTGTTATCTGTTCGCCGTGATACACTGAAAGCTGTTTTCGTCGCGGACCTCATTCAATCTCGAATTGATTGTGCAGATCTCCTACAACAGCTATGTTGTTTTGACATTCATCGGTGTAATTTGCGGTTTAATCCCTTTCTCAGAATTCCTCGTGCTAGAACTAACTATGGTTTTAATGAACCGTTTTCGAGTATGTGTCGCGTATTCAATACTTGCTCTGATGAATTTGATCTCAATTTATCATCTCGTAACACCATTAAAACTTATTTTTTCCGAATCTTTTCCCGCTAGTTTTATTAAGATAATTAGACGATATCAAGAGTTGTTAGTTAGCTTTGTAGTTTAAAAAGGGTAATTTAAGATTTCGTTATGTATCATTTGGACAAATGTTATCTGTTGATACAAAAGATGAGAAGGTTTTATGCCTGCTGGAGAAGGAGAACAAAAATCTCAGCTCCAGCGGGCTTTTCTCTTTTTCCTAAAGTTCGGCTGAAAAGTTCGTATCGTTTAATAGAAACACACATTTTTCTGCCAAAATTCGATTTTATTATTCAACATAATTGCCATCAGAGGCGATACAGCGATTATAGCGATCTTCCAACTTTTCGATACCATTTTTGTAGTACGATTTGTCCTTTGCCTCAAAATAGGCATCAGTTTCAGCGATTACCTCTTCATTGTTTCTAAATTTTTTACCCGCGAGCATTCTCTTGAGGTCTGAGAACAGAAAAAAGTCACTGGGGGCCAAATCTGGACAATACGGTGGATGAGGGAGCAATTCGAAGCCCAATTCGTTCAATTTCAGCATGGTTTTCATCGACTTGTGACACGGTGCATTGTCTTGATGAAACAAAACTTTTTTCTTCAAATGAGGCCGTTTTTTTGATATTTCGTCCTTCAAACGCTCTAATAACGCTATATAATATTCACTGTTGATGGTTTTTCCCTTTTCAAGGTAGTCGATGAAAATTATACCATGCGAATCCCAAAATACAGACGCCATTACCTTACCGGCCGATTGTTGAGTCTTTCCACGCTTTGGGTTCGGTTCATCGCGTGCAGTCCACTCAGCTGACTGTCGATTGGACTCCGGAGTGAAGTGATGGAGCCATGTTTCGTCCATTGTTATATATCGACGAAAAAAATCGGTTTTATTTCGATATAACAGCTCCAAACACTGCTCAGAATCATCAATTCGTTGTTGTTTTTGATCGATTGTGAGCTCACGCGGCACCCATTTTGCACAAAGCTTTCTCATATCCAACTATTCGTGAATAATATGTCCAACACGTTCCTTTGATATCTTTAGGGTGTCAGCTATCTCGATCAACTTCACTTTACGGTCATTGAAAATCATTTTGTGGATTTTTTTTCACGTTTTCATCGGTAACAGCCTCTTTTGGACGTCCACTGCGTTCATCGTCTTCGGTGCTCATATGACCAGTACGAAATTTTGCAAATCACTTACGAATTGTTGCTTCGCCCGGTGCAGAGTCTGGATAACACTCATCAAGCCATTTTTTGGTACCGGCGGCACTTTTTTTCATCAAAAAGTAGTGTTTCATCAACACACGAAATTCCTTTTTTTTAATTTTTTTTACAATAACAAAAGCAGCTTCACTCAAAATGCAATATCTCACAAACTAATAATCAGACAGCTGTCAAATTTATACACGTATCTCTTGAAGGTTGGTACTAACTGAAAATGGTATGGATTTAATTCTAGTGGCGCCCTCTCATAGAAACGATACGAACTTTTCAGCCGATCTGTTAAATAAATAAATAAATAAATATTGAGAAAATTCGCTCTTCACAAGAGTCCAATACCGCTGGATAGGTCACAATTCCAGGCAGTTTGGGTGGACTCGCCAGTACAACATGGACTCCATTCGCTGTATACCATTCTAAAACATCTTTGGTGTAGTGACAAGATGCCAAATCAAGCCAGAATAGCATGGGTCATTTTTCTTGGTATATACCCTTGTTTACCGTTCTGGCAGTGATGAAGCTATAGCTTTCTCCATATTGTCTGTCAAACCAAATACTTTTTGGGAATCTTGCATGCCAGTATAAAGAAACATTCCGGGAAGCTGACAGGTCCGGATTTTAATAGCAACCGCACACATTTGCTCTTCTTTCGACGCCTTATTCACTCTAAAAACTTATTCACTCTAAAAAAATTATTTTACACAACGGACAGACATGCGTTCATCAGTCTGCAAAATATATCGGACGTTGATGAAGTATTTCCAGAGATATACGTATTAAGGAGCGTGCGGATTTTGTCGCGAACGACTAACGTTATGCTCGCACCCCCCGACCAGTGATGCCAGATTATCTCAATGTCGGCTCCATAGATTTTCACCGCGAGGAAAGATATTCAAAGCAAAACGTTTTGGGCTTCAACGCTTCGTAAGTTACTATCACGGCGAGGGCTTTCGGATTGTAATTATTTCATACCAGACGAATTTAGGCTACGTTGCCCACTTGAACACTGAGATTATTTTGAAGGATAGTTTTATCATTCATTTTAGTCGTCGTCAAGTTCGGACGTGTTTTTCATTCGCTCCCAGTGCCGCGCGCGAAATATTATTTATTGTTTATTTTAACTGTTAGTTGTGTAATCAACATGAGTTGTGAAATTTGTGCACTGGATACCTCCGTCGACACAATCATGTGGACATGCGTTGGCTGCCCTCGAAAATTTCACGCGGCTTGCATCGGTGTTACCATTCAGCGCGGTTCTCTCAGGAAGAGAGACAAAAAAGCAGATATTAATTCTTATGTGCTGCCATGTTGCGAGGTAAGTCAAGAATTACTACAAGTAAAGATGCATTATAGCAGCCTTGTTGAACAACAACAAAATCACATGACTGCACTGCTAGATACAGCTTTAAAGTCGACAAAGGAAAGTGTGTTCTCGACACTGCAAACCGTGACGTCAGAATTTTCTACAAATTTGCGAGACCTGAGTAACGAAATAAGTCAACTCAGCCAGCTATCACTTGACACAGCAACCTGTTTACCTAACAATCCGAATTCTATGGTCGAGTTGGACATTCTAGAGGAGTTGAAGTCTTTATCAACAAATATTGCTGGAATCCAAATTGCTGTATCATCATCATCGACACCTGACTCATGCCCCAGTTTGGATGACGAATTGAGCTGTAAAAAACCCGACTATTCTGGATGGCGTTTATTAGGCACCAAAAAAGTATGGAAAGCAGATTGGAGAGAGTACGACGCACGCCAATCTAGGTTCCGACGTCAGCAAAATGAGGCTGACAAGTCAAGAAGGCGCAAAAAGCGAAATTCAAGAAAAAATTACAATAACAGATCCAATATTCTTTCAACGCATCATTCATCTACAAAACGATATTGTAATAACATTATTAGTCACAACATGAATAATAATAGCAATAACAATAATAACAACAACTATAATAACAACAACTACAACAACAGCCGAAATAATCTTCCACCTGATAGAATACTTCTTGCTGCAGCTAAGGATCGATTTTCGGGACCACCAACAAATTACAGACCTACAATTAATTTTCAAAGAGGACCGACGATTAATCCTTATCGAGAGCACAACCTGCAACTAACGATGCCGAATCAACAGCACGGTAGTCTTCGGAAACATTTACAACGTTCTAAGAAACGATCGTGAGCTCCATACATCTGATAAAAAATCGGGGGGAGGTGTTCTCATTGCTGTTTTAGCAGAATTTGACGCCGAAATGATAACCACTACGAAATTTAAAGAATTTGAACACGTATGGGTAAGAATTCATTTAGCAGGTGAAACACATATTTTTGTTTCAGTATATTTTCCTCCTAACAATGCCCAAAAAGCCACATATGAAAAGTTTTTGCATGTTGCTGATGAAATAATTACCAAGCTCCCATCGGAAGTTAAAGTTCATATATATGGAGACGCTGAAAATGATCGCATTTTACTACCTCTCGTTGGGGAGAATGAAACACTTCATTACTTATTCGACAAAATATCTGGTTTAGGTCTTAATCAAATTAATCATGTAAAAAATCAGCAAAACTGTTATTTAGATTTTTTATTTACTAATATTCACGATGATTTTTGTGTAACAGAATCACCAACTCAATTGTGGAAAAATGAAGCTTTTCATACAGCAATCTAATTCTCAATATTTATACATCAGATTAATAGACCCGACGACTACGAGTATGAGGAGATTTTCGATTACCACTCAGCAAATTATGATAGTATTAGTCGTAAGCTACGAGAAATAGATTGGCAAGAACTCCTTAGAAACGAAGGAAATGTCGAAATTTCGGTCGATATTTTCTACGCACGGCTGTACGACATAATAAATGAACATGTCCCATTAAAGAAAATTAGGCGACAAAATAATTCAAAGTATCCTGTTTGGTATAACGAGCATATTAGAAATTTAAGAAATCGAAAACAAAAAGCTCATAAAAAGTACAAAAGAGAAAATAATAGTGACAATTTATCGAATTACATACACATCTGTGACCAACTAAGTTTAGCAATTGATACTGCATTCAAAGAGTATAACTCAAGAACTGAACAGGAAATAAAGTCTTGCCCAAAAAAATTCTTTAGTTATGTTAGAAACAAATTGAAATCAGAAAACTTTCCGTCAAGAATGTATTTACAGGAAAACATTGGTAATAACTCACAAGAAATTTGTAATCTTTTCGCTAAATTTTTTCAACAAATCTATACGAAGTTTTCTGAAGATGACCGCGATCGTGAATATTTTAATTTCTTTCCAGAGTTTACTGAAGATATTAATGTAAATCAAATCGAAGTGCTAGACATAATAGATGCCCTAAACAAATTGGATGTCTCTAAAAGTGCCGGACCTGATGGGATTCCACCCATATTTATGAAAAAATTAGCATTAGATCTTGCAACCCCTTTGTGCTGGCTTTTTAATAATTCGCTTCAGTCTGGAGTTTTTCCAGATACGTGGAAAAACTCTTTTCTTATACCAATTTTCAAAAATGGGAAAAAAGCAGACATATGCAACTATCGCGGGATTGCTATTTTTTTTTTTTTTTTTTTTTTTTTTTTTTTAAATAACTATTTATTGGAATATGAGTTAAAATTAAATTATTAAGATTTAAATTGGGTGTTCAGCCACAAGTGGTGACTTTTCAGCCCTGTTATATATATGATTTGGTTATTACCATGAAGATATCATTTGCTTCCGCAATTCTGAGATTTTTGTGTAGGGAAAATTCTAAACCTACTTGTATTGTGTAATGGGGAAAAGGAACTTATATACTAACTTACTAACTAATACAGAGAGCGAATCGATTCAATTGAAGATTGCATCGATTTTTGTCGGAATTTGCTTATAATATTATGTGACATTACATCTAATGGTTCTATATTTGTGAGTCTGTGTAACTCATTTGTACTAAACCAGGGAGGACGCTTCAGAATCATTTTCAGAATTTTATTCTGAATCCTTTGAAGCGTTTTCTTCCTGGTGGAACAACAGCTTGACCAAATTGGTACCGCATAAAGCATGGCTGGTCTGAAAATTTGTTTATAAATTAACAATTTGTTTTTTAGACAGAGCTTAGAATTTCTGTTTATAAGAGGATATAAACATTTAATATATTTATTACACTTTGCCTGGATTCCTTCAATGTGATCCTTGAAAGTGAGTTTTTTGTCATACGTTAAACCTAAGTATTTAGCTTGATCAGACCATGTCAATTCCAAGCCATTCAATTTGAGAATGTGATTATTGTTTGGTTTAAGAAAAGAAGCTCTTGGCTTGTGAGGAAAGATAATTAATTGCGTTTTTGCTGCATTTGGTTTAATTTTCCATTTTGACAGATAATCACTGAAAATATTTAAACTTCTTTGTAGGCGACTGCAGATCACTCTTAAATTTCTACCTGTGGCTAACAGACTTGTGTCGTCACAGAATAGCGATTTCTGACAACCAACGGGTAGATTTGGAAGATCAGAAGTGAAAATATTATACAAGATTGGAGCTACACTCGAACCCTGCGGAACACCGGCTCGTACGGGTAGCAATTCAGATTTACAATTCTGATAGCTAACCTGAAGAGTACGATCAGTTAAATAATTTTGAATCATTTTGATCAAATAAATAGAAAACTGGAAATCAGACATTTTTGCTATTAAACCTTTGTGCCAAACACTGTCGAATGCTTTTTCTATGTCTAGAAGAGCAACTCCAGTGGATAACCCAGAAGATTTATTTGTTTTTATCATGTTCGTAACTCTTACAAGTTGATGAGTAGTTGAATGTTCATGACGAAATCCAAACTGCTCTGGTAAAAAAATTGAATTCTCATTTATATGAGTCATCATTCTCAACAAGATAATTTTTTCAAAAAGTTTACTGATAGAAGAAAGTAAGCTAATTGGTCGATAACTTGATGTTTCTGCTGGGTTTTTATCAGGTTTGAGAATAGGAATTACTTTAGCGTTTTTCCATCTTTTGCGGGATTGCTATTCTTTCTTGCATTCCGAAGCTCTTTGAAGCGATCGTTAATGACAAACTGTTTAGTCAAATGAAAAATAGAATTACTCACATGCAACATGGATTTTTCAAAGGACGTTCCACTACTACTAATTTGCTTGAATTCGTCCCCTATACCCTGACCGCTATGGACAAGGGAAATTACATTGAAGCTCTTTATACAGATTTCAGCAAAGCATTCGATCGTGTTGACATACCCATGCTTATGTTCAAATTACAGAAATTGGGAATCTTACCAGGTCTTCTTAAATGGTTGGAATCTTATCTAACAAATCGTCAACAAATTGTAAAATTTAAGGGTAAAAAGTCGAGCCCCATTCACGTCAGTTCCGGGGTCCCCCAGGGATCTCATTTAGGTCCTCTTTTATTTATCTTGTTTGTTAACGACATTTCCTTTCTTTTGAAAAAAAATAAAAATTCTAATATACGCAGACGATATAAAACTATTTTTAGAAATAGAGAAAAGTGAAGATGCCAAGGTTTATCAAGAAGAAATTCTTACTTTTTATACATGGTGTAACAAAAGTCTTCTTCAACTAAATGTGAAAAAATGCAGTAGAATAACATTCAGTAAAAAACGAAATACACCTGACTTGATACTTACTCTTGGAAGTCAAACAGTTCAAAAATGCGAAAGAATTAGGGACTTAGGAATAATACTAGATTCTAAAATGACTTTTGTTGACCATTATAATACAATCATAAACAGAGCCGATAACATGCTAGGATTCATAAAACGATTTTGTTACTGTTTTCACGATCCGTATACAATTAAAACATTATACATTGCCTATGTTCGGTCAGTACTAGAATACTGTAGCTTAGTTTGGTCACCTTGCTTAATCACATGGGAAGATCGAATTGAATCAGTTCAAAAACAATTTTTGTTATTTGCACTTCGTAAATTAGGTTGGACAAGACTTCCTCTTCCATCCTATAAAGCTCGCTGTATGCTGATCAGTATTCAAACATTAAAAGAACGCAGAGAATTTTCAATGGTCTCATTTGTAAATGACATTGTCTCGAATCGCGTAGATTCCAGTCAACTCCTGTCCGAACTAAATTTTTACATACCATCTCGGCCTTTAAGAAATCGAAATATTTTTATTACAAACCACCAGCGAACAAACTATGCAAAAAATGGGCCAATAAATCAATTGATGGCTGTATACAACAAGCATTCAGAAGCAGTCGATTTCACTATGTCAAAAAACAAACTAAAGCAATATTTCAGTTCTATTCGGTAAGCCAATTATAATTATTTAACTCATAATAAATTATACATTATTTAGTGATCTATTTAGAATAGTTTACTAATTTAAGACGATTATTGTAATTATCCTTATGTTCTACTTTTGATTGACGACAAATAAATAAATAAATAAATAAAATTATCACCTTGATGCTGGGTGCGAGGTTTAGTTCATCGCCACTGTTCTTCATCAATGGTAGAGTTTCTCGAAATCCGTATATCTACGAAGATTTCCGCCGAACAAGCGTCGTTAGCATGGACCTGGAAGAATTTTTAGTGTTGATAGGATTATAGTGGTTGTCTGTATGCTAAGAATCGACTGCGAAGTCAATGCAAATTTTGAGGAGGAGTGGGTCATATCGCCGAAAACCATTTCGCCGAAAGTCGTTTCGCCGAATAGGTCATTTCGCCGAAAGGGTCATTTTGCCGAAAGGGTCATTTCGTCGAAAGGGTCATTTCGTCGAAAGGGTCATATCTCCTGCATGTTATGTCTCCTGTATAAGTGATGTGGCACAGTCACATAACCGAGCCGACGCCAGCTGATTCGGCCGCCAACCCGCCGTCGGAAGCGACGGCCTCTTGTATACAAACCTGTAACCGCCTCGTTTGCCCGGTCTACTCAAAGCAAGGTCTCTTTGCTTTAGTTAGGTCCGAACGAGCAGTAGCGAGGTCGGACAGCACATGAACCAAAACGATGTGGCGTAGCCATATTAGATATTTTTTCAATCTCACTTAATAACCGGAAAATACCACCTACATTTGCCTGGTAGATACACCTATGCAATTGCTTTGTCAACAAGTTTTCTTGGGAACTACTTTCTGAGGTTCATGAATCAATCTTTATTCAAGAAGTACAATGGTAGGTCAACAAAATGGGCGTTAGCGCTATCATCTTTCGTTTGTCTTTTATTTAAATCAATTCTAATTACGATTTCAAGACGATTTCAGGATTCGGCGAAATGACCCTTTCGGTGAAATTACCCTTTCGGCAAAATGCCTTCGGAGAAATGACCCTGATCTATTTTGAAGTAGTACACTGATGTTTTTTTGCTCCGAAAATTCGCAAAAAAACAAGTCGCATAAAAAACCGCATAAAACAGACCGCATTAAAAAAGACCTTAGTGTACTACGCTTTTGTTTTCTAAATAGGGTTTCATATTCTCAAATCTCGAAAATTAAAACCGTTGAAACAGGGAATTCGCTTAGAAAAAAGCCACGTAATTTCGGAAATCCGCTTACAAAAAGCCGCGTAAAGACTTCAGTGTATTCTGTTTCCCAAGTCATGCCTCATTTCCTGGATGTGCTGGTCATTTACTTTACTAAAATCGCTAACGTTTTTTATGGCACTGTGTAACGAGGCCTCGAATGACTGCATGCGCTGACCTACTTTACCGCAAATGTTGTGGTCGTTTCTGCTGATACTGGACAATGACTGCTTCACGTCGATGAGCAAGCGCTCGACACTGTCGAATATTTCCAGGTAATGGGTTTGCATGTCTGCAGTGGTCCGGTGATACGTTTCCGTTTGATTTTTTGTGTACTTAAGAAGTTGCTCCTGTTGATGAAGTAGCTTTAGAGTTTCAGCTCCTGTCCTTATTAAATGTTGACAGTCGGCACACACTGGTACCATAAATGCCAGAATAAAATTTTCTTGATGCCGCTGCACGCCGATGCAGGCTGAATGGTACGATTTTTCACAGAATTCGCATTTCCAAAGGAAGCGATCGTCAATATTAACACACGATTTTACACCGCACTTCATTATTCTAGATAGAATTTGTCCGAAAGGCTATAAAAAAAAGCCCGCGCGCGACGTAGACTACGCGTCAAAAAATAAATAAATATAAATTACTTGCGGAGCGCTCGAAAAAGCGAACCGCGCCCGATGACTGTTCGAGGCGAAAAAAAAAGAGAGCTTAAAATTGTCACGTTTTTTTTCAATGAAAAAATCTCTCATTTGTACATTATCACGATGGGGAAACAAACGAAGCGAGAGGAAGCATTTTCAGTTTCTTTTACTTTTACAAAAAAAAGTATCAATGCCAACGTCACTCGTTCCACTAGAACAAGACGATACAAAAATAACGTCTGATAAATCAAAGTTTAGAACAGTTTACAACCTCTTTGGAAACTACTACATTTTGTTCTTCGTCCCTTTCATCTTGTTCGAGTCAAAGTCAATGCAAATCAGCAAGCAAACCTCCTACTGGTTTGTTTTATGCGCCACTCGCCTAGCACTATTATTGTTTTAATACGAATTCTGTTGATGGATGAATACCCAGGTAATCAATAAATAAGCACTAATGACGGCATTAAAGCTGTCTTTTATGAGCACCAAACATGCTGAATCTGAAAGCTCATCTGTTGTAAATTAATCAGAATTCAGCTCTCAGAATGCACACCAGCCATGAATAAGCATTATAATAGCCGTATATTTTGCCAAAGTCGGCCTTAATTCAGTCTCAAGTGCGATTGAAATGCCAATTAGCGATTATTTGCTGTAATAATGCGGCATTAATAAGTGCTTATTGGTTACCGGGGTGCTGAATGCTCTTGATCAGCACTTTTCCTGCCAACACCAACAAACTAACCGATCTTTTTCAGGGCATCCTAAACTTTCCGGAAATCATTTTCCAAACTTTATTTCACATAGATACAAATGAGTATATGTACAAAATAATTTTGACCACCACGATCGTGCAGTCCTATGCCAACAAAATAGCCTGCCAAAGCTGTCTTTCGTAGGTTTTCAACTGTCGAACTTTTGTCTAGTGGTGCTAGTGAAGTTGCATGGTTTTCTAGTTGAACTGCTATGCACTGACGAGTCGAAGATGGAAAGTGTAGTGAATAGAAATCAAATTATAATTGATAGACTGCAACTTCTAGGATACTTTTGGAACATGTTTAAAAATGAACGTCCTTCTTTAAAAGTATTTAGATCTGAAATTAGCATTAGCAAAGAACTTTAAGTGTCTGAAATTCATTCGAGCAACCACACTCTAACTGAAAATTTTCCCATCCCATATTTTCCCCACTCAACGTATTAATTAGTATGAAGTAGCAGACGAGAGTGTGTTTATGTAAACATAAAACCATACTCGTACGGTTCCGATTGCCCCAGTCGGGGCACAGAGTCACAGTGGGGAGGCGAGGTGCTTTCATCTTGAAAATTACTCTGCTCCGAAGTGGCCAATCGTGGGGCTTCAATTAATTAAACGCCACGACTCTTTGGGATGGTTTCTTTTTTGTTCGGGGCTAGGTTTCCTCCGTGCTGTGTAGAGAAAATGTTGTCGCCCGTCGTTCAAACTCCCAAACCAGAAGCTGATATTCTTCGTCCTCCCACCTCCACTGCACCACCGAAGGAGGACGACGGGAATCACGTCGCCATTGAACCGAAACGGGAAAACGTTTCCTGTTTTACGATCGGCTTTTTTACGAGCCACTCCCAGCTGGACCTTATTAATATGTATCTCAGAAAAATGGTTAATAACTTGTTTATTTGGCGACGACCGTAAAGTTTTGTTAGCCATTCGTAAAACAGAAGCACTTGTCTCGGTACTTCCTTCAGGAAGGACCTTTCCACGGGCCGATTTATAGCCGAATGAGATAAAAGCAAGCTGTTCCGGTATTGTCCTTGAAGCGTAAGTTTCAGCATTGAACAGTCGCACCTCTCAGTCCAACAACCAAAGGCCGGTGCCTACCCGCAAACCCGCAAACAAACCGTGTTTCACCGGCTTGTTTTCCGAACGGATTGACACAATTCCTGTGACAGATTATCGCCAAGCACCGACGGGGACCTCCGCCACCGCACTCCCCGTTTACATTTCAATCAACTCTACAGTTACAAAGTGTTGCCCAGGACCAATGTGGAAAATTCCCTTTGGCACGTTTAAGCCTCTGTGTCGGGATCTGCCTGGACCTGCCCGTGACCACATTGAAACTTTCCACCACATTCTATAATTCATCCGCTTCATTTGGCTTGTTTTTTGTCTGGCGTTTCTGCCGCCCTCTCTCCAAGGACAGAGGAGAAACGTCCGTCGGAGCAGTAGGTAGAAAAACAAACACCAACACAAAAACTACCCTCGCACCGAAAGTATCATCATTACTATTCGAATAATAGTAAGGGGGGAGACACATTGTCTACTGGTCGGATCCGAAGGGAACCGGGCACAGAACAAGCACACCGAGCAGCTCCAGAGCATCGTCTCCTGAATGATGTCGTTCTGGTCGCCGGTTGCCGTCGTTACTCTCACTAACCCCTTTCCGAGATCAAATGTCGCTGCCCGGATGGTGGATGTAGGAGACGGAGGACGGTCAGGTCCTGGATCTAGCCGAGCGGACAACTAGAGCTTGAAATAAAACAACCAGAAATTTAACTACACACATAAACCGAAATAGGATTGTCAACATAAAGTGATTGTGCTTTTTGGATGTCATTTTTCTTGGCCTGACAGCTGCCTGATGCTCGCTTTAGCATATTTATAGCTTGCTGTACGAGGAAGTTTGTAAGATCTGGACCTAGAATCACTGACTGATAGTGGTGCTATTTTCGGGTGTGATGGGGGGAAAATTTTGTTAGGACCTGGAATGACTTCGATTCGTGTACGAATTTTGTTAACATGTTTCACCGTGATTTTATAGAAAAAAATTCATTAAAATGTCAAAAATCAATAATCACTCATCTTTACGTTTCGTCTTCGACTCATCCGTGCATTACCAGTTTATTGTAAACTGCTGATGCCACATCGCGGTTCAGTATAAACCGCTTATCAGGTGTAAAGTCAGTGCAATTTGCGTAGCATTTGTATTCTGAAAATGCACAGATGAATCGAAAACGAACCACTTAACCCAAAAATAAATATTTTTCAAAAACACAGTTGATCAAAAAGCCTTCAAAAATTAAAGTACAAACTTAAAAAAAACGTTTTTAGAAGATTTATAAAAATATACATGACATCAATGGCAAAATGACAAAAATTTTTGTTTATTTTTGTCATTTTGCCAGTCTAGCAAAAATGCAATTTGCGAAAAAAAAAACACCCGCAGAGACAGAACTCGAACCGATAACTTTTCCTATACATCGAGGAAATCGCTTAGCCAATTGCACTACCTCTGCATGTAGAGACGCTTTTGTTCAATTAGGTTTATTTCTGCGTTATGTTTTCTATACGTCTCGTCAGTCCTATTCCAATCTGTTTTTTTTTTTCATTGCGAGCGGATGAAAGTTAATCTAAGTCTAAGTCTAAGGTGGTTTTATTCCACCTTATCAGAGAAAAAAGTAATCGAGCACCAGTAGCAAAAAATATTAAAAATGTCAAATATATCCAGAGTAAATAGTAGAATAAACCGAAAGGGCAAACTAATAATAATATCGAAAAAGTAAAAACAATCAAAAAAATAAATAATAGAAGTCATAGTATAACTACACAAATATCAAGAAGATAAAAAGCAAAAAAAAATGAAAAATAGCACAAAACGACGGGTGGGTAATGTCAGAGACATAACTGGAGGACGTGAATACAAACAAACTGACATTGAGGTGTGACCTCTGAATATCAATACACTGAGATCTCTTTTTACGCGAGGGATACGAACCGCGTACAAAAAAAAAACGCTCAAAAAACCACGTAACTTTGGAAATCCGCGTAAAAAAAACCGAAAACAAAAGAATTTTTTAAGCCAATTTTTTTTTCTTTTTGAATCGAATTTGGGATTTCGAGAATTTAGGACCGAGTAATTTTGAAAATCCGTGAAGAAAAAGACCGCAAAATCGAAAAAAATATGTTGATGCCAAATGTTTTAGAAATGCATGAGAAGTCGAGTCGAGAAATTTTTTTTTGTCAGAGAATTGACTTAAAAAAAATTCGGGATAACATCAGATCTCGACGTTTAATGAATTTCTAAGACAAAACAAGAAAAAGACGCGTAGAAACCGCATGGAACTGGTTCCGAATTCAGTGGCAAAATTCAGGTTCGGAATCCAGATCAAGAGTTCAGTTCAATAATTTAGTATCAGAATTTTGGAACTGAACTGTTTTCAGATTTCAAGATCCGTATTTAATTCAAGAACTGCATGCTGAACTTGAACTCCGAACCTAACTTGAAGCGCTGAATCCACTTCCGTTATGTAGTTCCAGAACCCAAGTTGCGAAATCAATTCCAGCATGTTTAATTTGAATTATGGAAATGAACTCAGAAACTGAAATCAATAATTATATTCAGGTTCAGAAGTCAGTTTTCAAACTCAGGTTCAGATCTAAAATATTGTTCCAAAATCTAGATTTAGAATTTGTACCCTAAATTTTGTTTCGAAATTCTAAATGTTTGTTCCAGTCAAGGAAAATCTAGTTTGACTTTTGACTTTTGACTTTCATTGAACCTTTGAAACTTTGAACCTTTGAACCTTTGAACCTTTGAACCTTTGAACCTTTGAACCTTTGAACCTTTGAACCTTTGAACCTTTGAACCTTTGAACCTTTGAACCTTTGAACCTTTGAACCTTTGAACCTTTGAACCTTTGAACCTTTGAACCTTTGAACCTTTGAACCTTTGAACCTTTGAACCTTTGAACCTTTGAACCTTTGAACCTTTGAACCTTTGAACCTTTGAACCTTTGAACCTTTGAACCTTTGAACCTTTGAACCTTTGAACCTTTGAACCTTTGAACCTTTGAACCTTTGAACCTTTGAACCTTTGAACCTTTGAACCTTTGAACCTTTGAACCTTTGAACCTTTGAACCTTTGAACCTTTGAACCTTTGATTCTTTGAACCTTTGAACCTTTGAACCTTTGAACCTTTGAACCTTTGAACCTTTGAACCTTTGAACCTTTGAACCTTTGAACCTTTGAACCTTTGAACCTTTGAACCTTTGAACCTTTGAACCTTTGAACCTTTGAACCTTTGAACCTTTGAACTTTTGAACCTTTGAACCTTTGAACCTTTGAACCTTTGAACCTTTGAACCTTTGAACCTTTGAACCTTTGAACCTTTGAAGCTTTGAAGCTTTGAACTTTTGACCTTTGACTTTTGACTTTTGACTTTTGACTTTTGACTTTTGACTTTTGACTTTTGACTTTTGACTTTTGACTTTTGACTTTTGACTTTTGACTTTTGACTTTTGACTTTTGACTTTTGACTTTTGACTTTTGACTTTTGACTTTTGACTTTTGACTTTTGACTTTTGACTTTTGACTTTTGACTTTTGACTTTTGACTTTTGACTTTTGACTTTTGACTTTTGACTTTTGACTTTTGACTTTTGACTTTTGACTTTTGACTTTTGACTTTTGACTTTTGACTTTTGACTTTTGACTTTTGACTTTTGACTTTTGACTTTTGACTTTTGACTTTTGACTTTTGACTTTTGACTTTTGACTTTTGACTTTTGACTTTTGACTTTTGACTTTTGACTTTTGACTTTTGACTTTTGACTTTTGACTTTTGACTTTTGACTTTTGACTTTTGACTTTTGACTTTTGACTTTTGACTTTTGACTTTTGACTTTTGACTTTTGACTTTTGACTTTTGACTTTTGACTTTTGACTTTTGACTTTTGACTTTTGACTTTTGACTTTTGACTTTTGACTTTTGACTTTTGACTTTTGACTTTTGACTTTTGACTTTTGACTTTTGACTTTTGACTTTTGACTTTTGACTTTTGACTTTTGACTTTTGACTTTTGACTTTTGACTTTTGACTTTTGACTTTTGACTTTTGACTTTTGACTTTTGACTTTTGACTTTTGACTTTTGACTTTTGACTTTTGACTTTTGACTTTTGACTTTTGACTTTTGACTTTTGACTTTTGACTTTTGACTTTTGACTTTTGACTTTTGACTTTTGACTTTTGACTTTTGACTTTTGACTTTTGACTTTTGACTTTTGACTTTTGACTTTTGACTTTTGACTTTTGACTTTTGACATGAGATCTTAGATCTTAGATCTTAGATCTTAGATCTTAGATCTTAGATCTTAGATCTTAGATCTTAGATCTTAGATCTTAGATCTTAGATCTTAGATCTTAGATCTTAGATCTTAGATCTTAGATCTTAGATCTTAGATCTTAGATCTTAGATCTTAGATCTTAGATCTTAGATCTTAGATCTTAGATCTTAGATCTTAGATCTTAGATCTTAGATCTTAGATCTTAGATCTTAGATCTTAGATCTTAGATCTTAGATCTTAGATCTTAGATCTTAGATCTTAGATCTTAGATCTTAGATCTTAGATCTTAGATTTTAGATCTTAGATCTTAGATCTTAAATTTAAGACTTTTGACTTCAAATTTTAGACTTGAAACTTGCGACTTGAGACTTCAGACTTCAGATTTTAGACTTGAAACATGAGACTTGAGACTTGAGCTTTAGACTGTGTTTCAAAGTTGGGATATGGAATTTCAGATTTGAGACTTGAGACTTGAGACTTGAGACTTGAAACTTGAAACTTGAGACTTGAAACTTGAGACTTGACACTTGAATTTGTGTTTCAAAATTGGGATATAGAATTTCAGATTTGAGACTTGGAAATTAGAATTGAAGACTTAAGATTCGGGTATTGGAACTTGTGGATTGGGAATTGTCACTTCGGACTTTAACCTTGAAATTTGGAAATAAAAGTATTAAGAATTCGGAGATAGGCACCATTAACAACAGAAGCTTGAAGATTTTGATATAAATTTGGAGTTCTTTTCAAACAAGAACTGCAACTTTGGTTTAGATGTTGCGACTTAATAGTGTTTAAATTGAAGATTGGATTTCCAGGCCAGAAGATTAAGACTTGCATCTAAGAAGGATTTCAAGTCTGATATTTATACAATAATTTAAATCAGCGATTGTCTGTTTAGGTGCAGATTTGAAATTCTCATGTACTTCATTAGTCTTATAGACTAGAAAGATTCTGCTTTGGACTTCAAGGAATTCCTTTGATCTGTGTTTTGAAAGCTCACACATCACAGAGACATCGATTCTGGTTCATTAGCAGAATGACGAATTTGTTACTGAAAATTATCATAAATACTAAAATCATGAGTTCTAAGATTTTTTTTTCCATTTCCGTAGAAGTTCTGCTGACGTTTCTGCAAATAGTTTGAACCTTCATCAGGAATATGTAAAAAATTAAAGATCAAATAGAGTGCAATGTTTGTAAAGGTAGGTAAACACAAACAAAATTTCTGCCTATCGTTTGATCGAATCGATGATGGAAACCGCATATTTTCACAAATAAAACCTTTGCAAACAACAAACATGATTTGCTGATAAATTGAACTCCATTGAACTTCGGATCATTAGCCAGGTCGAGTGAGTCTGGTTGGATAATGACCGGAAAAACAAATGAATCCGCACGTTTTGTTAATGATTGATCAGGACAGAGACTGAGCAAAAAAAAGTTGATAATTGAGTTGAGTTTTGCCATTCCTAACTAACCGCAGTCATTTTCCAGTTTGTTTCCCTGCCAGATTGGTTTTTATTTGATGCCACCAAATCGAACGTATGGCAAACCAGGATTCCAGTTCCATCCAAACCATCCGTCCGTAGTTGATGATTTGAAAATACACTCCGCATGCTAACAGCAATTAAAATCATTACCTTTCGGGTTCTCCGGGCTCTCGAGGACTGATCCCGTGGCGGCAACCCCCCGAAAAAAACGGGAGCGGGATTTTCCGACTAGATGCTGATTGCGCCCTCACCCGTTCTGTGAACTGCTGTGTTTTACATCGATAGGCTACTGATTCGGTGGGTCTGTCTGTCTGCCTGTGAGTGTGTGCGCGCGCGGTGGTGTAATGAACTCGAAGTCCAATTAGAGCAAAACACAATCAGAAACATGCTGATATTGGATGATTCTGTTCAGAAAGAGGGGTGGGGAGGGTGACAGGGTGGAATGGTTCTGGATTTCAAGGACACCAACCCGACTAATAAAGCGGGGTGTTCATTTCGGGCTAACCATGGCACATGACAGGCAATCAATGTTTGTGGCATGGAATCGAGCATCGAATGTCGGAGGGGAACCCGAAATTGACAGGGATCTGTGACAGGGATTGTGCCTGTTGTTTTTGTTGTTGACTATTTTTGATAGATACAGTCGGGAGTCTTTTTTTCTTGAATCATTTCAAGGTTATATCGAAAGGAATAAAGTTCCGTGTTATTGCAACGAGAGGGTGTATAATACTAGTTTCATGTTATTAATATAAATGATAAAGAAAATTAGTTCTAGGACACTTCCTTGTGGCACTCCAGGTGAATTATCCAGAAAACTAGACACAAAATCGTTAGGTACAGTCTTGTGTTTTCTATCACATAGTAAGCTTAAATCTTTCATCTTTCCAATTAACCGCCCCCTGGTTTTGACGTAGGACTACGTCTTTCATTACTAAACTCACCTGGGTGTATTTTCAGTGCGCAGGCTACCATCTACGTCAAGACGGTGGAACTACACCTGGCATTATTCAACTGGTGCTTCAGCCAATGGCGAATATGAGGTTCCGTTCCTCATGCCTAAACGCAGAAAAACAGCAACTAGTTCTTCTGTGAGCAGTTCTGCTGTTGGACGTTCGCAGTGTTAGTCTCGCTTCAAACAAGTGCGATTGCGTCATCCAGCTGCTGGTTGTTTGCGATGGAGAAAAAGTAAACGACGAGTGGACAACAATGGGGAACATTATACGAAATCAGACGTTCTGATGGTTCTTAATGTTATCTAAAGAACTAAAGAAGATTACTTCTTTGCAAACTGAAGATAAAAATCATCAGCTCAGTGCAAATCTACAATAATTTGAATAGCTTTTTGCTATTTTCGCAGTCTAAAAATCGCACCAAACAAGCGCATATAAAGCTAGCATTTGGCTGCATCGCGTTAGAGAAAAATGCTACGAGTAGTGTTTAATATCGTAGAGAATTCCACAATTTGGCCCTTCTGAAATGACAGAATTAAATCCCATACAGCATTTCTATAGTTTCATTTACTAAAATATTGAGATGTATGAAATATTGAAATATTTGGGCGATTTGTATGACTTGTGTTACGATTATATTTATGTAATGATGAATCTTCTAGGTCAAGGCTAAAACTTACAAATGACTTTGACTGACGCCCTACTTCCTAGAACACAAACGTAATCTACAATAACAAGATAGACATTTTCCGGACTCCGACGCCACTAACGGTCCTTTTCAGGACCCCAAAAGTAACGTAAAGAACTTATTTAGAAAACTAGTATTAAACTGCCGCTCCAATTTCTAGAATACAAACGCAATCTTTCGAAACCGAATGGTCCTTTTCAGGACTACAAAATCTTAAACGGTCAAACGGTGTCAAATTAGTTAATATATCTTAAACATCTCGAATGAAGTCCTACGTCAATCTCACAGCTATGTCTCTGACATTACCTACTCCAAGTTTTTTAATATGTCAGTTAGCTTGTTTCGTATGCAGCAAACGGCGTAAGCAGTTTTTGAATGTCGATTTATTGGCCCTGAAATGGGCCAATAAATTACATTCTCTCGATGTTTAGAAATAGGTCATTTTTTGTTTTTTGTTCAAGTGTTGATAATTTAGTTCTATTTGATCATTAAAACGATTTTCTGGAAAAAACCTTGAAAATAATTTTTTATTTGAAAGTTATTGTAAAATAAAACGTTTCGACAAAGTCATGTCATTCTATAACAAAAAAATATATTTCAATGAAACTTTCATAATTTTTATTTTTGGTATAATATCAGATATAAAAGTTCACGAATACTAAACATTGAGATCCACTTCTCAATTCGCTTGTGTTTTTCCATACAATGAAATAACAATATACTTTTGGATAGGCATTTTTTAATGATTTTTTCTCGTATCGTCGTTAAAATAGAAGAATTCGGTGCTGTGCACACCGCGCAAAACTGCTAATAATGTCATCAATAAACCGCTCCGACGTTGCAACTGAGACAGCCAAGGATGCCAGGCAGGCGCGTACCCAAAAAATAATTCGGAGGGTGTTTTCATATTATATGGGAGACAGGGGCTAAATCGGACACTTTTTAGACATTAAAAAAAATCCAAAAAAAATGGGTTTTTACCCAAACCATCTCTACCGCGTCATCTATAAGCGCGTTTATAATGTCAATCCATGAACTGAAATAATAGCAGGTTTATAAGATATTCAAGCTGTCCGTTTTAACCACGTGTTTGGTTTAGCCCCTGTCTCCCTTAATAATTCCTTGAGTTTCGGGGAGGGGGGAGGGTGGTGAACCCACAAAACCCTTCCTTGTATACGCGCCTGATACCAGGTCATTTTAAAAAAAAAAACCTGTTCGAACTAAAAATCAGTTTAAGCAAAAATAGGTCCCGCCATTTTGAAACGCTCTATAGGGCACTTTGTTTTCCGGAGCAGTTCAAAGACTTTTAGGGGCTCATTGGGTTTTTGGGGGCTGTGATTGATTTCAGAAACCTGTTTAAATACAAAATTTTGTCATTTCTTAAAATCTGTGCATGTCATATTCCGAATCTATGAAACACAGATTAATCTGTGAACGTAGTAGGTGCTTTGGAGACATCAATTTGTTTTCAACTGCCATAAGCAAAGCCCCCTGAAGCCTCTTCTAAAGGTGTGCATACTAGTTCTCACAGAGTCAAACGTAACAGAGAGAACAACGAATCTCAGAGCTAAGTTGAATAATAATAATTAAATGCGGATGGGGATGCAGTCAATTCCTTCAATTTGATCGGTTGTGCAGTGCACGAAGTGCACACATGAGGACGGGACATCACTGAACATTACACATAAAAAAATTTCATATATTTGCTATACAATTTTTGAAAACAATTGATTTTTTTCCAATATTCTGGACTTTTAAAAATCGGAAAAAATATGTTATAATACAACAAAACATCGTAAAATTCAAATGCATTGGAAAATTTTGCAAATTTGTCAACGTGCATTGGAAAATTCCATTTGCTCAAAACCTATGACTTTTTGTCACAGGTTTGGAAATAATTGCTGGCCCACACATTTTTCAACGGACTTAGACTCCACGATGTTTTATTGTATTTTGAAATATTTTTACCGTTTTTCAAAAGTCCAGAACACTGAAATAAAAATCAAATGTTTTCAAAAGTTGTATAGAAAAAATTCGAATTAATTTTTTTGCAATTTTCATTCATTTTTTGAAATTTTCATGGTTGTATTTTCTACGATCTGTGAAAGTGACTGTGAAATTTGACGAAAAATTTTATATTCCAAAAACTTCATTTTTTTTGGTATATGTTTTTCAGAAAGTCATTTTAATGATAAATCAGACCAAATCTTGAATCTTTAAAAATCAAGAGAAAAAAAAATTTAAATTCCTGAACAAATTGTTAAGAAATTCGAGGAACTCCAAAAAATCAAATACTTCGAAACCGTCAAAATTCCAACAATTAAGAAAAAAGATTTGAAAACCAAACCCAAGTAGCACAAAATATGTTTAAATTTCAAATCTTTAAAAGTCAGGAAAAAGTTTGAAATTCTAAAGCAAATTGTAAAGTAGTTCGAGGTATTCCTAAAATTTAACCAACTCCGAAACTCCCAGAATCGAACATTTTTAAAAAATCGATAACCTAAGACTCAAAAATCTGAAAAATTACTGGGAAAGACACAAAAAAAAAATAAAAACCTGTTCTAATCCACCTAGTGGTGTAATGATACCTTGTGAAGTTCGTGAAGTTCGCAAAAATGACTGTTAATTGAAAAGAAATGAGAAAATTTGTTCGCACCGAATCTCACAATTTCTACTACTACACTACCGGCTGTAAAAATTGCATATTTTTTTCAAATAAACTTCAATTCATTGACATTCTTTTTTTTTCGTATCATTTATTTCACCCTGTCTGTACATTCTTTTGTTCTTTCGGTTGCACTCATAAAATAGCAAAAAACATTGTCAACCGCAGCACCGTCTTTTACCAATATCGCTCACTAGTAGCAAACATCCGTAATCGTTTCGTTTTCTTTATAACACGTGTATGAAACAAAACAAAGCACGCATCGTTCGTTTTGTGTTTTCTTCTTCCACATTACACGGTATTGTATTGTCAGTTTAAAAGCTTCGACACCCACCGCCCTGTAACTGCCGGAATCGGAAGTTGGATCCGGATGAAATTTCACAGTAGCTTCAAAGATAGTATGAGCTTTGATTCAAATTAAGATTTGTGAAAATCGGTTTAAGCATCGCAGAGAAATCGAAGTGAAAATTCTGTTTTTGGAATTTTTCATCACCACTTCCGGTGCTGTCGGAACTGGACAAGGAGGGACCAGTAGTGCAGAATTAAATTTTTATGCCCACAAACTAACAAGCTCTGCACACAAGAAATATTTATCAGACAGTTTTATGGGATTTGTACCTGTTTTTGAGCATCGTTCGTGAGAAAATAATAATGGAATTGGTAATTTTTCACGTATCACGCTTTAGTTCCGGAACCGGAACTCGGATCCAGATTAAATGTTTTACAAATAATTTTTTAGCAAACTATAAGACCTTTCATTTGAATCGGTTGAGCTGTTTCAGAGATAATTGAGTGCAAACTATTTCTCGAATTTTCATATATTACTATATAACTCCGGAACCGGAAGTCGGATTCAAATGAAATTCATTAGCAGGTTATGTGACCGTAGTACCTTTTATTGGAAAATTGGTCTAGCCATCTCTGAAAAAAGAGAGTGCATATTTTTTCCATTTTTTGGTACATATGATCCTATATCTCCGGAACCGGAGGTCAGATCAGGATGAAATTCAATAGCAAGCTATGCGACCATAATACCTTTCATTTAAATCTTAGTTTGTAAAAATCGGTTCAGCCACCTCTGAGAAAAGTGACTGCACATTTTTGTTACACACACACACACACACACACACACACACAAAACATCAACATTATTTAATTTATAAACTCAAAAGTTAGCTATAAAAAAAAACAAAAGAAACTCGGGAAACGTGGAAACTTAAAAAAAACAAATCAGAAGACTGGACAAACTTAAAAATAGTAGGATAATTCCAATAACTCAGAAGACTCATAAAACTTTAAAAAAATCGAAAGATTTTCGAAAGAGATTAATCAATTTAAAACATCCCTATATTCGAAAATATTTGTCCCGGGTTGGCGGTTCAATGCATAGGACGCTGGTCTTACAAGCCAGTTGTCATATGTTCGAGCCCCGACCTGGAAGAATTCTTCAAATTCCACAAAAGGAATGTAATGAGAACTCTGGAAAAATTCTATAAGACCCCCGAAACTTGACGAAGGCCTACAAACTCTAGGAATTCAAAACATAAAAAAAAATAAAAAAGTCGATCGATCTGCTATAGAAAATCGAAAAACTCAATCAGAACCAAATAATCAACACTTGAACGGAAAACAAAAATAAGAATTTGTTTTTGGGCGCTTTTACGAATTTTAACTCATATATTCTTCGCATTTTCCTCAAAACAAAAAAAAATATTTTACCGATTCTTTGATTCGGGGAAAAGTGCCAGTAAAATTGCTAAACATCGAGGAAATTGGAACTGATGAAAATAGTTGCTTCACAGCATCAACCCACTTGAAAGGGGGGCTCTGTTTAAATATTAGCATTATTATTATTAACATTACGAAAGGCGGGGCTAACGCGAGCAAAAATATATATATTTCAGTAGTTTCGGTTGGTCCGTTTTTTAGTCGAAACAAATCCAACTGATAATGAAAACAAGGTTCCATCTGTTGGTGCTAGTCCTAATTCGGTAAGAAAAAAAAAATATCGAGTACTAAAATCAAAAAACTTCATCAACTCGCCATGTAAAGCAATTAAATCTCGCAACACAAACGGACTTCAAATTGGATCAAATAAACTTTCTAATTACCGCCATTTCCACTTCAAAACCGGTAGCAAACTAATAAGATTTCCGTTTTTTTTTCGGTTCTTTCCTTTCCGTTCCAGGTTCCTTACTATTATGCACAGCAGATGAACCGAAGCGAAAAATGTAAGTTTCCCAAGCTTATTAAAATTCATCGATATCCATTTTGCATCTCCATGATCTTTACGAGATTGAACTTTTTCCCCGTTCGCTGTTCGGATGTCACTCCACGGGGACCGAAAGGGAGAAGACTCGACTCCTCCTCGCAGGTAGAGTAGCTAACGAGCCACGGCAAAGAAGGGGCCAGGGAAGAAAAAGCTTTGATTTCGTCTTCCATCAGAGAGAGAGCTGTAAAGTGAGTCAAAATGAAAAGAATATAAAAGTAGTCGCTTCTATTGGATTTTCCCTTCGACTCTTCAAACAAGCACCGGCATTCCAACATCCAGCAGTTGCTGCTGATGCTGCGTGGGAGGATGGTTAAATGTCTGATCAGCCTTTTGTCCCCGAGTTTATGATGGCGTAGAGGCCCGGAAGAGCAGAAGAATCGTTCGAGCAGTTTTCTCATTTGTTTACTTGGGACTCCATCGCTGCTGCTGCTGCCTCCGGTTGCCCTTCGAGATGGTTAAATGTCTGATCAGCCTTTTGTCCCCGAGTTTATGATGGCGTAGAGGCCCGGAAGAGCAGAAGAATCGTTCGAGCAGTTTTCTCATTTGTTTACTTGGGACTCCATCGCTGCTGCTGCTGCCTCCGGTTGCCCTTCGAGAGTCGGAGACTGCAATCGCGCTGGCCCCGTCGTCCCGTTGCCGTGTCCGTCGTCTTCGTCGTCATCGTCTTTGACGGTTCGATCAAATTTAGTGACCTTCCTCAAAACGCAACCATCTCCGTCCTTCATCCTCCGTCGGATAAAAGGGTCCGGTCGAAACGGGTGCGGAAGAATCAATTTCTTCATCCTTTTGATGGTTTGGGTATGAAAAAGTAAAAAAAATATATCGCATTCACATAAAAGAAGACTTTATCATTAAAGGGTCAACTCTTTCCTGCCGGGGCTTCGCATTTGTCCCGGAGTCCCCTGTTAAAGTTGGTCAAATTAGAACGGCTTTTCTCGAGTTCGTCACTTCCGAAGACTTCCGGCTTCCCAAAATTTACCACTATCTAGTCAAACTCCAAAGTCCAAATCCTGTTTGCCGAGAAAATCAATTGAAACAACTCTTGAATCGACTTCCCAACAGCAGCAGCAGCAGTTTTTGACACAAACACAAATTTTTCCTATGTGCGTCCGGCCACCGCCGCAGCACCGCACCCGCACCAGCTTCCGGACGATAAAAGAACGATTGGACGAGACTCCATCCATTTGGAAATTGAAAATTCTCTTCAAGGCTCACTCCGTCGTCGTCATCATCGGGAAGTCTGTTGATCGGCGGCAGGCTCGAGCCAAGAGAAGGAAAAGCAAGCAAATCAAATATTAGCTCACATGCTTAGAAGATCCCATTTTTTTTTTTGCTCTCATCCTCGCAGTTGTTTGTGCTTTCACTGTGCCAGACAGTGGTGCATTTTGTCGGTCGGTCGGACCGGAAGAAGCAGCATCTCGAAACAGAAACAAAATCTTTAAGCCAGTCAGGAGTCTGTTTTACATATGACGGCGGCGGCGGGGTGTGGCTTACGAGATTAGGAACAGTCTCCTGTTTGGGGAAGAGAGCAAAAAAAAAGAGATGCTTCGAATAGTTGATTCTGGCTTTCCTGGGCTTTAGTGTTCACAGTGCCGTAACACAGCATCATGTAGAGGAAGAACCCGATAGGAAATTGAATTGGTTGCTGCTTGGGCGGGAAATCCTTGTTTGTTGAACGATTTTATCGCATTGTAGCGAAAAGCTGGTTGTTTGTAAATTTACGTGAAACCAACTGACGATCGATGCCGGCTGGAAGAACTGAATATGAAAATAGGTAACTGGGTAATGGCAGAAACATAGCCGAAGTTGCGTTACTTCGAGTAGAACCGGACTTCGTGACATCACCATTTGCTGTCAGTTCTGGTGTCCCTCAGGGAAGTCACCTCGAACCGTTCCTCTTTTTAATTTATTTAAACGTAATTCTCTAAAAAAAAATTTCCTCAGTCATCTGTCCTGATAGGTCAAACTAATTCTAGGTTTTAATTCTTAGCCTTTATATCATTTGTTAGTTCCTAAGATTTAATTTGAAGTGTTATTTAAAGATGAGGAGGTTTTATGCCTGTTGGAGAGAAAGTTTTAATCTAGCTAGCTGCAGTAAACTTTTCTCTGCTCGATAATAAAAAAATAAAAAATAACGAACTCTAAAAGCTCAGAGAGCTCAAATATTTTCCTAATGGTGTATCTTCAAAAATTAAGAAAAAAAATTGATATTCCCAAACAAATTGTAAGGTAACTCGAGGAACTCGAAAGATTAAAAAAAATTCAAAACACTCAAAATCTCGACCAAACTATCGAACTCAGTACTCTTGGTTAAAAAACGTAATGCTTGTACGCGAATTAATCTGAAAAAGAAAATTTATAAAAGAAAATCAACAAAAAACCTGGATTTTTAAAAATTATGAAAAAAAATTCCAGAACAAATTGTTGGAAAAATCTCAAAACACTTAAAATCTTAACAAATATGAAAACAAACCAAAAACCGGACCCACGTGACTCAAAAATCCCAGATTTCGAAAAACTTTAAAAATTAAATCTTTAAAAATCATAAAAAAAATACAATAAATTCCTGAAATAATTGTAAAGAAACTCAAAGAACTCCAGAAAGTAAAAAATCTCTGAAACTCTAGAATCCTTAAAGATGAAGAAACAAATTTATAATTCCGAAAACAAAATGTAGAGAAATTTGAGAAACTCCAAAAATTCGAAACTCTCGATATTCGAAAAAAGCAAATTCCTAAGCTCGGAAAACTACTTTAATCTTCAATCTTTAAAAATCACGAAAAGAATTTAAAAAGCCTAAAAATATGTAAAGAAACTCGAAAAACTCCAAAAATTCGAAAATATCTTAAACTAGATCCTTTAAAAATCTAAAAAAAAATAAATTTGCGAAAATCCGTAAAAAAATTGCAGAAAAAGAACCAGAAACCGAATCCAAGTAACTCAAAAATTCCATAACTCGAAAAACTTTACATCTTGAAACTTGAAAAATCAGGAAAAAAATTTAAATTTAAAAAAAATTGTAAAAAATAAACTTGAAGAATTTCGAAATTCTCTGAAACTCTAGAATTTTTAAAGATCAAGAAAAAAGTTTGTAGAAAAACTCGAGGAACTCCAAAAATTCTAAATTCTCAAACCACTCAAAATCTAACAAATTCAAAAAAAGAACCAGAAACCGAACCAAAATAACTCAAAATTTCCAAAGCAAGAAAAACTTTAAATCTTAAATCTTTAAAAATCATGAAAAAAAATTAAAAACCCCTTAAAAAATTGTATAGAAACTCGAGGAACTTCAAAAATTCGAAAATCTCTTAAATTCTGGAATCTTTAAAAATTAAGAGAAAAATTTAAAATTCCTGAACAAATTATAGAGAAATTCGAAGAACTCCAAAAATTCTAAAACCTCAAAACATTTAAAATCTCAACAATCTTTAAAAAAAAGAACCAAAAACTGAACCCAAATTACTAAAAAATCCCAGCGTTCGGAAAACTTTAAATCTTGAACCTTTGAAAATCGAAAAAATTTCAAATTTCTAACCAAATTGTAAAAAAACTCGAAGAATTCCACAAATTCGAAATTCTCTGAAACTCTAGAATCTTTAAAAATCATGAAAAAAAATATTAAAATTCCTAAACAATTGTAAAAAAACTCGAAGAATTCCAAAGGTTTGCAAACCACAAAACATTCAAAATCTCAACAAATTCAGAAAAAAAACTAAAAACCGAACTCAAATAACTAAAAAATTCCTGCGTTCAAAATACATTAAATCTTGAACCTTTCAAGACCAAAAAAATTAAAATTCCTTGACGAATTGTAAAGAAACTCGAGGCATTCCAAAAATTCGAAAATCCATAAGCACTTGAAAATCTAACAAATACAGAAAAAGAACCAAAACCAAGTAACTCAAAATATCACAGAGTTAAAAAAAAACTTTAAATTCGAAATCTTGAATCTTTAAAAATCATGTAAAATATATATATTTCCTTCAAAATTGTAAAGGAACTCGAGGAACTCAAATAAAATGGAAAATCTCTGAAACTCTAGAATCTTTGAAAATCAAGAAAAAAAAATTCCTAAAAAAAAGTGTAAAGAAACTCTAGGAACTTCGAAAATCTAAAAAGACTCAAAATCTAACAATTGCAGAAAAAGAACCGAAAACCGAACCCAAGTAACTCAAAAATTGAAGTGCTAAAAAAATTTCAAATCCCAAATCTTTTAAACTCAAGTAAAAAAAATTATAATTGTAAGTATATACAAACTGTAAAGAAACTCGAAGAACTCCAATGTTTAAACATACGGAAATTCTTGAATCAAGAAACAAATTTTAATATTCCTAAACAAATTGTAAAGAAAATTTCGAAACACTCAAAATGTAATAAATTCAGAAAAAGAATCAAAAACCGAACCCAAGCAACTTCAAAATCCCAAGTAACTCAAAAATTCCATAGCTCGAAAAATTTACATCTTCCATCTTGAAAAATAAAAAAAAAATTGAATTCCCAAAAAAAGAAAAAATTTTTACAATATTTGAAGAATTTCGAAATTCTCTGAAACTCTAGAATCTTTAAAGATCAAGAAAAGAAATGTAGTAAAACTCGAGGAACTCCAAAAATTCGAATTTCGCAAAACACTCAAAATCTAACAAATTAAAAAAAAAAGAACCTGAACCGAATCCAAGAGATTAAAAAAATTCTAGAGCTCGAAAAGCTTAAAATCTTTAATCTTTAAAAATCTTGAGAAAAAATTAAAATCCTTAAAAAATGGTATAGAAACACTAAGAAAATTAAAAAATCTCTGAAACTCTACAATCTCTAAAGATCAAGAAAAAAAAAATTATAATTCTTAAGCAAATTGTAAGGAAACTCGAGGAACTCCAAAAATTCGAAATTCTCAATATTCTCAAAATCTAACAAATTCAAAAAAAAAACAGAAACCGAACTGAAGTAACTCAAAAACCCTAAGGGATTAGGAAAATTTAAAATCTTGAATCTTTAAAAATCATTAAAAAAAATTTTAAAATTCCTAAACAAATTGTAAAGAAACTCGAGGAAGATCAAAGATTCAAAAATATCAAAACACTCATAATCTTACAAATTCAGAAAAAAAACCGAACCCATTTTTTTTAAAATCAAGTAAAAAATTTATTATTCCTGAACAAATTGTAAAGAAACCCGAGGAGTTCCAAAAAATCGAAAATCTGAATTTTGGAACTAAATTTCAGGTTTAGATTCTGAGTCAGATTCTGAAATTTTAGATCTGGATTCTGGGCCTGAATTCTTGAATTTTAGACCAGGAATTTAGATCTGCATTTTGGACCTGGACCTGCATCTTGGATTCTGGATCTGAAATCTGCACGTGGATTCTGGACCTAGATTTTTAAACCTGGATTCTAAACCTGGATTCAGCAATTGCATTCTGAGCCTGAATTTTAGACCTGAAATTCTGGACCAGGATTTCTGATCTTGATTTTGGACCTGGATTCCGAACCAGAATTTTGCACGTTGGTTCTAAATCTGGATTTTATGTCTGGATTCTGGACTTGGATTACAAATCTGATTTTTGCACCAGGATTTTGGACCTAAATTTTGACCTGGATTTCAGATCTGGATTCTGCACCTGGATTCCGAACCTGGATTTTGCACTTGGATTTCAGATCTGGATTCTGCATCTGGATTCCGAACCTGGATTCCGAACCTGAATTCTGCACGTGGGTTCTAAATCTGGATTTTAGGTCTGGATTCTGGACTTGGATTGCGAACCTGGATTTTGCACCAGGATTTTGGACCTAAATTTTTACCTGGATTTCAGATCTGGATTCTGCACCTGGATTCCGAATCTGGATTCCGCACGTGGGTTCTAAATCTGGATTTTAGATATGGATTTCAAATCTGGATTCTGCACCTGGATTCCGAACCTGGATTCTGCCCGTGGGTTCTAAATCTGGATTTTAGATCTGGATTTTGGACTTGGATTACGAATCTGGATTCTGCACCTGGATTCCGAACCTGGATTCTGCACGTGGGTTCTAAATCTGGATTTTAGATCTGGATTCTAGACTTGGATTACGAATCTGGATTCTGCACCTGGATTCCGAACCTGGATTTTGGACCTAAATTATGACATGGATTTCAGATCTGAATACTGGAGCTGGTTTGTAGATCATTATTTTTGATCTAGATTCTGCATCTGGATTCTGTACTTGGATTCTGGATGAATCTGAATCTGGGTTTTAGACCTAGATTCATAACTCTGACTCTGGAATATTGAATTGGATTTTAGACATTGATCTAGCTCTGAATTCTGAACCTGGATTCTGGACCAAAATTTCAGATCTGTATCCTGGACCTGGACTCTGAGCCCAAATTCTGGATCGACGATTCTGGACATGAATTTCAGATCTGGATACTGGATCGAGGACTCTGGATCAGCATTCTAGACCTTTAGGCACATTCAGGATTTAAATTTTGGTTCGGAAGTCTACACCTGAACCTCATTTCTTTCTTTATATTTAGATTTGGGACCTGAGTTCTTAGCTGCTTGACCTAACCCGACCGAAATGGTGTGCTTGTGGTGCTCAGGCTAAAGCGTTCAAATCCGTTAATTACGCACTTTTATTGATTACCCAAGTAACAATTTTTGTTACGCTAGCTTGTTTGTGACTAGTTTGCAACCAGATATTTGAGTGATTGTTACTAACATCTAACCACTTGCATGACTCAAAAAGCGCAGTTTCTACTAGTTGTTAATTCAGCTAAAAATAAGTTGTCGTTACGTTGTAATGCCATACTAGAATAACTTATCTTTTCATAACTTGAAAATAACTTGTTTCCAAGTAAACTAGTTGAAACTTAGTCTCCATCGACATTATAAACATTGAATGAATCCAGAATACTTTTCTATCTTCAATAAAAAAGCAGGAGAGTGCTTTAAATCACAAACTTGATACAAGGTACAAATTTCACAACGATTTTAAAACTGTCGAGCGGAATTCAATTTTACTTAACTGTTTTTCATGCGCCTTCAATCAGAATCTGTTTATAAAAATATGAAAAATAAACAACAAAATAACGCTATGTTCAGAATGCTCAAATTAGAGTGATTTCTTATCATTTTAAATTCATATATCATGAGAGTTATAATATTATCACAATCGATGCTCAATCCCTATATTATTTTCTTCGTATTTATGACAGTGCATAGAACAAAAATGATTATTCTGCCTTTCACTATTTTCGGCAAAAAGTAGTTTGGAAAAAGGTAATCTCCTGGTTTTATTTACGTTTCATACACTTCTTGAGACTCCATATTGTATTCGCCATATTCAAGCCAACGAAGGTTGTTTTGTTTGCATTTTCGTTATCATAACGTTGGGAAAACCTACCGATAACTATCTGAATCAATGAAGAATTTTATGTTATAATCTCATAATATCTAAGTTATTACTACATCAATTCACATAGTAACGATTTACATATACGCTTACGTATTTATAATGGTTTCGCAACCTTTTTTCAACTTGTAGCTAAAACTAAAACTGTGATTAAAGATATGTTAGAATCAAGTAACGATAACTTACTAATGATAGCTAGTTCAATGTTTATGTTATAAAGAAACACTGCCGTCACCTTGTTTTAACCATAACATAAAAAAAACATGTTCGAGTTCTTGTTGCAACATAGTTTGGACTTAGTCGCATCAGAACTAGTTGCGGATTGCTACTTGGGTATGTACTGAACCGACTTCAGCAGCTCACGACAATAATCAATTTCAAATCTTGCATTACTTTGGAAAAAATATACCAAAATACAGCAGCTGCTGTCGTCACAATTTGCATTTTATCCGGACTATATTGAGTCGTAAGTCGGTAATATCCAAACTACTTTTGGTCACGTACTCGACGGAATGCACATGCACTACGGTACTGCATACTTTCAGGAGCTGCTTGTCAATTGAATCCACTGCAATTACGGGTAGTATAAAGAGCCATGGCGACAGCACGCTCGTGAAATATCATGGAAAGGTGGGTTGGTTGGTTGGTTGGTTGGAAAATCGCACCTGTTCCGCACCGGCTGGCGAACTTGGCTCGGAAAGCGATTTCAGTAAATCCACTGTTTGGAGCGAGCGATGTTTTCTACGCGTTGGCATGGTAATTCCAAATTGTTTACATTAACATTAAATCTAAATAATGGGGAAATTATGACCGCCACCATCAGCAACCAACCAACCAACCAGCGCCAGTAAAAACTTCGAGCGGGGCCTGTCGATGGTGGGAGATTTTCACCGGTTCCCAACCCGAGAAGGGACATAAATGTTTTACGCCTACCAGCTCGGTTGGGACCGAATGAGGATTCTGCTTCGGTTGTTGGAAAATTCATTGACCTAAATTAGCATTCACCGGGGCAGGTGACAGAATACGAAATTGGGTGCGTTGATTTTTGAAAAGCAGATTCCCCGTTTCACAACACACATTTTTAATGAACTGCAAATCACATGATTTTCGAAACGATTTTAACAAAACATTTTCCGGCGTTTCCCATAATTACGAATTGATACCACCACCAGCACCAGCACCGCAGCAAAGCCCCCCGTCTGAACACGCGAAACATACATTAATGAGATTCGAACACCGCCAGGCAGAAAATGAAGCTCCGGTGATGAAGCCCGGGTAATCCGCTGGCGGATTACGTCTTATTTCGGTTTTCGGCCGCGGGCGATGCTGGCGGCCGGGCATAATTGAGTTTAATTTGCTGTGTGTTTTTCTTCTCTATCTCTCTCTCTCTCTCTGCTCGATGATTTCGCCAACCCCGGAAAGTTCTGCTGTTCTGAAATTGAATTTGAGAGCGCGCCTTTAATTGAATTTTGATTTGATTGACGTTTTTAACTGTCGAAAATATAGCGCAAATTCAATAGCCAAAATAAACTGTTGGAAATGAAATTTAAATGGATCATTCTGTTTACTAGCAGATGGCCATGAGAACCGATCGAATTTGGCAATACCGAAAATGTCATGAGCCAATAGTATGAGACAAATCAGTAAACAAATCGCATCGACCCATCAATGATTTATTTGAATTATACACAGATGCAAGGTGCTTCGTCGATTCAGCTAAATAATCACGCTGTGGAACTCAACTGATATTTGATTATCAGCTACGTTTCACTTGATGCGTTTGGAAAAAAAATCGAGCAAAGATTTTTCAAGGATTCATCAAATATTTATTAAAAATTCACAAAATATTCATACCGGATGGATTGGAAATTGATCCGATGTAAAATGCATGAAGAGCTTCATCAAAGATTCATAAACGATTCATGTAGGAGTAGCCAAAGATTTTTCAATTGTTCATTATAGATCCATTTAAGATTCGACGATTCGCCAAAAATTCATCCAAAGATTTATCAAAGATTCATCGAAGATTTATCAAAGATTCATCGAAGATTCATTAAAGATTTATCAAAGATTCATCGAAGATTCATCAAAGATTCATCGGAGGTTTATCGAAGATTCACCGATGATTCATTGAAGATTAATAAAAGATTCCTCAAAGATTCTTCGGAGAGTTACAAAAGATTCATCGCAGATTCATCGAATATTCATCAAAGATTAATCGAAGATTCATCAAAAATTTATCAAAGATTCATCAAAGATTCATCAAAGACTCATCAAAGATTCATCAAAGATTCATCAAAGATTCATCAAAGATTCATTAAAGATTCATCAAAGATTCATCAAAGATTCATCAAAGATTCATCAAAGATTCATCAAAGATTCATCAAAGATTCATCAAAGATTCATCAAAGATTCATCAAAGATTCATCAAAGATTTATCAAAGATTCATCAAAGATTCATCAACGATTCATCAAAGATTCATCAAAGATTCATCAAAGATTCATCAAAGATTCATCAAAGATTTATCAAAGATTCATCAAAGATTCATCAAAGATTCATCAAAGATTCATCAAAGATTCATCAAAGATTCATCAAAGATTCATCAAAGATTCATCAAAGATTCATCAAAGATTCATCAAAGATTCATCAAAGATTCATCAAAGATTCATCAAAGATTTATCAAAGATTCATCAAAGATTCATCAAAGATTCATCAAAGATTCATCAAAGATTCATCAAAGATTCATCAAAGATTCATCAAAGATTCATCAAAGATTCATCAAAGATTCATCAAAGATTCATCAAAGATTCATTAAAGATTCATCAAAGATTCATCAAGGATTCATCAAAGATTCATCAAGGATTCATCAAAGATTCATCAAATATTCATCAAAGATTCATCAAAGATTCATTGGATGTTCATCGAATATTCATCGAAGATTCATCGAAGATTCATCAAAGATTCATCAAAGATTTATCAAAGATTTATCAAAGATTCATCAAAGATTCATCAAAGATTCATCAAAGATTCATCAAAGATTCATCAAAGATTCATCAAAGATTCATCAAAGATTCATCAAAGATTCATCAAAGATTCATCAAAGATTCATCAAAGATTCATCAAAGATTCATCAAAGATTCATCAAAGATTCATCAAAGATTCATCAAAGATTCATCAAGGATTCATCAAAGATTCATCAAGGATTCATCAAAGATTCATCAAATATTCATCAAATATTCATCAAAGATTCATCAAAGATTCATCAAAGATTCATTGGATGTTCATCGAATATTCATCGAAGATTCATCGAAGATTCATCAAAGATTCATCAAAGATGTATCAAAGATTCATTGAAGATTCATCAAAGATTTATCAAAGGTTCATTAATGATTCATCAAAGATTCATCGGAGATTTATCGAAGATTCATCGATGATTCATCGAAGATTAATATGATTCCTCGAAGATCCATCGAAGAGTTACAGAAAATTCATCGGAGATTCATCGAATATTCATCGAAGATTCGTCGAAGATTCATCAAAGATTCATCATAGGTTCATCAAAGATTCATCGAGGAGTTACAGAAGATTCATCAAAAATTCATCGAAGAACCATCAAAGATTCATCGGAGGTTTATCGAATATTCACCGATAATTCATTGAAGAATAATAAAAGATTCCTCAAAGATTCATCGAAAATCAAATATTCATCGGAGATTCATCATCGATTCATTAAAAAAACCAAAAAAAAACAGAGATCAGGTTCGTAACCCAAGTCCCGAATGCAGACCTTAAGTTCTAGGTTCAGAATTCAGGTCAAAAATTCAGGTCCTGAATCTAGGTTCGTAATCCAAGTCCAGAATCGGGATCTAAAATCCAGACTCAGAATCCAGATGCAAATCCAGGTTTCGAAATCCAAGTTCTGAATCCAGATCAAAATTCCTGGCTCAGAATCCAGATCTATAACCCAGGTCTTGAATTCCAGGTCTAAAATTCAGATCCAGGACCCAGATGCAGAATGTAGGTCCAGAATCTAGATAAAAAATCCAGGACCTAAATTCAGATTCAGAGTCCAGGTGCAGAGACCAGGTTCAGAATTCAAGGCCAGATGCAGAATACAGCTTTAAAATCAAGATTCGAAATCCAGGTCCAGAATTCCAGGTCTAAAATTCAGGTTCAGAATCCAGGTTTATAATCCAGATCACAGAACCCAGGTGCAGATTTCAGATCCAAAATCCAGGTCCAGAATCCAAATCTTAATTTGAGGTCCTGAATTCAAGCTCACAATCCAGCTTTGGAATCCAAGTCCAGAATCCAGATCTAAAATCAAGATTCAGAATCCAGTTGTAAATCCAGATGCAGAATCAATTTTCGAAATCCATGTTCTGAATCCAGATCTAAATTCCTGGTTTAGAAATCAGGTCCAGAATCCAGTTCCAGAATCCAGATCTAAAATCCACGTCCAAAATTCAAATCCTGAATCGAGGTTCGTAATCCAAGTTGAGAATCTGGATCTAAAATCCAGACTCAGAATCCAGATGCAAATCCAGGTTTTGAAATCCAAGTTCTGAATCCAGATCTAAATTCCTGGCTCAGAATCCAGATCTGAAACCCAGATCTTGTATTCCAGGTCTAAAATTCATATCCAGGACCCAGATGCCGAATCCAGGCACAGAATACAGAACTTAAATTCAAGTCCTAAATTCAAGCACGGAATCCAACTTTGTAATCCAAGAGTAGAAACGAGATTTAATGTCTAGACTAAGAATCTATATCTAAAATCCCGGTCCAAAATTGAAGTTCGTAATCTAAAACCAGAATCCAGATATAAAATCGAGACTCAGAATCCAGTTGTAAATCCAGATGCAGAATCTAGTTTCGAATTTCAAGTTCTGAATCCACATCTAAATTCCTGGTTTAGAATCCAGGTCCAGAATCCAGTTCCAGAATCCAGATCTAAAATCCAGTTCCAAAATTCAGGTCCAGAATCCAGGTTCAGAATTAAAATCCAGAATCCAGATGCAGAATCCATGTGAAGATCCAGATATAAAATTCAGGTGCAGAATCCAGGTGCAGAATCCAGGTGCCGAATCCAGGTCCAGGACACAGATGCAGAATTAAGGTTCGTTATCCAGGTCCAAATAACAGATCTAAAATTAAGGTCAGAATCCAGGTTCGGAATCCAGCTCTAAAATCTAGAATCCAGATCTAAAGTCGAGATTCAGAATGGAGATGCAGAATCCAGGTCCTAGGCGAAGAAGCCTGGTTCGGAATCCAAATCTAAAATCTAGGTGCCGAATCCAGGCTCAAAATCCAGATCCAGGGGTTTGAAATTCAGGTGCCGAATTCAGGTACGGAATCCAGGTTTAGATTCCTTGTCCAGAATCAAGGTGCAGAACTCTGGTGCAGAATGCAGGTTCAGAATTCAGGTTTCGAACACAGGTTCAAAAATCTAATCAAGAATCAGAGTTCAGGTCTACAATCCAGGATCGAGTCCAGAACTAGAATCCAGGTCGGAAGATTTTGGTTTCCGGAATTGCTAACACATTGAATAAAGATATGATGATTTTATGTACAACATTGTGGAAACATACATGCTTCTTTGTTTGAAATATCATCAGGTGTTCTCCAAGAAAGCCATCTTGGTCCACTGCTTTTTGTTTTGTTTATCACCGATCTCCGATCGACACAACCCATTGAAAAAAACGTCTGATCCAGGCGGAATAGCATGGGCGTAGGCTCGAGTGAAGCGTGTCTGGTTGGGAAACAGAATCGATTTCGTTCAAAAGTTAATGTTAAAGCTTCTCAGAATAGTATTTTCCGCAGATGCTTGAATGCAGCAAAAAATATGGAAATTTAGTTCTGGTAATAGAAAATTCGATTCTTCGGGAGAACAAATACTCGAAAATTCAGAACCGCCTGGAAGAAGAATCGTTGACCGGCTCTTTCCTTCTCCCGACGCAAACCCTATCATAAAAGGTACACTTGCAGGAAAACCTGTTCGTCTTCGGATAGCCTAGCCTGACAGTTCGGAAAGCAGTGAACTGAGTATCAAAATTGGTTTAACAATATTCAAGCAGTTTAAAAATAGATTTGCTTCCGGGATTATCAGTATTGGTATTAACACAGTTTTGTCAGTTTTGCGATGAATCTCATCCAGTAACCAGTTAGAGAAAAAAAGTGTGGAAAAATAGCTGTGTTTTATCATAAAAACGCGCCTTTGCCAAAACATAACCAAAGGAAAATTGGTTTTTGTGTCAAAATATTCCGATCACAATTTTTTCACACTTTCATTTATTAAATTTCTACAGTTCCCTGATAACCGCTATCGTCCTCGTTTTGGGAGGTTGGCGGATATTCAAATCCACTGAATCTAGACTATGCGGGTTGACCTACATCGAAAAAAAATCCACAAGCAATGTTTGAAATGAAATCGGAAAACCGAAAAATCAGATTTGCATCCATTTCCAATGCTTTTTTTTCGGGTCGCTTTTCAACTGGTACCCCCCCCCCCCCCAAAGTACCGATCGAGTTTCGTTAAAAGGGTTTTCCGCATGGTGTCGTAGTTCGACGGCGGCTGAGGTCATGAACTGTCAAACAAACCACAGTCTAGTGCCCAAATGATTAGATTCGTTCGGTTCGATATTGGATGCGTTGAATTAGCACAGTCCTGGAGCCAAGCGATGGATTCTGGTTGTCTGCGCCTGTATAAAAATTTAGAACCTTACCCTTTTCGACGTACAACAAAGCGTTCATCAAGCCATGCTCATATTTTTACTGTTCACTTTGACAGCAAAAAAAAGAACCGTGTCTTCCCACCAGAAAATTGAATTAAATTACGGAACAATTTCACCACCACGAAATGGCATCCCATAATATTGACAGTTCCCAGTCACTGATCGAACCTTAGCCCCAGGGACACCAAATTTGCCATCTCCAACACTGACCGTTTCATCTACGGAATGCACAGCATGTCTACATCCGTTCTTTTTTATTTTTTTTTTGCTACCCTCTCGAAGCTCATCGATTCCAGTCACGATTGGTCCCGACACTGGTCCGCTGCCTCGAGGGATGGAAAAAGAATCCTCGCCGCCGCCGCCGTCGCCGCCATCACAGGACTGAACTGGCCGCTCTTTTTTTCTGTCGTTGTTGGTGTTGCCTTCCAGCAGACCCTTTATCATTTGATTTCCTGCCTTTGAGACGAACAAAATGAAAAAAAAAACACAACAACCGATCTTTCCAGCTAAAGGGAAAAGCCTCTCGATTCAATATTTATGAGTCCTATTCAGCTATTATGGCGGATCGGTTTCGGACTCGTGCGGATTGGCGTGGGAAATGAAAGAAGAAGAAAAAGAACAAAAATGGGAAGGGAAAATAACTTTCCTCGGAACGCCGCTCTCCCGCAGGAAACCATTCGGAACCGCTTTCGGTCGCTTTGTGAAATAAATAGAACACTAATGATGAGTAATTAGACTATCCGGAGGCGTGTTTAGAAGTAGAAAGGCGAGCTCGGTTTCAGGAAAGGGCAAGAGGTGGAAAATTTTTTTACTGGTCGATTCTTAAATTTAACCCAACTCAAGTGTTTGAAATCATTTTTTTTTATTGCTCAGAATACGCCTCTGGTAAAGACAATGAATTCGATTTCAAGTTCGCGTATCGTTTAATGAAATGGCTTTTGTTTGGATCGGTTGATTTACTCTTTTGTGAACGATTTGTTGTATCCCTTCAATTTAGGAAGCATTTTCAGCATTATAAAGCCTACCCTATTTCAGAGAGATAGTGAGAATTTTTAACAAAGTACAAAATTCAATAACAGTAATCCATAATTCAAAATTCGAGACACAAAATCCAGAACCCGATGTCCAAAATTCTAAAAACGAAATTCCAAATACATAATCCGAAATAGAAAATTTGCAATTCACAGCTCACGACTCACGACTAAAAACTTACGACTCACGACTCACGACTCACAACTTATGATTCACGACTCCCAATTTACGATTTACGACTCACAATTTACGACTCACGACTTACAACTTACGACTAACGACTCACAACTTACGACTAACGACTCACAACTTACGACTAACGACTCACAACTTACGACTAGCGACTCACAACCTAAGATTCACTACTCACAACTTATGACTCACAACTCACAACTTACGACTCATGGCTCACAACTTACGACTGACGACTCACAACTCACAACTTACGACTAACGCCTTACAACTTACGACTAACGTCTCACAACTTACGACTCACGACTCACAACTTACGACTCACTACTCACAACTTATGACTCACAACTTACGATTCACTACTCACAACTTACGACTCACGACTCACAACTTACAACTTACGACTCACAACTTACGATTCACTACTCACAACTTACGACTCACTACTCACAACTTATGACTCACAACTTACGATTCACTACTCACAACTTACGACTGACTACTCACAACTTACGCCTCACAACTTACAACTTACGACTCACAACTTACGATTCACTACTCACAACTTACGACTCACGACTCACAACTTACGACTCATGACTCACAACTTACGACTCACGACTCACAACTTGCTATTCACGACTCACAACTCACGACTCACAATTTACGACTTATGCTTCACAACTTACGACTCATGACACACAATTCACAACTCACGATTCACAACATACGACTCACGACTCACAACTTGCTATTTACGACTCACAACTTACGACTCACAATTTACGACTCATGCTTCACAATTTACGACTCACGACTAACAATTCACAACTCACTATTCACAACATACGACTCACGATTCACGACTCACGACTTACAACTTACGACTCACGACCCACAACTCACAATTCAACAATTCAAACAGAAATTTGCAATTCATAATTCACTACTCACAATTCACAACTGACGACTCTCAACTCACGACGTACAACTCACACCTCACGACTCATACATCACGACTCACAATTCACGACTCACATTTCACGATTCACAACTCACGATTCACAATTCAAAATTCTAGATTCACAACTCAACTCACAATTCAAGGTTTACAACTCACAATCCATGATTCAAGGATTCAAGGATTTTAGGATTCAAAAATTCCAGGATTCAAGGATTCAAGGATTCAAGGATTCAAGGATTCAAGGATTCAAGGATTCAAGGATTCAAAGATTCACGGATTCAAGGATTCAAGGATTCAAGGATTCAAGGATTCAAGGATTCAAGGATTCAAGGATTCAAGGATTCAAGGATTCAAGGATTCAAGGATTCAAGGATTCAAGGATTCAAGGATTCAAGGATTCAAGGATTCAAGGATTCAAGGATTCAAGGATTCAAGGATTCAAGGATTCAAGGATTCAAGGATTCAAGGATTCAAGGATTCAAGGATTCAAGGATTCAAAGATTCACGGATTCAAGGATTCAAGGATTCAAGGATTCAAGGATTCAAGGATTCAAGGATTCAAGGATTCAAGGATTCAAGGATTCAAGGATTCAAGGATTCAAGGATTCAAGGATTCAAGGATTCAAGGATTCAAGGATTCAAAGATTCACGGATTCAAGGATTCAAGGATTCAAGGATTCAAGGATTCAAGGATTCAAGGATTCAAGGATTCAAGGATTCAAGGATTCAAGGATTCAAGGATTCAAGGATTCAAGGATTCAAGGATTCAAGGATTCAAGGATTCAAGGATTCAAAGATTCAAGGATTCAAGGTTTCAAGGATTCAAGGATTCAAGGATTCAAGGATTCAAGGATTCAAGGATTCAAGGATTCAAGGATTCAAGGATTCAAGGATTCAAGGATTCAAGGATTCAAGGATTCAAGGATTCAAGGATTCAAGGATTCAAGGATTCAAGGATTCAAGGATTCAAGATTCAAGACTCAAGATTCAAGATTCAAGATTCAAGATTCAAGATTCAAGATTCAAGATTCAAGATTCAAGATTCAAGATTCAAGATTCAAGATTCAAGATTCAAGATTCAAGATTCAAGATTCAAGATTCAAGATTCAAGATTCAAGATTCAAGATTCAAGATTCAAGATTCAAGATTCAAGATTCAAGATTCAAGATTCAAGATTCAAGATTCAAGATTCAAGATTCAAGATTCAAGATTCAAGATTCAAGATTCAAGATTCAAGATTCAAGATTCAAGATTCAAGATTCAAGATTCAAGATTCAAGATTCACAAGTCACAAGTCACAAGTCACAAGTCACAAGTCACAAGTCACAAGTCACAAGTCACAAGTCACAAGTCACAAGTCACAAGTCACAAGTCACAAGTCACAAGTCACAAGTCACAAGTCACAAGTCACAAGTCACAAGTCACAAGTCACAAGTCACAAGTCACAAGTCACAAGTCACAAGTCACAAGTCACAAGTCACAAGTCACAAGTCACAAGTCACAAGTCACAAGTCACAAGTCACAAGTCACAAGTCACAAGTCACAAGTCACAAGTCACAAGTCACAAGTCACAAGTCACAAGTCACAAGTCACAAGTCACAAGTCACAAGTCACAAGTCACAAGTCACAAGTCACAAGTCACAAGTCACAAGTCACAAGTCACAAGTCACAAGTCACAAGTCACAAGTCACAAGTCACAAGTCACAAGTCACAAGTCACAAGTCACAAGTCACAAGTCACAAGTCACAAGTCGCAAGTCGCAAGTCGAAGTCACAAGTCACAGGGTGCAAGTCGCAAGTCGCGAGTCGCAAGTCACAATTCATTATTCACACTTCACTCCCGAATCCCGGGAATTGGATTTTATTGAATCCCAATCAATGATTCGAGTCTGGATCTACGAATTTTGGGTGCCGAACCCTGAGCTCTGATTCCTGAATATCTATTTTGGATCGGCGATATCTGAATTCTGACTTCCAAGTTCGAAGGTCTGTCATGAGGTTTGAGTATTGAGTTTTGAATCTTAATTTTGAATTTTGATTTCGCAGCATTGATGTAGAAATGCTGAGTTATGAGTTTCGAGTTTTCTGCTCTGAGTTTTGAGTTCTAAAATTAAATTCCTAAATCTGGAATAATTCCGAGTTCTGAATTTAAAACTATGAGATCGAAGGTTTAAGCTCCGCGCTCGGAAACTCTATGTTCTGATGTCTGAAATTTTAGTTTTAATTTTTGATTTCAATATTCTGATTCAATTTAGTAATTCCGGAAGCAGATTCTGATCTCAGAAATTTGGATGAAGATGTTTGTTAGTGTTAGTTTCAATGTAGGGTGACTTTAGCCCGATTTTCGTTGCTGATTTATGATTAGCTGTGGAACAGAGGGCTTAGGTTTTTCACAAAACTGATATTTTACCTACTGGCTTCCGTATGTTACTAAGGTATCATGCAGGCATGGACCATCCCATTTCACAATAACATACGAAGGTATTGGCTTACTATACTCATTTGAAGCTTTCAAAGTGAGCCTCGACCTGGAACGATACTTAGTATCAATAAGAATTATAATTAGAATGCTATTTCAGGACTTTATTTTTCTTCGTGAAAGCAAACTGATTTGCGATACAGAGTTTCGCAGGCTCGTATGCAAATGCTTCAAATGAAAACATTATGAGGGTGGAAACTATACCAAAATGTTAAATTTATTCATCCTCAAAATGACGACCCACTTCTGAAAATTTCACTTTTCTGTGTTGAATTAGAAAATCAAAATACTTGAGTGACCAGTGCCAGCAAATGAACATGCACTTGCCGAAGCTCCCATGGCAACGATTTCGAGTGGATCTGAACACCAACCGGATGATCTATGAGGTGTTGGGTCATTGCAAAAGGGCAGACACCATTCAAAGGCCAGTGTGTGTGTGTGTGTTTGGCTACATCCTGCCCGGTCGAATGAATATATTTTGCATATACACGCATCGTCAATATTTATTAGAATAACAAAAAGCTGACGGGAGGATGCTGCTGCCTTCGTTTTCTGTCGGCCGGCAAATTTATGACTAGGACCGAGGATTTACCGAGGCCCGTTGAATGTGTCCACAGGAATTATGTCAGTTGTTGCGTTTGACGGTTCGTTTCGCTGGTTGCGCTTTTAGCGAGAAACGTGAGACACTTCTATTCCGGGCGAGGAGGCTGGAGGTTGGTTGTTCGGATGAGTTTTGAATGTTTCGCGTTGGGTGTTGTAAGTGGAAACCGGAAAAAACATCCTGGCTAAACTCACTTAGCACCGCTTAATGGTCCCTTTTGAATATGATTTGCAAAGAAGTACGTCACTTTCATTACGGCCGGTAGCAGTTTTTCACACAACTTTCGCACAAACTCCGTTCGCGGTGGACGTGAAAGACGGAATAACCAAAAAAAAAACAGAAAAATGGGCAAAAAATAAAATTTTTCACCTGCCCGGCACTGGACGGCAAGTAGCTCACCTTTGTTAGGAACTTCGGCCGGAATGGGCGCCAACGGGACAACACTGGAAAGTGGCAAAAAATGCCTTCCCAGCAATTTAGCTGTCGCGGTGTCAGAGGAAAGAAAGAAACAACAAACGAAGTGAAAAAAAATGGAAACACCCGGTAAAAAACTCGGTCTGGTTCGGGTTTTTGTCCCCGATGGGTGCTTTTTGTTGTGAGAAATTATGGTTTCGTTGCACCAGTTTTTTTTTGCGGTTTCACCGGGCAAAGATTTATTGTACTGATTCGGTTCTATTAGAATGTTGCCAGCCGGCGGCTGGATGAACAACAGACGCCGGACGGCCGGGAGTTAAATTAGGTCTGGCTGACGCGCTCGCCGGAAGCCGGATCAATAAGTGTATTGTCTGGGATTGCTATGCGATGAGAATTGGTTGATTGGGGGAATTATTTATGCACTCTCGAACCCCGAAACGGGAAAGAACTTATGGGCTCTGTACACTAAGAACCGGCTACGAAGTCTGCTGAAACAAAAAAAAGCAATTTCAAGACTTTTCTTTGCGATTAGGTAACCCTGAAGAAGACAAATACAGAAATGATCCGAAACGTAAAATTTGGAAATCTACTGGGGCACCTTAATTTATGAATGAACTAGATAGCAATGAACTTGCATGAACTAGATAGCAATATTTCAATCGTAAAATTATGCTAACGAAAATTAGCAAACGAAATTTCGAAAAATACGAAAATTTGAGGAAAAAGATTCACCAGAGGCAGTACTCGAACTCGCAACTTGTGCAACTAATTTCGCGAATTTTCTAGGTGCTTGTCGTAACACAGAATAAATACCTAAAATTAAGGGTTCTGCGTTCTCAGTTTTTAGCCTCGTAATTCTAAGCACTAAATTTATAATTAATATTCCTATGTTCTGAACTCTGAAGTTTCATTTTTTTATATCTAACGTTTTAGTTTTATGTTTCGATTCAGCAGTTTCTATTTTAAGCTTTCAGTACTGACTTCGTCGGTTCGATGCATAAGTAGCTGTTCTCAAAAGTCAAATTGTCGTATGTTCGAGCCCCAACCTGGAAGGATTTTTTGTGTCAGTAAGATCACTAGCACTAGCCATTCAAAATACTAACGAATCAGCTGCGAAGACTGTTGTTGAAACAGTTTGCATTACTTTTACTGAGTTCTTGGTTCTGGCCCGTTGATCAAGTTCGAATATCAAATGACTGTGATTTCTGGTGGTTCCGGAGATATGATGATATAAGTGACGTAACCGACAAAACACGTTGTATTGTTACCGCTTCATTTTCTCAGAAATGGCTTAACCGATTTCAACAAACTTAGGCTCGTTTGAATGTTATTTTTTAGCCATTGATAATTTTTGAATATCAACTCGCTTTGAATTTTGGTTCCGTAAATATAATGGTATAGGTGACGTAACCAACTAAACGCGTGTTTTTACTCCTCTCAATTTTCTCGAAAATGGCGATTTCAACAAACTTAGGCTTGAACACGATTATTGGTTCTTTAAACAGGTTGAAGGTTTGAATGGCATAAGTGATGTAAACGTCAAAACTACCAAAAAATTAACGCTATTTGACTCATTTCTTGAATATATATTAACTGATACCAAGAATTTTAGGCTCGTTCGGGACTTAAATTGGGCTAAGGATCGATTTCCAATATCATATAGCAATCATTATTTTTTTATTTGTGATAGCGACCCATGATCAAATGTATTATTGCTTATACTTTTGGTGCGAGAAATGTTTCAAAACATATGAATTAAGCACTGACGCATGCTTTTGTTAATTACCCAAATCAATCTGAATAAATTCGTGTCAAAAATGAGCTGAAATAAATGTCAGAAAATGTTTCAATCGTTTCGATAAAAAAAAGACCACTAGGTGGATTAGGAATAGTTTGTTTTTAATGCTGGGTTCTAGGTTTTGTGTCCTAAGTTTTGTACTCTGAATCCTAACTGAAAGTTTTAAAGCTTTAAGTTCTCAATTTTGAGTACTAAGTTCTGATCTCTGAGCATTGAATTCTAAGCTCTGAGTTCTGAATCCAGAATTCTGAGTTCGGAGCTCTTCCAAGTCTTTCTAAATTCGAAAACTTCTTCATTTAGCTTTCGAGCTCAAACTATGAGAACTATGTTATGTGTCTGAGCTTTGAGTTATGAGATTTCAATTCTTCTTAGCTTTTTAAATTTAAACACAAAACGCTGAGTTTCGAACCTTTGAAATATGAACTCATAGTACAGAAGTTAGGACTCATTTCCCCGATCTTTGAGTGCTGTACTATGAGTTCATATTTCAAAGGTTCGAAACTCAGCGTTCTGTATTTGAATTTAGAGTGCTAAGTCTAGAGTTTCGTGACTCGATTTTCAGTTCTTTGTTCAATATTCTGAATTCTAAAGCCATTGATTTTGAGTTCTAAGTTCTGAATTCGGGCCACTGAGTTTAGATTTTTGATTTCTAAGTTTTGCGTTTACCTTTTCTCTCTCTCTTCCTCAGTCTTGAATTTTAAGCTCTGAATTCGAAGTTTTGATTTCTGATCTCTACGTTTTGAGTTCCGTGCTTTTAAAGTAGTGCTGTTCATTGTTTTAATCGTAATCACATTGATATTGTTAATTTGACAGTTTTTACTGCGCATTAACAATACGCAATGCAAAATTATTCAAAAAATATTTCACACCAAATAGTGATTAGAGCGAGCAAAGACTTTGTTTTACTTTCAGCTAGTTAATGCTGATGGTGATATTCCTGCACTATTCTGATGAAACCCAATAAAACGCTATTTGACATGAATTTAGTTTATAGAAATAACAGGAGCGCAGGGTTTGACATGTTTCAAACACACAGTAGGAGCAGCGTTTGGATTGGCGTAGCACAACCTGCACTTCTGTAATTTCTGAGTATGATTTTCAAGCTAAATAGCGTGAATCAAAAATTCAGTTCAATATTTAATCAATTGCGTTCAGTATTTAATCACTTCAAAGAAGATCGATTGCGTCATTCTGCTGCTGGTCGTTTATATTGGAACAAAATACAACCATAGATGGAAAACGATGGGGAACATTACAACAAATCAGCCCTTCTAATGGATCTAAATGTTATCTAAAAAACTATTACAAACACTTACCTGATGAAATGCCTATGCAAATCAGAAGTAAATATAATCGGTTTACAGTTTGATAGATTCTAATTTAAAAATTTTCGCATTTTTCTCGGCTTTTTCAATTGGATTTTGGTGGTGTTAGATATTTTAATGTTCATTATATTTGCATTAAAAAAAAAATAAATTTTTCATGTTTTTATCATGAAGAACTATACAAATTATTTCATAATATTTAACTGTATATCAGAATGTTTGATGTGACTAATCCGTACTTGAGTGTAGGTGCGTCGTTTCAAATTCTAGTACAGAAGGGGAAAGCTTGCACAATTCACACAATCGATTCCCTAACTGTTATTCGGACGTGTCATCCAGTTATGTCTCCGACATTACCAATCCGTCTTTTTTAGTTTTGAGTTCGGAGCTTTGCGTTGACTCTCTCTCTCTCTCTCTGTCGTCTTAAGTTCTAAGCTCTGAACTCCAAGTTTTGATTTCTGATCTATAGCTTTGAATTCTGTGCTTTTGAAGTAGTGCTGTTCTACGTTTTAATCGCACTCACATTGATATTGTCAATTTGACAGCTTTCACTACGCAAAAACCATACGCAATCTAAATGCAAGTAAAAAAGTATATCACACCAAATAGGGATTACAGCGAGCAAAAACTTTGTTTTACTTTCAGCTAGTTGATGCTGATATTGCTGAACGATTTTTATTAACTCCAATAAAACGCTATTTGACATGAATTTAGTTTATAGAAGTAAAGGAGCGCAGGGTTTGACATGTTTCAAACACACAGCAGGCGCAACGTTTTATTTGGCACGTTCGAATTGTTGAAGTAGCAAAACCTGCACTTTCGGTACTTCTGAGTATGATATTCAAGCTAAATATAGTGAATCAATCAGCTGCTTAACATATTTTGTGATGGAACACATTTTTGCTTATCAATATGATGATCATTAATCACATCATATATGTTTATATTATTTGCACGGCATTGCTAAACAAATTTTAAATACATTACGGAGCATGAAATTCCGATGTCATCGACCAAACAAACTCATTGAAATTCTTTCCATCGTTCTGCCATAACACATGGGCTGAAAAGTCCCGGGCCTAACATATAGATGGCGCTAGTTTTATTGCAGTCACCTATTTTTTCAGTTAATACTAACCTTTAAAAGACAGCTGTGGAAATTTCATGGTATTCTATTCATTAGTTTGTAAGTTATTGTGCAAAGAGTGACGCTACTTTTGTTATTTTCAGAACAATGGATCAAAAACAATTTCGTGTTTTTTTTTTATTTGGCACTGCTTCTTGATGGGAAAAAATACCGTTCAAGCGAAGCAATGGTTTGGAAAGTGGTATAAAGACTCCGTTCCATAGGAAACAACAATAAATCGTTGGTTAGCTAACTTCAAACGTGGTCGTAGCGACACCGATGATGCAGAACGCAGTGGACGTCCAAATAAGGCGGTAACACCAAAAAACATAAAAAATATACAAAATTTGAAAACAATTTTGAAAGATCGGAAAGTGAAGTTGCGTAAGTAAAGATATCAAAAGGACGTGTTAACTTTGAATTGCATGCGTGTTTGACTATGAGAAAGCTCTGTTCAACGTTGGTTCCGCGTTTGCTCACTGTTGACCAAAAACGAGAACGTATTGATGATTCTGAGCAGTGTTTGGCCATGTTTCAACTTAATAAATCGAAATTTTGCATCGATATGTGACAATGGATGAAACATGGATCAATCACTTAACTCCGGAATCAAAACGATCGTCATCTGAGTGGACAGCAACTGGTGAACCTCGTCCACAGCGCCCGAAAGCACAACAATCAGCCGAAAAGGTTATGGTCTCGGTATTTTGGGATGTGCGTGGTGTAATATTTGTCGACTATCTTGAGAAATGAAATACCATTAACAGTGAATATTATATTGGAGCGTTTGAAGGCTGAAATTGCAAAGAAACGACCGCATATGGCGAAGAAAACAAATCGCAAGTCAATCAAAACAATGGCAAAACTACATGAATTGAATTTCGGATTGCTCCCACATCCACCGTATTCGCCCGATTTGGCTCCCAACGACTACTGGCTGCTCGCAGACTTGAAAAAAATGCTCACCGGTAAGAAATTTCGCACCAATGAAAAGCAGGTTATCGCTGAAGCTGAGACCTATTTTGAGGCAAAATATACATCGTTCTGCAAAAGGTTATTGAAATGTTAGAGCGGCTGATGAAATGATTGCGTTGCTTTTGATGAAGACTACGTTGATGGATAAAGTTAATTTTGAACCAAAAAAAATGTGTTGAATTCCAGAACGAACCGGAACGAAAGTCAAAATCCAGAAAACCTCTTTTGTAGTACCATCAAGCAACGATTTAAAGCGGATTCGGTCGATTATTGTTTTTTGACTGGGAAGAGATCAGAGTCGAAATTAGCCATTTGGCCAACTCCTGGCTCGGACTTACGAAGGAGGCTCTGCAAACAAACAAACAACACGCGAAAAGATTTCTGAAAAAAGAAAACCCATGTGAAACCGTTCATCAAAGTGTTGAGGAACGCCACAATGAACCTAGTTCCAACTTGTCCTAGTAAAACATGAAACCTGCACGGTCGTTGTCAGTTCAATCGCCTCGGGTGTCGTCTGCCGATGGCCCAGACTTGATGTAGGTAGGAATATGGTGAAAAAACCTTGGTAGACTGAGCCGTGACTGATTCTGATTGGCTCAAGCTAGAAAAAAAAAAGATAAAACACAGAAACAGACTGCCCTCGGATGCCCAGTAGTTCCCAGGGCAAGCTGGTGAAGCCAATCGCCGACAAAAGGCGAGCCAATTCGAAGCCCGGGAAACCGCCCGCAGTGGCTCTATTTGTGTTCGCTTCCTTCAGCATCCGAGGCAGTAGTAGTGTCCCTGTGGTGGCATTCACACATCACAAACAGGGTTGACGCTTTTTCGGCTGAGGAGTCACATTTTCTTTGTCGGATTCCTCGCTCCCTCACCGAACTGATGCAACCATGGTGCCGCGACGGTACCCCATATTGCTCGATTTCGACCGAACTTCCGAACTACGGAATCATTTGCCTCCGGAGATTATTTGATATCAATGTTTATGGCCGGTAAGGTTATGTGCATTCATAAATATTAAAACGTGTTATCTGCTGTTGCTACTGCTACTGGTCCCCGATGTTTGGCAGTGGTGTTCCAATCTAACATAGGAAAAGCAAACATAAAAACCATCGAAGGCGGCCGCGCGCACAGGTGTCTGACGCGGCGGGGAGATCCGATAGGGACAGCGACGGCGAAAGGCTATCAGCGCGTGCTTTGTTTTGAACTTTTTTTTTTGCTTTACTCGTCCTGTCGATGCTGCACGGGGAGATCATAAAAAAAGAAGATGTTGAGTGAATAAACATGATAAACAATGTACTCGACGACGACGACGACGACGGGAGGACAATGCGCTGTTCAGTGGAGGGTACTTTCTTTTGTTGAGCGCGCAGGAAGTTTTTCGGCATTCGTTCAGAGAAAAAGAGAGAGATGGGTACCGTCGTGTTTCGGTTGACTTCTGACAGCAGGTTGGAGGGGGGTTCAGCGGGTTTGACTCCGTTTCAATATTGTTGTTAACAGTGCACAATACGTCTCGATGGTAGGCCATGCCCCGTCTACTTCGATATAAGATTAATTGGATTATTCAAAGGTCGAACAAGATTACTCAATTAAGCGAACTTGAGAACTCTCTTCCATCGACTTCGAAATCCATTAAACACTCTTGACAGTAATGCTCGCGAAAAGTAGATGGTAATTAATATCCAGTCATGATCTCCGCAGGTTGTTTCATTGAGAACCGATGAGCCGCTCCTTCAACTAAATCAGTTTCAGTTTGCACCTTCTTCGGGATTTTGTTCAAGAAAAACCCTCATTTTACACGCCAAATTGACTCCGTTGTTGACTTAACTAAATTAAAATGATTAATCTTTCCACTGGCGGTGCCGTGGCAGCCAGCCGAGCAGAGTTTGTGAAATTAATTGAATCACTATACTCCTATCGTGAGTGGGGTAATTGTTGCCATGTTCTTCTTATTTGGAGCTTGGAATATTGCTTCCGAATTATGATTCTGGGTTTAAAAAATTCATAGCCTAACATCCGAGACGTATTCGAAAAGTAAGAACGTTCTTGACCCATCGGTCCTCGAACATTTTGATCCCCTTTGAAAAAGTATAAAGCTATGTCAAGGTCTTCAAAATAGGCTTCCGTTTCTGCCATCTTTTCCTGGAGAAACCTTTTCAGCATTGGCGACTCGTCCTCATGTGCACCTCGTGCAGTGCACAACCGGTCGAATTGAAGGAATAAACTGCACCCCCAACCCCATCCAAATTTAATCAGTTTTTTGGAATCTTTAGTTATTCGATGAAGGCAGGTTAGATCGCACCGAAATTGCGTATATTGTACAAAATGTTAAGTATTTGTTGTCGCTGTGTTAGTGTCTATTCCGTGCACATGAGTTACTGCACAGATTCAAGAAGAGAAAGAATTACTCAACTCAGGTCTGAGATTTGTTTGTTTAATAAAAAATTCCATCCGAAAATATATCGTTATCTCATTGTATTGAAAAATACAAGCGAATTTCCATTCCTCAATCTTTAGTTTTCACTTACAACGAACTGTTACATCTGCTATCATACCACATAAGAGAGATGCCACTGCTTTTCAGGTATGGAAACAGATTATAGTCACTGGGAGCCAGGTCTGGAGAATACGGCGGATGGTGGACCAATCCGTACCGCAAATCATTCAAATTCACCGTTGATGTTTTATCAGGACACGAACTCGTGCTATTTACATAGCTTAATGAAAACTATAACGCTTCTGACACGATCAGCTTGAATAGTTCAAACACTAGTGGATAGTGGTAAGAGGTCATTAGGATTGTAATCTGAAATCTATCATTTCTAATATAATCTAAAAATTATTGCACTTCACAACAAAGTTGTAGGAAATTTTATTTTGAGCAACATTGCTGAAGAAGTCATTTTCCTAGCTCTATATTTTATCGAGTTACATTATTTTTAAATCAGTTCATATCTTAAAGCGAAGAATCTTCTTTCGATTGCAGTTTCTTAGTTCATCATTTAAAAAAAAGGTATATGAGACATTTATAGGACTCATTTGAAACCATAATTTTGCTGAAAGAGGCATTTTGCTGTACTCTGGTGTTTAAGAGTTATTCGACTTTTTCGATTTTGGTGTAAGATAATTTAAACACTAATTTAGGTTAAAAAAATAACATCCTCTCAGATTTCTTTTCAAACTTCCTTCATTGTATAACCTATCAAAAACCGTGAAAGGTTCTTTTTTGTCGTTCTGACTTCTGCTGAATATTGTTATTAGAAGGTTGACTAATTTTTGATGAAAAAAAAACAATAACTTTTTTTTTTGGCAAAATTGTGCGCAAAAAATAATGAATTTTTAAAAGAAACCCTACTGTCAATGTCAGGACGTGCCATTTGAGCCAATTTGTTCTGATTCCTGATTCCTGACTAATTTTTGCAAAATTGTGCGCAATAGTTAGCTCGTTAAGCTTCTCATAAAAAAAGTTAAAATGAAAATATTGAATTTTCAAGAGAAACCCTACTGTCAATGTCAGGATATTGCTTTGGAACAACAATTTGGTATTGGGCCATCCCAGAGGCTTGTTCTCAACAAAAATATACACGGTTCGAAACCATTCACGTCTTTTCTGTGAGAGGCCCAGGACTTTTCATTCCATGTAGTAATCGTTTGCCTATCTGTGCGAACGGTAAACAATGCACAGTGGTCCGAAAGGGGAAATTAGTGTGACAAAAATATTTCTGGTCTTAAATACTAGTTTTTTTTTGTAGTTGGTGTCTTCACATAAATTGTTTGCAATAAACTGGCACTTCGCAGCAAAGTTGTAGGAAATTTTGTTTTGAACAACTTTGCAAAGGAGCCCGATTCCTAGCTCTTTATTTGATCGAGTTACATCATTTTTTTCGGAGTAAAATTGTTCAAACTCAATCGAATCAATCGTTTTGATAATAAATCAGTTCAAATCTTAAAGCGAAGAATCTTTTTTCGATTGCAGTTTTTTTTTTCATTAAAAAAAGGTGTATGAGACATTTATAGGGCTTATTTGAAACCATAATTTTGCTGAAGGTGACATGTTGATGTGCTCAGGCGGTTAAGAGCTGTTCGACTTTTTCGATTTTTTTTGGAAGACAATTTAAACATTAATTTAAGTTAAAAAAATAACACCCTCTCAGATTTCTATTCAAACTTTCGTTATTGTATGACCTATCAAACATCGTAAAAGGTTCATTTTTTCCGATTTGGCTTCTGTTAAATATTCTATTAGAAAGTTGATCATTTTTTGATGAAAAAAACGATCAACTTTGTAATAATAGCTTATATTAGAAAACTATTTCAAACAAAATTGTTCGTAAAAATTAGTTTGACAACTCTTCGGAAGACGATTTAAACTGCTCGTTAAACTGCTCACAAAAGAGTGATTTTTTGCCTTTCTCATATAGAAAGGTTATGCAATCACTGTGAAAACCGACTTTTGAACCGAGGCCCGAAGGGCCGAGTGTCATATACCATTCGACTCAGTTCGTCGAGTACGCAAAATGTCTGTGTGTGTGAATGTGTGTATGTGTGTATGTAACGTTTTTTGCACTAACTTTTTTTGGAGATAGCTGAACCGATTTTAACAAACTTAGATTCAAATGAAAGGTCTTGAGGTCCCATAAAAAATCCTGAATATTATTTAGATCCGACTTCCGGTTCGGGAGTTATGGGATAAAATGTGCAAAAAAAAAGAAAATATGTTTTCTAACTTTTCTCATAGATGACGCGACCGATTTTCACAAACTTAGGTTCAAATGAAAGGTCCTGTGATCCCATACGCAATTCCTGAATTTCATGCGGATCCGACTTCCGGATCCGGAAATATAGGGTAAATTGTATACCATCACTTAAAATGGGGAAAAACCTTAAAAAAATTCTAAATCGACCTCAAATCTTTTCCAATTGATAGTTTTTATCAGTAGACGGTCAAACAAACCGATTTCGGTTATTCTTTTAAGAATCGAAGAAAATTATTTCGAAGAATACCACAGTATTATATGTAATAGTATGATTGATATGAGAAAGGCATCATTACACCACTAGGTGGATTAAAACAGGTTTTTAGAGTCACCCTACTTTTACTCCGAAAAATTGATTTAACTCAATCAAATGAAGAGCTAGGAAAGTGGTTTTTTCAGTGAAGCGCTCAAATTGAAATTTTCCATTATCCAATTACAAAAGGTACATTCCAGATTTCAATCAAAATTTGGACCACTTTAATGATCCCTTCCGTCAAAAGATGCGACAGTTCAATGCAAACAATTTTTGTGAAGACACCAACTACAAAAAAAAACTTATATTTAATAGCGAAAATATTTTTGTCACGCTAAATTCCCGTTTCAAACCACTGTGCAATGTATGCAATAATGCGAATGCGATCTGAATGCGTAAAAAAGTAAAGTTAAATGCGTCAAGCGTTTGATGGTTGTGAAGAAACTTTTTTCGCCGGAAGAAGAATTAGGCGGTTCAATGCATAGGGCGATGGTCTTACAAACCAGCTTGTTCGAGCTCCAACCTGGAAGGATTCGCTTGAGAAAACTGAAACTGGCCCAGGGTAGTTTCATCAAACAAAATTTTTTCACGAAACTGTATTGAATTCGCACTTAGCAACGGGGGTTTGAGCAAACCTGATATAAAAAAACCAGGTTCGAAACTGACTCGATTTTCAATTCAACAACGTTGGATCGTCGGCAGAAGGATTTTTCAAACTCGCAAGAGAAAACTCTTTGTCTGGCAAGCGATTGATTGTTGTCGTACAACGATTTTCGCCGGAAGAGGAATTTATCGAATTCATAAAGAAATTCTTTGTTTGGTAAACAACAGATGGTTGTGACAGAGGGATTTTCGCCGGATAAATAATCTGCAAATTCGATGAAAAATTCTTAATTTGGCAAGCGATTAATGATTATTGCACAACGATTATCGGTAGAAGATGCATTTCTTTGTTAGTTAAGCGAATAATCGTTGTGGCAAAACAAGTTTTTCTGTGAAAAGAGTTTCTTCAAATTCGTTGTGAAACTCTTTGTCAGGCGAGTGATTTTTTAAGAGGTTTTAACCTTAAGATCGTTAGCCTCTTTGGATCAGAAAACCTTTCTCACCTATGGGAGGTGTAGGGAATCGAACCCAGGCGGGCTGCGTGAAAAGCTTCGACTTATCCATCACGCTATACCCGTTCCTAGGCGAGCGATTTATTTTTGTGGCACCACGATTCTCATCTGAAATAAGGTCGTCAAATGGTGGAATAACTAAGTTCTCATAAGTTCCTATCTCATGCCTACCCTAGCGTCTATGATGGCATTTGGTCAATAGAACGGCGTCGACTGAGTGCTATCGCCTTCTGCGTTAGTAGCAGAATGAAAGGGTGCGAAATGGCTTGTAGGTTGAACCCCATCCTAAAGTGCAATATGTGATTCTGTTGTTTGTTGCATTATTTGTTTTATATTGAATTAAATTATATTTCATTGTATTATATATTGTTATTATATTTATTATTACTATTGTTATTATTATTATTATTATTATTATTATTATTATTATTATTATTATTATTATTATTATTATTATTATTATTATTATCAAAAAAGAAATATTATATTTTGTTATGTTATATTATGTTGTATGGTATTATACTGCATAAATTCATAAGGAAATTCTTTGTCGGGTAAGCGATTGATGGTTATGGCAAAACGAGCCTGGTCGGAAGAATAATTTCTCCCAACTTGTTAAGTAATTTTTTGTCTGGCAAGCGATTTTTAGTTGTGGAGAAACGAATCTCTTAAGGTTGAAATCTCGAAACAAAAATATTTAATAGCACACTTTGGGACCATAAGACCTTTTAATCAAATTTAAGCTTGTGAGAATTTTTCTACATTTGTGAGTATTTTTGTTCAGATACGAACACACATTCACATACGAACACACATTAACAGAGTGAGAGAGGAAGAGACAGAAAGTCATTTACTGATTTTGACGACCACTTCTCGTTTGAAAAACCGGTTTTCACAGTAACTGCATAGCATTTCTATATGAGAAAGGCGAAACAGCTAAAAACATTCATTCTAGTTCATTTAGGGGGTTAATCCTATTGTTGTGATAGGGCACCTAACCAATTTCCGTAGCATAGCGTTTCGTCTTCGGTTCGTCGATGCAGAACAATTTTTGTTGAGCTGCTAGGTGGCATAGCAGTTTAACATAAACTATTCATGAACTGTCGAGTCGAAAACGAAACTTAAAGCTTTCGAAAATCTTGGTGGTAGATTTGTTTTAATGTTCAAAGTTTTTTTGTATAGATCTGTTAATTGACTTAAAATTTCCTGTTTTGGAATTCGCAGGTTGTAAACTTTTTATTTAAAAAACCTATGAAATTCAAATACTTCATTTATAAATTTTTCAGTTTTTAAATTCGTAACTTTATTTTAAATTGTAGTGTTTTTTTTTAAAAATACAGCCATTTTTTCAAGATTCCGAAAACGTAACTTCTAGTACCAAGTTTTTGATTTCAGTAATTGGGAGTACTTGAATTTCAAAAAAACTTTGAAATTTTAGAAATTTCGAATCATCAAAAAATTTAAAAAGCTTCGAAATTAAAAATTTTTTTATTAAAAAAAAAATGTTCTGAATCGTTTTTGCGTTTGGAATATGTCAGTTTTCCTTCATGTTTCGCCGTCGACCCGTCTGTGCACAACAGGTCATATTTTACAGCAAAGCGAATCAGGGTCATTTCGCTGAAAGCCATTTCGCCGAATGCCATGTCGCCGAAAGAGTTATTTTGTCGAATTTCATTCCGCCGAAAGGGCCGTTTCGCCGGAAGTCATTTCGCCGAAAGCCATTTCATCATTAGTCTTGATATCGTGATTGGAATTGAGTTAAAATAAAGACAAATGAAAAATGATTATGTTTACTTCCGTTTTGTTAACCTACAATCGTGTTTCTGAAATGATCCAAAAAGACTTGGCTTCGGTTATGTGGCTGGGCCATATAAACTATCCAGGAGATATAGAGAACAAATAGAAATTTTTGATGAATAACCAGATTTGCAGTTTTCTACTAAATTATGTTAGGTATTCGAAATTACTGTTTCGGGAAAATGGTCCTTGCGGCGAAACAATCCTTTCGGCGAAATGACCTTTTCGGCGAAACGACTTTCGGTGAAATGGCTTTCGCGAAATGACCCGCTCCCAGCTAAACCACTTAGTAAATTCAACATGAATCGATTGATAGTCGTAAAGTTTGAACACTACCCGAGTATCTACTATTTCGAATTTAGAACATACCAACAAAACTACAAGGGACAGGTCTATGGGGTTGTTCGAAAAGTTAACGTAGGACTACACAACTGTTGTCTTAACCGCTGTGAATTTTTGTTTTCAATATTCAGGTAGCACTTGCATGAACGCGAAGAATTTGAGAATTTTGAATGCCTGGTGTTGGTGAGGGGAAGTTATGATCAAGATCGTCCAGTTCACGATGAGCAGGCTCATCCAAAATACTTTTTGAAAGCAAAGAATCAGCTGAATTCCGTGATGGAAATAAACTGCCTCTTGTGTGAGGCTACAGGATCACTGTTTGTACTGTTTTAGTCGTGGTCCTTCGTCAAAATAAACCATGCTCACTTCGTTGCGATGTTTTTTATTTCCGGCAAGGTTGCCAAATTGCCAGATGGTGTTATGTCCTTACAAGATTGTGACCGATCACTGATTCGGGGGACGCTTGATGGATCGAAAACAGGCGTCACGACAGCTGGTGTGACAAGCGATGTTTTTGCGATGTGAGATGGATCGAAGCAGGGTGATGCACTCTACTGTCTCTCAAGCTTTTGCCGATGACTTCGATATTGTTTTTTTACACTTTTTCCAAGTACTATTATTTTTATTGTGTCAACATGAGTTCTAACGGGATTCTGATTCCGAAGTTCTACCACCAACTGTCTTCAGCGTACCGTACCGTGCCATTCCTTGACTGAAATCTTTAGAACTTGAGTTCCTTTTATTAATTTTGATCCCTCTAGTTCGAAAATTCACATCCCAAAACAACAAAAATCCTACCAAGTCTGATGCAAAATTCAACTGCTCCAGCCAAAAAGTAAGAAAAAACAACAACCTTCTTCTTCGGTGGTAATTAATTGAAAAAGTTTTGTTTTTCTTTGCAATCTGTCCGTGTGGCTGTTTTTGTTTTTAATAATTTGTATTTTAAGGGATTTTTGTTAGGATCCCGATTTCAACTGGCACCAGCTGCCAGTTTGCCAGTTAGCTAAATGTCACCCGTTTAGATTGGACTCGTCGTTCCCGTTGGTGGGATGGTGCTGGCGGCGGTGGTGGCAATTAATCTTGCTCATAAGGGATTATTTAGCAGGGCGTCTTCTTCGTATTCGTTGTCATCTTTGCCGAAATGAAGTCTCATCGGAAGAAATTAGCATTTTTTTCCCCGGTGATAAGAAAAAATCCAATCTGTTGACGGAACATGTGCCGCAAACCGTTCCTGGCAGGTCTTAGCAAATCGAAACTCCCAGCACATCTGGGAAAATGTTCTACTCCCCTTCCCTCTCTTCCGTGTTTTTTTCCGTGACTTCTGGAAAAGCGCGATGGTAATGCGTTCGAGTGTCTCTTAATTTCCGTTTAGCCAGTGTAATTCGACCGGTAATTGCTTCGGCGAAGTATCACTCGAGAGACCAAATCAAATTACGGTTGAAAGTTCGCCCGGGACGGGGACGGGAGCTTGTGGATAAAAACAGTTCTGCGTCGTTGTCCGCTATCACCGCGAAAAGGCGGTAATCAAATTTAATAAGCAATAATTTGATGAAATTACGGGGCCAATGATACTGCTTTTGGCCACGAGACATCCTCCGCTGGCAGCAAACAACACTTATCGAACTTTTTTTTTCTTATTCTACTTCTTCAGGTTGTTCACGTTGTCCTTCCTCGCGACGACATTCCTTCTCTGTTTGTTCCATCTGTTTCTTACCTTTAACGTTAATTTTTTTTTATTTTTGCTATGATTCTTTCCAGGACTCGTTCCGTCAGCAGCAACCGCCGCCCTCTCTGCCCGATACCGATGCCAGTAGCAGCAGCAGCATCCCGCCACCGTAGCAGAAACGACATGGGACGTGCGGTGTGGAGGGACTCCGCTACCCGAGGAGGAGGCAGCAGCAGCAGAAGCGGCTGCAACTTCACAGCAATGTCAAAGAGGAGAAAAATTGTTTATGGCTGGTTTAATTTCATCTTCTTATGCTGGATAATGCTCACCGAACAGTTCGTTTGCGGTAAGTAAGAGTAAGAGCGAGCGCCGAGAGGCAGTGAGAAAAAATATGAAGAGAGGGAATAACAAAACCGGATATGAGGGATTCTGGGAGAGGCAAGATGGGAGGTGACGGCCAGGGGCGCTAATTTTGCGACTTTTGTGTTTTTAATAGGCTGGTGGAAGGCTTTTCAGTTCGAGTGTTCTCTGCGGCGAAAAGTAGCATTAGAAAAACCTACCCGGGGGTATTTGGCCGGATCATTTTTGATGTGGTTTTTATGGCTGTTGGCTTCTCGGGAACGGTTGGTTTTGTTTGAAGCGGGTGAAATCCGGGTGAAGGCTTTCGCATACTCAGTTGTGGTTCTTCTTCCTTTCACATGCTCAAATTATGAAACATTCTAGTGCTTCGTACCACACTATTGACTACAAGACCGTTTGAAACTTCGGTCATTGAAAATATACAAACAGATAATATCCCTCAAATTATGAAACATCTAGGCAACTTCGAATCTTAATATGATTTTCACAGTTAAGGAATTTAAAAAAAATTGTCGTTTTACCCTGAAGATGAAGACACATTTTTCCGAAACGTCGAACTTTAGGACTTTTATAACCTTTATGACTATTTCTAAGAATTTTCAAACATTCAAAACTATGAATACTTAAGACTTTTAAGATTTCTAATACTTTTTAGACTATTAAGACTTTGAAGACTTTAAAGACTTTAAAGACTTTAAAGACTTTAAAGACTTTAAAGACTTTAAAGACTTTAAAGACTTTAAAGACTTTAAAGACTTTAAAGACTTTAAAGACTTTAAAGACTTTGAAGACTTTAAAGACTTTAAAGACTTTAAAGACTTTAAAGACTTTAAAGACTTTAAAGACTTTAAAGACTTTAAAGACTTTAAAGACTTTAAAGACTTTAAAGACTTTAAAGACTTTAAAGACTTTAAAGACTTTAAAGACTTTAAAGACTTTAAAGACTTTAAAGACTTTGAAGACTTTGAAAACTTTGAAGACTTTGAAGACTTTGAAGACTTTGAAAACTTTGAAGACTTTGAAGACTTTGAAGACTTTAAAGACTCTAAAAACTTTTAAGACTTTAAAGACATTAAAGACTTTAAAGACTTTAAAAACTTTAAAGACTTTAAAGACTTTAAAGACTTTGAAGACTTTAAAGACTTTAAAGACTTCCAAGACTTTCAAGACTTTCAAGACTTTCAAGACTTTCAAGACTTTCAAGACTTTCAAGACTTTCAAGACTTTCAAGACTTTCAAGACTTTCAAGACTTTCAAGACTTTCAAGACTTTCAAGACTTTCAAGACTTTCAAGACTTTCAAGACTTTCAAGACTTTCAAGACTTTCAAGACTTTCAAGACTTTCAAGACTTTTAAGACTTTTAAGACTTTTAAGACTTTTAAGACTTTTAAGACTTTTAAGACTTTTAAGACTTTTAAGACTTTTAAGACTTTTAAGACTTTTAAGACTTCAAAGACTTTAAAGACTTCAAAGACTTCAAAGACTTCAAAGACTTCAAAGACTTCAAAGACTTCAAAGACTTCAAAGACTTCAAAGACTTCAAAGACTTCAAAGACTTCAAAGACTTCAAAGACTTCAAAGACTTCAAAGACTTCAAAGACTTCAAAGACTTCAAAGACTTCAAAGACTTCAAAGACTTCAAAGAATTTAAAGACTTTAAAGACTTTAAAGACTTTAAAGACTTTAAAGACTTTAAAGACTTTAAAGACTTTAAAGACTTTAAAGACTTTAAAGACTTTAAAGACTTTAAAGACTTTAAAGACTTTGAAGACTTTGAAAACTTTGAAGACTTTGAAGACTTTGAAGACTTTGAAAACTTTGAAGACTTTGAAGACTTTGAAGACTTTAAAGACTCTAAAAACTTTTAAGACTTTAAAGACATTAAAGACTTTAAAGACTTTAAAAACTTTAAAGACTTTAAAGACTTTAAAGACTTTGAAGACTTTAAAGACTTTAAAGACTTCCAAGACTTTCAAGACTTTCAAGACTTTCCGGACTTTAAAGACCTTCAAGACTTTCAAGACTTTCAAGACTTTCAAGACTTTCAAGACTTTAAAGACTTTAAAGACTTTAAAGACTTTCAAGACTTTCAAGACTTTCAAGACTTTCAAGACTTTCAAGACTTTCAAGACTTTCAAGACTTTCAAGACTTTCAAGACTTTCAAGACTTTCAAGATTTTTAAGACTTTTAAGACTTTTAAGACTTTTAAGACTTTTAAGACTTTTAAGACTTTTAGGACTTTTAAGACTTTTAAGACTTCAAAGACTTTAAAGACTTCAAAGACTTCAAAGACTTCAAAGACTTCAAAGACTTCAAAGACTTCAAAGACTTCAAAGACTTCAAAGACTTCAAAGACTTCAAAGACTTCAAAGACTTCAAAGACTTCAAAGACTTCAAAGACTTCAAAGACTTCAAACATTTCAAAGATTTCAAAGATTTCAAAGACTTTAAAGACTTCAAAGACTTCAAAGACTTCAAAGACTTGAAAGACTTGAAAGACTTGAAAGACTTGAAAGACTTCAAAGACTTCAAAGACTTCAAAGACTTCAAAGACTTCAAAGACTTCAAAGACTTCAAAGACTTCAAAGACTTCAAAGACTTCAAAGATTTCAAAGACTTCAAAGATTTCAAAGATTTCAAAGACTTTAAAAACTTCAAAGACTTCAAAGACTTGAAAGACTTGAAAGACTTGAAAGACTTGAAAGACTTGAAAGACTTGAAAGACTTGAAAGACTTGAAAGACTTGAAAGACTTGAAAGACTTGAAAGACTTCAAAGACTTCAAAGACTTCAAAGACTTCAAAGACTTCAAAGACTTCAAAGACTTCAAAGACTTCAAAGACTTCAAAGACTTCAAAGACTTAAATGACTTCAATGACTTCAATGACTTTAAAGACTTTAAAGATTTTGATGACTTTAAAATCTTTAAGGACTTTAAAGACCTTTAAAGACTTCAAAAACTTTAGAAACTACAAAGGCTTTTAATACGCTTAAAACTTTTGAACCTTTAAACATGTGAAAAAATATAAAAACTAAAAACTTTGAAAACTGAAAACTTTCAAAATTTTAAAAACTTCTAAAAACTTTAAAAATTTCAAAATCTTTAAAAATTTTAAAGCCTCTCCAAACCTCTTAAAATTTTGAAATCATTGAAAGCTTCAAATACTTAACTAAACAAGTTTCTTAATTTGAACAACTGAATACTTTAAAATCTCTAAAAAACGTCGAGAACTTTAAAAACTAAACACTGGAAATTTGAAAACTTTCAAAAACTTTAAGAACTTTAAAGAACTTAGAAGACTGAAAACTTTAAAGACTTTGAAAACTTTAATAACAGAAAATTTTAAAAATTTCAAAAACATTTACACCTTGAAAAATTTTAATTACTTTAAAATCATTTAACAAATATATTTTATTGAAAACATTGAACAATTTGAAAAACTAAAAACTTTAAAATCTCTAAACTTCGAGAATTTTAATACCTTTAAAAACTAAAAACTTGAAACTTTAAAACCCTTAATATCTTTAAGAATATTCAAATCTATAAAAAAAATTAAAAACTTGAAGGACTTTGAAAACTTCGAAGACTGAAAATTTTAGAAACTTGTAAAACATTTAAATCTTGTACAAATTTTAAAAACATGAATAATTCCAAAAACTTTTATGTTTTGAAAACTAAAAACTTTAAAAACACTAAAAACTCAACTGAAAACATTGAAGACTATAAAATTGAAAAACTAAAAACTTGAAAATTTTCAAAAATCTTCTAGAACTTACTTCAAAAACTTTCAAGAAAGAAAACTTTGAAACCTTTGAATGTTCAAATACATTCAAATTTTTAAAAACTTTAAAAACTCCAAAGAAATCTTTAATGGTTTTGACGGCTTTGAAAACAAAAAATTTTAAAAACTTTAAAAACTAAGAACTTAGAAAACTTTAAAAACTTGAAAGTATCGAGAATTTTTAAAAACTGAAAACTTTTAAAACTTTAAATACTATTAAATTGAAGAACTAAAAAAATTGAATAATTAAAAACTTCAAAATCTTTAAAAAATTTCGCGATAACTTTAAAATCTTCAAAAACTATAAGTTTTTGAACAAAATCTTCTAAAATTTTAAAATAACTTAAAAACCTACAATCTTTGATACCTTTAAAACCTTTAGCAGCTTTAAAACCTTCTCAAACGGAAAACTTCAAAATTTTAAAAAAATTTCGAACCTTAATTCGAGAATTCATCTGTATATCAATTAAAAACTATAAAATTTTATGTTTTATTGAGAATTTTTACACTAAATCTTTAAAATTTTAAGAAAATAAAATTATAAAACTTTACAAATTATGAAATCTTTCAGGACTAAAAGCTTTGAGAATTAAAAAAATAAGTTGAATATCTCTACACATAGCGAATTATGATTTTTTTTAAAACTTGTATAAACTTTATAAACCTAAGGTCTAACAAATTCAAGACTTCCTAGATGATTGGGTCGAAAAACTTTCTTGAAGCTTTTGAGAATTTGAGTTTCTCTTATTTTTAGACAAAACTTCTATGACGCATTAAAAGTTCTAAGACTCTCCAAACTATAATTAGGTATCTTTACTATGATTACATAGTAGTTTAGAGAATCTTAAAACTTTGAATGCGTCATAAAAGTTTTGTCTAAAAGTTCATTATAATTTTAGATCTCAAAAGTCGTAAAATTTGAAACTTTGAGTTGTTCCTGAGACCTTTAGGAAGGTTTTAATTTAGGACTTCTAGAACAGCCAAAAGCTTCAAATTCCATGATTGCTTAGTAACTTAATAAATACTAGACATGAGACATTCATGATTTTTAAGGAAGAATGTTTGTAAACTAAAATGTTTCAAGACATTTAAGGTAGTCTTAAAATTAAAAAAAAACTTTTAAGACTATTGAGTCATTTAACACTATTATGGCTTGTAAGCTTTTTCAAAATTTTGTGGAACTAAAACTTTTAGGATTTTATCCTAAAAGCTTTAGTTTTTTATACATTCAGAAATTGATAGGCATGAGGCAGTGATAAAAAATACACATTAAAAAACCTTAAAACTTCTATTAACCATTAATCAATTTATTTTATTTACCAATAACCCTTTGAACCGGTGAGTCCGCCTGACCGTCACCTCAAACCACGGCATTGATTTCCTTCTCGTTCTTGTGATAGATCAATGTTTCGTAGTAGTACATGTTCGGGGTGAACCAGACCTTCTCGTCGATTGGCCGATCGAATGGATAACCGAACGGCAGCGAGTCGACGTACCGCGCTCCGGATCCGACTCCGCAGTTCAGCGTCCAGTCGAAACCTTCGTACTGCGGAACCGTGGGTGCGTGGTACGGCGAAACGATGAAGTATAGCTGGAATGGCATACCGCCCTTCTTGCCCTTCGGTAGCATCAATCGGGACGGAAGTCCGCAGTGTGCCTCGGTCATGTCCAGCGGGAATTTCTTCTCACCGGTGGTAGCGGCCATAACCCACTTGTACAGCTCGTAATAGCTGGTGCGATCCTGAGTGAACATCGTGAAGGTGACCGATTCGCGGGTGATGGTGTTCTTGCCAACGACGAAGTCCCATGGGAACACATCTAGCAGGACAAAGTTCTCCCGGTTTTCGTTAACTCCGTAGACGTGTCCGTACTGGTCGTATTTCGGTCCCAGGTACATTCGAACGATACCCTTGACAGCCTTGTCCGATACCACGTTCAGCTTGACGGTGAACGGCAGATGATTCAGACGCCACTGACGGGCCTTGATTACGAAGTCTTCACCCTGGTAGTGGGCGATCTTACCGAACTTCTTCATCTCCGATTTCTTCATGGTTTCCTCGTCGAACACCTCCACATCGACTGCGTTGGTGATGTCGGCATCGTACCGATCGAAGTACGTGACCAGTTTGTTCACCTCAACGGTTTCGATTTTCACTCCGGGGAAGTTGATCTCGTCGTAGGCGTAGTGCGGCAGATGATCCTTGAATTCCCAGTACCAGTGCAGGATACGTTTGTACATTTGGTAGAACACCGGATCACGCAGGGAAGTTTCGAAATGTTCCATCACACCCGGAATGACTTTGTGCTCATCGAAATGTTCCACGGATGCTCCCAGCAGGACACGGGAGATTTCTCCGACGTATTTGTAGTAGCGTGTGTTGACACTATCCGGATTCGATTGGATCAAATTTCCAAGGTACTCAACGGATTCCGGTTTGGTCAGATCGATGTGAGTGCCGTCCGGTGCAACGATGTAGCCCTGATCCACTGCCTCCCGGATACGGTGTTCGTAGTCAACCAGCTCATCGATTGCGAAGTAGTTCTCCGGTGTGTAGATCGAATGGTAGTTGTCACGCGATGGGAAACTGATTCCATTGTAGTACTGCATGTTCGGGTAGTACCCGGTGGTGATCGGTTTGTACCAGGAGAATTCCGGAATCACTCCCAAGTCGTTGGACAAACGTTCCAGGTAGTACCGGGCCAGCAGTTGCTGGTGAACGAACAGATACAGCTCTCCGCGGCGATCCTTGTACAGTCCGTACTCCTTACCACCCATCCAGAACGGATAGTCAGCATGGAAGTAGAAGTAGTAGGTGTTCAGGCCGATATCCTCGGTGAAGTAGGAAACCTTCTGGTTGACATTGGTATGGACATACCAACCGGTGTAGTTGGTGGGAATGATCGCCGTGTAGACATCATCGATCTTCTTCATTCCGTAGAAACCTTGCATTTTGTACTGAGCGGCCTTCTGGATGACGTAGGTGTTGAAGAAGTAGTACGGATAGATTTCGTACGGGGCCGGTAGTTCGTAGCCGGCCAAGTCCTTACGGTGCAGTACGGCAACGGTGACCGCGTACACGAACATACCTTCGTTGACGTGGAAGCGAGCCCAAACCAGTGATTTGTAGAAGGTATCCCAATCCTTGGCATAGTAGAACACGTGGAACAGGGCGATCGCTTGATCCCGGTGAGTGTGATGCAGAACGCTGAAGATTTCATCGAACGGCAGCATGCCATGTTTGTACAGTGCGACGAACTCCTCGACGGCTTCCACGTTGGTGTAGTGATCGTAGTGCTCTTCGATATGGTACTGTTTGGAGATTTCCCACAGTTCGGTGTGTACTTCGTGCTGGTGGACATGCTGGAATATCTCCAGCAGTTGCTTCTGCTTCACCAGAAAGTCCTTGTCGGCATATTTGATTTTTTCCTCGGGAACCACGACGTAACCTGCAGCCAGAGCTACGAGGCCCGCCAACGCTACCAGTGTGAACGACTTCATCGTGAAGTACCGTCTGCTGAGTAGTCACCACCGGACGGATCGCTTTTATAGGTCCCGAAAAATCGCACCATCGCACCTGGCCTACTGCGCGGTTACCGAAGTTTATCAGTTCAGTTCGACCTATTGCAGGTCGCAACATATTCGTAAATATTTGCAAAACATAGCAGGCCATTTGTGTTTATCGCTATAGCGAGCTGGTTGTTTTGGCTTTAAATAGATTAAAAATAATCAATATAATTTCAGGTTTATTTGAAGTTCATTGATGATTGCTAATGAAGTGGGATGGTTGTTTTTCGGGCAGCAGCAGCAGCAGCAGCATACATTATGCAAACCGCGCAGAACAAACATCATCTACCTCTCGGCGGATGTGAATGACCGCACAATCTTTACCAATAGCAGATAGCCGACGGGCAGAGAAGAACCGCACAGGGTGGTGGCACCTGTTTAAGCATTCCAAATGGCGCAGCGATAAAACCACGATCGGGGGACAGACTCCAGAGCATAGTCCTTATCGTGGACTTTCATTTGTCTTCTCTCTTTGTTTTGACAACTGAAAAATGACTGCTATTTCGGTACAAAGTGCAACCCTGGAAGCACAGCAGCACACCACTTGTTTCCACAGTCTCTAGAAGTTTTCACCGACGAAAATTCATACATGCGCTCTTCCGGCCAGGAAAGGTTATCGTCGTGTACCGGCTCAGGATGCGCCACTGAACCAGGGGATGCATGGTCTGGAACCGTACGAACGAACGAACGCCGAATGCACTTATGCGATTGCCTTACAGGGCTGGAATTTCCACCTCGAGAATAATTTCGTGGAACATATTTTACGGTGCATTAAGAAGTAAGCCGATATTTTATTACCGACTGTCAATGGGTATTTGGTTGGCTCCAAACTATGTATGAGAGAGTGTGGGTGTGTGTGTTTATGTTCCTGAAGATGTGAATTAGAACTCGTACGGCGGTCGGTGAGAAACAGCCCACTTATGGAGTATCGTAGTAAGACGACATTTTGTTGGAATTTGGAACACCCCTCCCCCCGTGTGCTTCGAGTTTATGGTTTTCAATTTTCTCTCCTTGATTTATGAGCGGAAAAATCAGAGTTCGCAATGCAGTGCCCGAAATTTAGAAATGGAGCCTCCCCGATTTCTCTGGTTGTTGGTTGTTGAGTTTTCAAGTTCTGAATTGAGGTTTTTCAAATCAGTTTTATGTTTGCTGGTTATTCATTTTAGAAATTCTAATTTAATATGGTAATCCCTATCTAAAATAGAAGGAAAACGATTGTTAAAACCGAAATACGAACTATTTGAGATTGAGTTGCCCTTTGCTTTCATCTTCGACTCATCAGTGCCAAACTGTTCAAATTGAATTTTTCATGCACGATAGCTGTTCAACTTGAACCGTCGATTACTTTCATGAAAAAGGCAGAGGTGGTTAATGTCAGAGACTTTTCCGATTCGATCTGAGCCTACATTATTTGAATCTTTTTATTTTTTGTGGTGGTGCTGTGCGAGTATTTGTAAAATATATTTAAAAGCATTTTTTTCCAATTCCTAGATGACGACTCTTGCTCTAGCAATATTTCTCTATAACTTCACAGTATTGTTATTTTTGGAACGAGCTTTAATGAAACGGATACCTCAATTGCAAATCACGTTAGAGGTTAATGTTTTGGTAATATAAAAAAAAGGCGGGTGGGTAATGTCAGAGACATAACTGGATGTCGTGAATACGAAAAAACTGGCACACTCCCATCACTTTTCCGAATATCAGTAAGTTGATTGATTGTATGAATTGTGCAAGCTTTCCCCTTTTTCACTAATAGAGTTTGAAGTGATTAAAGTACAGATTAGTTACAACAGTTACTATTCTACAACTGTATATTCCAAACATGAAACAATTCCTTTTAAATTTGCTAATATAGGAGGCTAGGTACGACAAATTTTCAGTTTATTTTTATTGAACTTCATCGAAGATATCTGAATCTTCTCGAAATTTCAGTACGAGTCAATTGCGATAATAATAATAATAATAATAATAATAATATTAATAATAATAATAATAATAATAATAATAATAATAATAATAATAATAATAATAATAATAATAATAATAATAATAATAATAATAATAATAATAATAATAATAATAATAATAATAATAAAAATAAAAATAATAATAGTAATAATTATAATAAAAATTAAAAATAATAATAATAATAATAATTATTATTATTATTATTATTATTATTATAAAAATTATTCTGTATATATGGGAACCCTGTTTCGCATGGCATATTTTCACACGACCCCATACTAGCATAAAGATGTATTCAACATCATCACTTCAACTTTCGCATTGCCGTTCGTAATTGAATGTGTTAGTGACGGTGCAAATTATTTTGAGTTCCATCTTGATGAATCTTTTGGTAGGAAATATTGAGATCTGAGATGGTTCTCGTGTGTAGACAACAGTTGCTTAGAAAATGGTAGGAAAGCGACAAAATTCAACTAGTTCTTTAGGATGATCTTTAGCACTGAAAAGTGCTTTGAATGGGCCTTGCTGGACTTTTTGGCTGCCTTTCTACCGATTTTCGGTGTCATCGTGCTGACGGTGTCTCGTGCGTTCAGAGTAGCTGGTTTAACTTAAATGACGCTATTTCTCACATCACATTTCGTTTTATACCTGCTACTGGCAGCGGTGTACGGATAGCCCCTTTGCCAATATTTCTTTTCCTGTTCGCAGAACGGGAAACAGTGAGACGACAGGTCCTCGATGTTGCTCTCGTGTGTCTTGTTTCGGGAACAGTTGCTCAGCAAATGGTAGGAAAAAAGAACCACCCAATTTTTATATGGATGCTCTTGTATAGATGCAGACATCTCGCGTTCTGATTGGCTGGCGCTGTCATAGGTTAAATCAAACTGGTTTTTCAATAGTGTACTACAGATCAAAAAAATTTGATTTGCCCCGGTGTTGGGAGCGTTGTTAGCTAAGGAAAGTGCTACATTAATTTTTAAGGCTGCAACAGAAGTACTGAGGTTGTTTGAGGCAGATGTCCTTGAGTTTAGCTGTCTTTGTCAAGTTTATCAGTAATGAACAGCGTTTTGACAATATTGACATATATCCATCTGATTGTCGTATGTGGCAAGCGATTTACACGGAATCTATGTGCCCTAACCGAAAGGTACACAAGAAGGTATGCCATGCTATTCAGAATGCTGACTCAGAAGATCATCCACATTTTCTTCTCGATGGAATGAATCTCTCGGTACTGGAACATAATTTTTCGAATAAATTAACGATAACTATTGAAGGAAGATCATGCACACGCATTTATATAGCATTATATTCCATATTGTTGTAAATGTTGTAAATGACGTGTCATGCTTCACATTTCACTCGTTGTTATTGTCTTTAAGGCCATCGTCCAAGTACCATGCGCGCGAATGGTTTTAGGAAAATTTCGATGGAATGATCACAAAAACACTCATTTTTCTAGAGAGCTATTTTTGATAAGACTCGGAAAATTCTCCAAATTTTCTAACCATTTTCAGCCTGCAGATAGATAAAAGTTTTTCAAAGGTCTGTATGCTTTTGCTTTTGGCAAATTTTCCTTCGAAATTTTCCTAAAACCATCTGCGCGCATGGTACTTGGACGATGGCCTTAAGGAATTGAATGTCTACAACACTGTGTGTCTTGTTAAATTGAAGCAAATACAGTCGTGCTCAAAATGTTCAAGTTTTATATCCATTGGCTCCTTAAGCAAACCTTTCGGGGGACGGGTATAGCGTGATGGGTTAGTCGCGATGCCTTTCACGCCGCCCACCTGGGTTCGATCCCCAACCCCGTACATAGGATCAGAAAGCTTTTCTGACCTGAAAAGGTTAATGACCTTAAGGTTAAAACTTCTATAATTGAAACAAAAAAAGCAAACCTTTAAGTTCTCGTATCCAAGGTTGAATTTGGCATATCTTGAGTCAGAATCCTTCAATATTGAAAAACACATTGCACAATTTTTATTAGGCGCTATTTTCTTTTACTTGTCACTTTTCTTTATGCCTTCTTATTTTTATTTATGCCTTCTTTTTGTCACAAATTGTCTCGTTTGTTTGGAAAAGTTTAACGTTTAATTTTTCTCCTAACACTTCAGATTCAATTTTTAAAATTAAGGATGTTAGATTCGAGAGTTTAGATGTTTTTGAATTCTAAATTCTGATTTCAGGATTTCAGTCTTTCAGTCTTTCAGTCTTTCAGTCTTTCAGTCTTTCAGTCTTTCAATCTTTCAGTCTTTCAGTCTTTCAGTCTTTCAGTCTTTCAGTCTTTCAGTCTTTCAGTCTTTCAGTCTTTCAGTCTTTCAGTCTTTCTGTCTTTCAGTCTTTCAGTCTTTCAGTCTTTCAGTCTTTCAGTCTTTCAGTCTTTCAGTCTTTCAGTCTTTCAGTCTTTCAGTCTTTCAGTCTTTCAGTCTTTCAGTCTTTCAGTCTTTCAGTCTTTCAGTCTTTCTGTCTTTCAGTCTTTCAGTCTTTCAGTCTTTCAGTCTTTCAGTCTTTCAGTCTTTCAGTCTTTCAGTCTTTCAGTCTTTCAGTCTTTCAGTCTTTCAGTCTTTCAGTCTTTCAGTCTTTCAGTCTTTCAGTCTTTCAGTCTTTCAGTCTTTCAGTCTTTCAGTCTTTCAGTCTTTCAGTCTTTCAGTCTTTCAGTCTTTCAGTCTTTCAGTCTTTCAGTCTTTCAGTCTTTCAGTCTTTCAGTCTTTCAGTCTTTCAGTCTTTCAGTCTTTCAGACTTTCAGTCTTTCAGTCTTTCAGTCTTTCAGTCTTTCAGTCTTTCAGTCTTTCAGTCTTTCAGTCTTTCAGTCTTTCAGTCTTTCAGTCTTTCTGTCTTTCAGTCTTTCAGTCTTTCAGTCTTTCAGTCTTTCAGTCTTTCAGTCTTTCAGTCTTTCAGTCTTTCAGTCTTTCAGTCTTTCAGTCTTTCAGTCTTTCAGTCTTTCAGTCTTTCAGTCTTTCAGTCTTTCAGTCTTTCAGTCTTTCAGTCTTTCAGTCTTTCAGTCTTTCAGTCTTTCAGTCTTTCAGTCTTTCAGTCTTTCAGTCTTTCAGTCTTTCAGTCTTTCAGTCTTTCAGTCTTTCAGTCTTTCAGTCTTTCAGTCTTTCAGTCTTTCAGTCTTTCAGTCTTTCAGTCTTTCAGTCTTTCAGTCTTTCAGTCTTTCAGTCTTTCAGTCTTTCAGTCTTTCAGTCTTTCAGTCTTTCAGTCTTTCAGTCTTTCAGTCTTTCAGTCTTTCAGTCTTTCAGTCTTTCAGTCTTTCAGTCTTTCAGTCTTTCAGTCTTTCAGTCTTTCAGTCTTTCAGTCTTTCAGTCTTTCAGTCTTTCAGTCTTTCAGTCTTTCAGTCTTTCTGTCTTTCTGTCTTTCAGTCTTTCAGTCTTTCAGTATTTCAGTCTTTCAGTCTTTCAGCCTTTCAGTCTTTCAGTCTTTCAGTCTTTCAGTCTTTCAGTCTTTCAGTCTTTCAGTCTTTCAGTCTTTCAGTCTTTCAGTCTTTCAGTCTTTCAGTCTTTCAGTCTTTCAGTCTTTCAGTCTTTCAGTCTTTCAGTCTTTCAGTCTTTCAGTCTTTCAGTCTTTCAGTCTTTCAGTCTTTCAGTCTTTCAGTCTTTCAGTCTTTCAGTCTTTCAGTCTTTCAGTCTTTCAGTCTTTCAGTCTTTCAGTCTTTCAGTCTTTCAGTCTTTCAGTCTTTCAGTCTTTCAGTCTTTCAGTCTTTCAGTCTTTCTGTCTTTCTGTCTTTCAGTCTTTCAGTTTTTCAGTCTTTCAGTCTTTCAGTCTTTCAGTCTTTCAGTCTTTCAGTCTTTCAGTCTTTCAGTCTTTCAGTCTTTCAGTCTTTCAGTCTTTCAGTCTTTCAGTCTTTCTGTCCTTCTGTCTTTCAGTCTTTCAGTATTTCAGTCTTTCAGTCTTTCAGCCTTTCAGTCTTTCAGTCTTTCAGTCTTTCAGTCTTTCAGTCTTTCAGTCTTTCAGTCTTTCAGTCTTTCAGTCTTTCAGTCTTTCAGTCTTTCAGTCTTTCAGTCTTTCAGTCTTTCAGTCTTTCAGTCTTTCAGTCTTTCAGTCTTTCAGTCTTTCAGTCTTTCAGTCTTTCAGTCTTTCAGTCTTTCAGTCTTTCAGTCTTTCAGTCTTTCAGTCTTTCAGTCTTTCAGTCTTTCAGGATTTCTGATTTCTAATTTTTGTTTTCTGATTTCATATTTAAGATTTTAAGCATCTTGGTTTATACTTTTCACTTTTTTGTCGTTTTGTATCATTTCTATTTTTTTCACTTCCTTTTTCTTCTGATGAAAAGTCTCTTTACTTTAATTTATTCGCTTCCTCTTTTACGTTCTTTGCTTCTTGCTTTTCCATAAGTTCGTTCCTATGTACGTTCTTATGTGTACTTTTCTTTATGCATTTTTTACTTATCACCATCGGATTCAAAAGGCTCAGTTTTCGGACATCGATTCTATGGTTTTATTCTGTATGAACTTTTAACTTTTTCATAAACTAACTCTCTTTTCATGTTTCTTCATTCACTTTTTTCATCCGAACTTTTTACTATGCGCATGCCATATTTCGCTTCTCATTATTCTGTTTGAAATTAAATTCTGTCTCAATCTTCTTACAGCTGATTTTTTATTTTAGTGCTGCATATCGTTATTGTTTTCGACTATATGTTTATGCATTACGTTTCATGTTTTCCTCTTTAAACGTTTGACATTTCGCTCTGTGCTTTCCACTGTAATTCTCACTTGTCACTTTCAACTTTCTGTTTTCCAGCTTTATTCCACGTTTTCCTGTATGTAGTTTTTTCATTGCCTTTCATTATTTAATTGTCGGTTATCTTTTATGACAGTTCGGCCTTTTCTTATTGTAGTTTGCATTTTCTTTTTCTTATTCAAAAATAATTTTTTTTTTCATTTTTAATCTTCGAACCTTCAAGGCTCATTAGTAGCATTTTGCTGCATAATCGAACGCAATCTATGAAATCGTTCCGTTTGTTGACTGCGGCTTGCGAGTGACAGGAACTGTACTTCGAATAATTTGTTTTAGTCTTGAGCTCGTTTAAAACAGGGAAACAGATTAGAAAAACGATACTGAAAACCGCAAAAAGTTTCCGCAGAGACGGAACTCGAACCCGTAGCTAGGCAAAAACAAATCTCAAATCAGTGTCCGACAACAAAGCAGAAAGCGAACAGATAGACTTGTGACGCGTTGTGTGTACATTCTCTGTTGAATGTGTTTTCATATGGATAGATGACTATAATTGAATGCCGTGGCGGCCAAGTAAAACGAAGCATGCTTGGTTCTTCTAGTCAGTTAGAATATCTCTTCATGTGGTTTCATATGCAGTGTAGTTTAATTGGTAGAACAATTTCCTCGGTTAGGAGCTAGTCGCGGGCTCGCGTCCCATCTCTGAGGTAACATTTTCGCGGCTTTCATTACATAGTTGTATTCGCTTGTCATTTTCCCAATCTGTTTTTCTCGTTAGATACTGATCAAATTCATACTACTTTGCATTACATTCATTCTCCTTTAACATATACTACTGTTTCTTCCATGACTTTTGGCTACTCATTCCATGTTAAGTTAAGTTATTTAGTTAGTTTGCAGTGTTTCGTTTTTTTTTGTGCGCTGTATGTTTCACCTTTTCAATTTTTATTCTCCATTGTTCATTTTTCTCGTTTCATTTTGAACTTTCCGCAATTTACTTTATATTCTACATATTTGAAGTTTTCAGTTTCTTCTTCTTACTATTCCTATATTTTCTTTCTCTTTTTCACATTTCAATTTCATGTACTTTTTGTGTTCTTTTTTCCATTCAAAATTTTTCGTTTCGTTTTCCTTTATAATTAATGTCTTGCATTTTTCATTACATGCCAATTCAATCTACAGTCTTAACTTTTCATGTTTCTCGAATCACTTTTTGAGTTAGCTTTCAATTGTTTTAGTTTTTGTCGCTTATTTACGTTTCACTATTCAGTTTTAGGTTTTCATTGTTCATTTATTTTCCGCTGCATTTTCATCGTTTCACTAGTCACTCGTCAAGTTTCACTCTCCACAAGTCTCGTTTCACTTATTATTTCCGCTTCCGATATGGACGGTCATCGATTTTTTTTTTCGGTGAAAATAATAACTAATCGGTGCATTTAACCGGACGTTTCGACCTACTAAGGTGTTCGGTCATCCTCAGCGGCTACCCAATAACATATACTACACATACTCGCATATCTGATTATCTCGATTGGTTTGGTGAATTTTTTCTATCCTATCAAATACTTAAACATTTCTTCTATCATTCCGAACTAAAAGATGTGACTTTCCATGAATACATCCTGCTGTGTTGATGAAGCGCGAATTAAATCTTTTTGAAAATGTGGCAACGGAAGGCGAAATACTGAAATGGAACATTTCCGGGCCTCGCACAGAAAATACGTGAATAGTTTCAAACCGTGTGTATTTTTGTTGAGAATGAGCCTCTAGATGGCCATTCACGCGTAAAAGCAACGATGAAATTGAGTGATTTGCAGTACGGATTGGTCCACCCATCCCCCGTATTTTCCAGACTTGGCCCCCAACGACTATTATCTTTTCTTTACGTTTCGTCTTAGTCAACCCCTGAATGAATATTATCTATTAACAAATTTGAAAAGGTTTCTCCAGGGAAAGAAATTTTCGTCGAATGGCCGAGGTCATTGCAAAAACGGAAGCCTATTTTGAAACTTTTTTTTTCAAAGGGCATCAAAATATTGGAGGGTTGATGGGTCAATTGTCAATCGCTCTAGATGGAGATTATACTGAAGATCAAAAAAGTTTTCACGGTAAAAAATCGACTTTATCATTGTTAGGCACGGGACTTCCCATTTCATGTAGTAACAACTGAAAATATGAGGTCGCATGGCTTCTTATTCAGAATCACAAATTACACGATTCCATTGGAAGAGTCTGATGGGTCGTCGTCTTTCCGTTAAGTAAGGAAATCATTATTATATTTCTTCTCTGATGAATCGTGTATTTTTTTTGTAAATTATAACGATTAATAAAGTTTTCAATTGGGAAGTTTTGTTTGCAAGAAATACCACGGTAAAAAAAAGTTCGATCTATTTCAATGAAGAAAAAAGAAAGTGACTAATACTCAGCTGTCTGGAGGACTTTGCCTACCTCTACCTTTCACAAACCCCTTCAGATTAACTTCCAGCAAGACGCTGAAAACCGAGCCGAACCTGCAATAACGTCAATGTTTTCCACCAAGGTGTTTCCGAAAATTTATTCCGTCTTCCTTTGGCTTCGGATCGGAGTAAACCATTTGAGTTACGGTGAGTGAGAAATTGCATTTGCTTCTTTTTTTTTCTTTTTTGATTTTGGTAAACCATGACGAGTGAATGGAGTATCCGGAAGCCACTCACTGCTGCCACCCAGCGCCCGGATTCTTTCAACCGAAACCATTTTCCCGTTCGGTGTGCGATTCGTCGTTCGTTTCTTCGTTAGTCTATCCAACCGTTCGTCCGTCCGTCCTGGTGTGACACATTTCCAGGATGATTAATATCCGATTCCAAATGAAATTTACCGTTCTGCCCGGGGGCAAATAATATATTTCATTTATTTCAATGAACAACCAAGCTGCGGTCCATCGGTCGGTCCCCAAGCCGTCTGTGCTGACGAGCTTTGTCTGGTGATTCGGTTTTTTTTTCGTCCTTACACTACCCTCGCCGTCGTCGTCGTCGTCGTTGTTGTGCCGTCCTTGGTGTCACTGCGTCCGGTTTTCTCGAAAGGAAATTACTCCACCCGTCGCCGTCGCCGCCTCCGCCGCTTGTCTTCTCGCGCCCTGACCGGCGTGAAAACGATGTTTACGAGCAGTGGCAAGATCTGCTGAAGACGACTCAGTAGCGAGCAAATAGCGGAGAATGGCCATCATTACCCTTGGTTCTAATTTTGTCAGCTACCAAGACGACGCCGACGTCTCACGCCCTGCCCCTGCAACATCTGCGGCAGCTACTATAGAGAGAGAGAGGAAGGGGGACACTACTGAAGCCAAAGTGTCTATTTCGCCTGGACGAGATAATGCTTAATGTTTCATAATAAACACTATCAGCTGGTTTGCAAAAGAACTTTCCAAGGGGACGATGGAGCAGATGGTTTCAGAAGGCAAAGGCAAAAAGTAGGGTGCTCAGGCCGGGGAGGACGAAGCTGCTATCGCTGGTTTTTAGCGTGGTTTCATTGTGTTTGTAATTTGTTTTTTGGAAATAATGTCTCACGAGATGCAACGAGAACTCTGACCTCTTTCTCTGTTCGGAAGATTTGGCGCGTGGAAACATAAGTTAGGAAGAGGTATTTTTTGTTTCGGTGGAGATTAGCGGCCACCAGGCGAGTATTTGCTGTTCTAAAATACTAAAACATTCTGGTTTTGTTGAAAGTTGAAAGTCACTGAACTCGATTTGCTTGATTAGGTCTTCAGAAGCGGTTTCGTTTGGTTTTATTATTCTGCGAACTCTTCTGTCATCGAAAAAAAAAACATGAACAGCTCACCAAAAATGTGTTATCGTGCGAAACTATTTTCATCATTAAATCATCCAATAGTCTGTTCAATTCTATGAAATTGAACAAAAACAAGAACTCTCAATTCGATGCATTTATTGGTCTTCAACCTTTTCTGTGTCTCTCCACTTTTTCAAATCAGCGGAACAAACTTAACTAAACTCCAATGATTAACTCACGTGAAATGATTCTTGCGTGCATGATGTTTAATGGTCTTTCAAGTCAGTTGTCGTATGTTCGAACCCGAAGCTGGAAAGATTTTTAGTGTCAGTAGAATGACCATGCAATGGTTCTGTACTCGAATACGGATGGACTAGCTATATGGCAGACAGTGTTTTTCGAAAGTTGAAAGAACTGAAACTTTAGCATTTTTTGGAGTGTTGGAACCTTGGAATGACGATGCTTGAAAACATTGGTATTGTTTAAACCTTTCGATATCTCGAAACTTTGTAATTTTTTAGAAATAGTACTGCAAAATCTTCGTCCCTTTGGTCTAAACATTGTAGATTTGGTACTAAAAATCGCTGGAGTTAATCAACTTTGGCAGTTTAGATCTTCACACTTTAAGAACTACTCTAATGTCTCTTTTAATGCGGGGGATACGTACCGCGTACAAAAACACCGCGCAAAAAAATTGCTTTACTTCGGAAATCCGTGTAAAAAGAACCGCGCGTAGCTTCAGAAATCCGCATGGAAAAAAGAATCTGCACAATAAAAGAATTTTTTTAGATGCTAAATGTCTTAGAAATGCATGAAACGTCGATATCATCTGGTGTAATCTCAGAAAGAACGGTTTGAAAAAAATCGACTTAGAGGCTCGACGTTTTATGCATTTCTAAGACAAAACAAAAAGTAAACTTAAATGAATTTGAAAATTCGCGTCATAAAAGTCACGTAACTTCGGAAATCCGCGTAGAAAAAGTCGTGTCAAAAAACCGCACGAAAAAAAAACACGTGAAAAACCTCCAGCTTTGGAAATTTGATACTTTGTCTGTATGGAATTCGGACTTTAGGTTATACGAATTTTAGCACTTGTGAAATACAGAACTTTGGGTGTTTGAAGTGTCAGAAGTTACGTACTTGGACACTTTGCTTCAAAACTTCTTGCGAATCTTGTGACTCCGGAATCTAGAAACTTTGAATCTTAGCAATTTGAAACATTGCAACTTTGAGAATTTGAATTTTAAAATACTGAAGAGTTGAAAGCTCGAGTAAATCGATGCTTTGAAACTTCGAGAATGGTAAAATTTTTCAATTTTTAAACATTGCATTTTTGAGACTTTGAAACTTTGAAACTTTAAAATACTGTGATACTTTGGAGCTTCATAGCTTGATACTGTAAAACTTCAAATACTTTGAAATCTTTCCAGCCATTAAACATTGCAACTTTGAGACATTGAATCGTTAAAGTATTGAAATTTTGATACTTCGAACTTATTTCTTATCTTCTTACTTTCTTACTTTCTTACTTTCTTACTTTCTTACTTTCTTACTTTCTTACTTTCTTACTTTCTTACTTTCGTACTTTCTTACTTTCTTACTTTCTTACTTTCTTACTTTCTTACTTTCTTACTTTCTTACTTTCTTACTTTCTTACTTTCTTACTTTCTTACTTTCTTACTTTCTTACTTTCTTACTTTCTTACTTTCTTACTTTCTTACTTTCTTACTTTCTTACTTTCTTACTTTCTTACTTTCTTACTTTCTTACTTTCTTACTTTCTTACTTTCTTACTTTCTTACTTTCTTACTTTCTTACTTTCTTACTTTCTTACTTTCTTACTTTCTTACTTTCTTACTTTCTTACTTTCTTACTTTCTTACTTTCTTACTTTCTTACTTTCTTACTTTCTTACTTTCTTACTTTCTTACTTTCTTACTTTCTTACTTTCTTACTTTCTTACTTTCTTACTTTCTTACTTTCTTACTTTCTTACTTTCTTACTTTCTTACTTTCTTACTTTCTTACTTTCTTACTTTCTTACTTTCTTACTTTCTTACTTTCTTACTTTCTTACTTTCTTACTTTCTTACTTTCTTACTTTCTTACTTTCTTACTTTCTTACTTTCTTACTTTCTTACTTTCTTACTTTCTTACTTTCTTACTTTCTTACTTTCTTACTTTCTTACTTTCTTACTTTCTTACTTTCTTACTTTCTTACTTTCTTACTTTCTTACTTTCTTACTTTCTTACTTTCTTACTTTCGTACTTTCTTACTTTCTTACTTTCTTACTTTCTTACTTTCTTACTTTCTTACTTTCTTACTTTCTTACTTTCTTACTTTCTTACTTTCTTACTTTCTTACTTTCTTACTTTCTTACTTTCTTACTTTCTTACTTTCTTACTTTCTTACTTTCTTACTTTCTTACTTTCTTACTTTCTTACTTTCTTACTTTCTTACTTTCTTACTTTCTTACTTTCTTACTTTCTTACTTTCTTACTTTCTTACTTTCTTACTTTCTTACTTTCTTACTTTCTTACTTTCTTACTTTCTTACTTTCTTACTTTCTTACTTTCTTACTTTCTTACTTTCTTACTTTCTTACTTTCTTACTTTCTTACTTTCTTACTTTCTTACTTTCTTACTTTCTTACTTTCTTACTTTCTTACTTTCTTACTTTCTTACTTTCTTACTTTCTTACTTTCTTACTTTCTTACTTTCTTACTTTCTTACTTTCTTACTTTCTTACTTTCTTACTTTCTTACTTTCTTACTTTCTTACTTTCTTACTTTCTTACTTTCTTACTTTCTTACTTTCTTACTTTCTTACTTTCTTACTTTCTTACTTTCTTACTTTCTTACTTTCTTACTTTCTTACTTTCTTACTTTCTTACTTTCTTACTTTCTTACTTTCTTACTTTCTTACTTTCTTACTTTCTTACTTTCCTACTTTCCTACTTTCTTACTTTCTCACTTTCTTACTTTCTTACTTTCTTACTTTCTTACTTTCTTACTTTCTTACTTTCTTACTTTCTTACTTTCTTACTTTCTTACTTTCTTACTTTCTTACTTTCTTACTTTCTTACTTTCTTACTTTCTTACTTTCTTACTTTCTTACTTTCTTACTTTCTTACTTTCTTACTTTCTTACTTTCTTACTTTCTTACTTTCTTACTTTCTTACTTTCTTACTTTCTTACTTTCCTTCTTTCTTACTTTCTTACTTTCTTACTTTTTTACTTTTTTACTTCTTTACTTTCTGACTTATTTACTCTCTTACTATTTTACTTTTAATTTTTCTAACTTTCAGCTTTCAAATTTTCATACTTTCTAACATTCTAAAATTCTAAACTTCTAACTTTCTAACTTTCTAGTTCTCTAACTTTCCAACTTTCCAACTTCTCAACTTTCCGACTGTCTATCTTTCTAACTAAGTTTTTATGTATAGGAATCAAAGAGTAAAGAGTTGAGAGTTAAGCGTTGAGTTTTCAATTTTTAATTTTAAATATCTAGTTACGGATTCCGTTTTTAGATTTCCGAGGTTTTAGTTGAGTTTTAAATTTGCAGTTCAGTATTGTAATTTCAATCATGACTTTTGAATATTGAGTTTTGAGTCTAACGTTTATTTGTTTATTTGCTCTTCAACGGGCATAAAACCTCCTTATCTTTTGCATCAACGGATTACAATCATCCAAATGATACATTTCACTTAAGTATAGTAACTTAAACTAATTAAATAGTAACCCTAGGAACAATCTTTTGATAACGTTTCGTGTTAGATTAAAGTCGAATGAATTGGAACAGTGGTTGAATATTCGGCACATGCTGGCAAAAGGCTCGTTTTACCAATAATTAGTTCTAGCATAGGAGACCCCAAGAAAATAATAGTTTCTAAGGTTACGGCGATGGATATCTATTTGTAAAAGCTGTAAGAACTCGAAGCAGTTTATTCTTGATTGGAGAAGATCTGCCACAAAAGTAGCCTGGCTGACTTCGCGACAGACAGATATCAAGAACATAATCAGTTTGCATCTGGCGAGGTAACTTGGAAGGTTCCAAGGGTTTTTTCCAAGGAAGCCGACGCAAATCAAATTTGGTTGATATTACACCATTTAGTAAAATTATTCAACTGCCCTTGTAGGAACTCTGGGTCAGCTGTGAATTTGATGACATGAAATAATTTGAAGTCATCGGCGAACGATAGTTTCGAAAAATTTAGATCGTTAGGATAAAGTAAAATTATAAACGGTCCAAGGTGACTTCTTTGAGGAACTCCAGAGGTAACAGCGAATGGTAGGGTTGTATAGTCTACGTTTTGAATTTCGGGTTTTTAATATGTCTCTAGTCTTGAGTTTTTAATTTTGTGGTTCTGAGTTTTGAAGTCTTAACTTTTGAAATTCAAAAATTCAAGTTGCTATTTCGAGTTTTGAGTCTTGAGTTCTAGAATTTTAGAGTTCTAGAATTTGAGTTTTAGGTTTGAGTCTAAAGTTTTTCATTTTGAGTCTTGAGTTTATTATTTTATGTGTTTTAGTTCTTGGTTTTAATTATTGGGCTTACAGTTTTTAGTTTTGAGAATGTTTGGAAGCAGTGAGTCGTTACCCTAGCCAAGAAATTTTCATCCAGATGTAAAACCAAGACTTTTCTTGTCGTTTTTTATTTTGCGAAAGCAGATTTGCATATCTCAAATCATTTCTGCTTCACTAAGCTATCTCCTGACATATCAAAACTGACTTGTCACCGTTTTTTTGTAGTGTCTGTTTCACATAAGGAAGTGATACACTTCACGCAAAATTATCTACTGCCGGAAACATTCTCAAAGTATCATTTTAGAGAAGGATTTCCTTTTCCTTGGACCCATCCATTTCTTTTGTCCTGCTGCTGCTTCTGCTGTATGTGAACAACTTCTCAACAAAGGCAACTTTTCTAAGTAGATTAAATACGAAAAGAATCATGCTCGCAAACATCACCCGGGGCAGCAGAGGCAGGGAAGGACAGATAACAAAACCAACCGAGTATCGCAAACATAAAAACTCGCGGAGGAAGTTAGGCAATGAAAAGAAAAGAAAAAATCGCACAACTCGAAATTAGCAGCAGGGCTGAGACTCACGGAATCCGTTGCCGGTGGGGACTGGGAAGGGACACAGAACATTAATATATATAAATATTCAGCCGAGGCTTTCACTCTTCTATTGCTTCCGGCGGCGAAGGAAAACTTTTGCAATTTTTATTTTCCTATTCGTCTCGACCCCTTTCCATCGTTTTTTTTTGTCTTTTTTTGCGAGGTTGATACAGGGAGCCTAGTAAGCCTTTTTTCTGTTTCGGGTTGAATATTTCTTGTTTAACTTATACTGCCGAAACTTTCGACTTCTGTTCTCACACATGAGACGACCGCCAGACCACGCGACTGGAGATCCCGAGATTAAAACTTCTCATTTTGACGCAATTTGAACGGTATTTGATATTGCTGTTTTGGGAAAAACTTTTCTCCCGCTGGTATGAAAATTGAATTTCTGCTGCTATATTTTTATTGACAGAGCGGAAGTTTGAGTAAGTGAATCGTGTGTCTGTCTATTTTCCGAACTGAGTTATTCACCTACCGAAAGAGTTGAAAACACGTGTTTGACAACGGTTTTACCAACACTTGCAGTCCGCAGCGTTGACAGTTGTTTGAAGCCTGTTCTAGTAAATTTCCAAAGGAAGAACTTCGGCCATTACCGGATCACAATCATTTGCGGCAAGTTTGAAGCAAGCAAAATCGACGAAGCCGGAGGGCGGAATTTCTATCCTCTCGACCCTGCAATCAATCTTGGCCCGGTGATGGCAATCATCATCATGACGACCGGATGGACATTCTCAGCCAAGATCTGAGGAGGTTCCGTTCCGTCGAGCGTTATAATAACCTGTTTCCTTGCGTAGGATGTTGTTGGCCAGAGAAAGTAGAGAACGATGATTGTACATTGTAAATTGTTACCAACCAGTATCTACTCTTCCATAACTTTGTCACTTCGTTCAATCTATGCCAATCGATTCAATTAAGGGGCAGCTGCAGAAAGGATTCTTATTTCTTCCTTCTGCTGGATGATGACCGGTGTTATCTTTGTTCATCGTTTTTTTCCTCAGATTATTCCAGATTATCTGAGTCAATTGAGATGGATATAACCTGAGCAATCATTTGCGGTTGATGAATTCTAAGAAATAATTCCATACACTTAAGTGTTTCAGGCAAAATTGTCCTACTAACATACAGTCCAGATGGATGCACGTGTTTTTCTATAAAACATTATTACACCCGGTTCTTGTTGGTGGAATCCTGAATTGAATATTTCTTTAAATTTCTGATCGCAGGATGAAGATCTTGTTTTGAAATATGAAATGTCCAAGTTAGTCCAAGAAAAATTCATAAAACTCAAACACATTTTACCCACTTTTACTCTACTCTTTTCTTTTTACTCTACTCTTTACTCTTTACTCTTTACTCTTTACTCTTTACTCTTTACTCTTTACTCTTTACTCTTTACTCTTTACTCATTACTCTTTACTCTTTACTCTTTACTCTTTACTCTTTACTCTTTACTCTTTACTCTTTACTCTTTACTCTTTACTCTTTACTCTTTACTCTTTACTCTTTACTCTTTACTCTTTACTCTTTACTCTTTACTCTTTACTCTTTACTCTTTACTCTTTACTCTTTACTCTTTACTCTTTACTCTTTACTCTTTACTCTTTACTCTTTACTCTTTACTCTTTACTCTTTACTCTTTACTCTTTACTCTTTACTCTTTACTCTTTACTCTTTACTCTTTACTCTTTACTCTTTACTCTTTACTCTTTACTCTTTACTCTTTACTCTTTACTCTTTACTCTTTACTCTTTACTCTTTACTCTTTACTCTTTACTCTTTACTCTTTACTCTTTACTCTTTACTCTTTACTCTTTACTCTTTACTCTTTACTCTTTACTCTTTACTCTTTACTCTTTACTCTTTACTCTTTACTCTTTACTCTTTACTCTTTACTCTTTACTCTTTACTCTTTACTCTTTACTCTTTACTCTTTACTCTTTACTCTTTACTCTTTACTCTTTACTCTTTACTCTTTACTCTTTACTCTTTACTCTTTACTCTTTACTCTTTACTCTTTACTCTTTACTCTTTACTCTTTACTCTTTACTCTTTACTCTTTACTCTTTACTCTTTACTCTTTACTCTTTACTCTTTACTCTTTACTCTTTACTCTTTACTCTTTACTCTTTACTCTTTACTCTTTACTCTTTACTCTTTACTCTTTACTCTTTACTCTTTACTCTTTACTCTTTACTCTTTACTCTTTACTCTTTACTCTTTACTCTTTACTCTTTACTCTTTACTCTTTACTCTTTACTCTTTACTCTTTACTCTTTACTCTTTACTCTTTACTCTTTACTCTTTACTCTTTACTCTTTACTCTTTACTCTTTACTCTTTACTCTTTACTCTTTACTCTTTACTCTTTACTCTTTACTCTTTACTCTTTACTCTTTACTCTTTACTCTTTACTCTTTACTCTTTACTCTTTACTCTTTACTCTTTACTCTTTACTCTTTACTCTTTACTCTTTACTCTTTACTCTTTACTCTTTACTCTTTACTCTTTACTCTTTACTCTTTACTCTTTACTCTTTACTCTTTACTCTTTACTCTTTACTCTTTACTCTTTACTCTTTACTCTTTACTCTTTACTCTTTACTCTTTACTCTTTACTCTTTACTCTTTACTCTTTACTCTTTACTCTTTACTATTTACTTCTTACTCTTTACTCTTTACTCTTTACTCTTTACTCTTTACTCTTTACTCTTTACTCTTTACTCTTTACTCTTTACTCTTTACTCTTTACTCTTTACTCTTTACTCTTTACTCTTTACTCTTTACTCTTTACTCTTTACTCTTTACTCTTTACTCTTTACTCTTTACTCTTTACTCTTTACTCTTTACTCTTTACTCTTTACTCTTTACTCTTTACTCTTTACTCTTTACTCTTTACTCTTTACTCTTTACTCTTTACTCTTTACTCTTTACTCTTTACTCTTTACTCTTTACTCTTTACTCTTTACTCTTTACTCTTTACTCTTTACTCTTTACTCTTTACTCTTTACTCTTTACTCTTTACTCTTTACTCTTTACTCTTTACTCTTTACTCTTTACTCTTTACTCTTTACTCTTTACTCTTTACTCTTTACTCTTTACTCTTTACTCTTTACTCTTTACTCTTTACTCTTTACTCTTTACTCTTTACTCTTTACTCTTTACTCTTTACTCTTTACTCTTTACTCTTTACTCTTTACTCTTTACTCTTTACTCTTTACTCTTTACTCTTTACTCTTTACTCTTTACTCTTTACTCTTTACTCTTTACTCTTTACTCTTTACTCTTTACTCTTTACTCTTTACTCTTTACTCTTTACTCTTTACTCTTTACTCTTTACTCTTTACTCTTTACTCTTTACTCTTTACTCTTTACTCTTTACTCTTTACTCTTTACTCTTTACTCTTTACTCTTTACTCTTTACTCTTTACTCTTTACTCTTTACTCTTTACTCTTTACTCTTTACTCTTTACTCTTTACTCTTTACTCTTTACTCTTTACTCTTTACTCTTTACTCTTTACTCTTTACTCTTTACTCTTTACTCTTTACTCTTTACTCTTTACTCTTTACTCTTTACTCTTTACTCTTTACTCTTTACTCTTTACTCTTTACTCTTTACTCTTTACTCTTTACTCTTTACTCTTTACTCTTTACTCTTTACTCTTTACTCTTTACTCTTTACTCTTTACTCTTTACTCTTTACTCTTTACTCTTTACTCTTTACTCTTTACTCTTTACTCTTTACTCTTTACTCTTTACTCTTTACTCTTTACTCTTTACTCTTTACTCTTTACTCTTTACTCTTTACTCTTTACTCTTTACTCTTTACTCTTTACTCTTTACTCTTTACTCTTTACTCTTTACTCTTTACTCTTTACTCTTTACTCTTTACTCTTTACTCTTTACTCTTTACTCTTTACTCTTTACTCTTTACTCTTTACTCTTTACTCTTTACTCTTTACTCTTTACTCTTTACTCTTTACTCTTTACTCTTTACTCTTTACTCTTTACTCTTTACTCTTTACTCTTTACTCTTTACTCTTTACTCTTTACTCTTTACTCTTTACTCTTTACTCTTTACTCTTTACTCTTTACTCTTTACTCTTTACTCTTTACTCTTTACTCTTTACTCTTTACTCTTTACTCTTTACTCTTTACTCTTTACTCTTTACTCTTTACTCTTTACTCTTTACTCTTTACTCTTTACTCTTTACTCTTTACTCTTTACTCTTTACTCTTTACTCTTTACTCTTTACTCTTTACTCTTTACTCTTTACTCTTTACTCTTTACTCTTTACTCTTTACTCTTTACTCTTTACTCTTTACTCTTTACTCTTTACTCTTTACTCTTTACTCTTTACTCTTTACTCTTTACTCTTTACTCTTTACTCTTTACTCTTTACTCTTTACTCTTTACTCTTTACTCTTTACTCTTTACTCTTTACTCTTTACTCTTTACTCTTTACTCTTTACTCTTTACTCTTTACTCTTTACTCTTTACTCTTTACTCTTTACTCTTTACTCTTTACTCTTTACTCTTTACTCTTTACTCTTTACTCTTTACTCTTTACTCTTTACTCTTTACTCTTTACTCTTTACTCTTTACTCTTTACTCTTTACTCTTTACTCTTTACTCTTTACTCTTTACTCTTTACTCTTTACTCTTTACTCTTTACTCTTTACTCTTTACTCTTTACTCTTTACTCTTTACTCTTTACTCTTTACTCTTTACTCTTTACTCTTTACTCTTTACTCTTTACTCTTTACTCTTTACTCTTTACTCTTTACTCTTTACTCTTTACTCTTTACTCTTTACTCTTTACTCTTTACTCTTTACTCTTTACTCTTTACTCTTTACTCTTTACTCTTTACTCTTTACTCTTTACTCTTTACTCTTTACTCTTTACTCTTTACTCTTTACTCTTTACTCTTTACTCTTTACTCTTTACTCTTTACTCTTTACTCTTTACTCTTTACTCTTTACTCTTTACTCTTTACTCTTTACTCTTTACTCTTTACTCTTTACTCTTTACTCTTTACTCTTTACTCTTTACTCTTTACTCTTTACTCTTTACTCTTTACTCTTTACTCTTTACTCTTTACTCTTTACTCTTTACTCTTTACTCTTTACTCTTTACTCTTTACTCTTTACTCTTTACTCTTTACTCTTTACTCTTTACTCTTTACTCTTTACTCTTTACTCTTTACTCTTTACTCTTTACTCTTTACTCTTTACTCTTTACTCTTTACTCTTTACTCTTTACTCTTTACTCTTTACTCTTTACTCTTTACTCTTTACTCTTTACTCTTTACTCTTTACTCTTTACTCTTTACTCTTTACTCTTTACTCTTTACTCTTTACTCTTTACTCTTTACTCTTTACTCTTTACTCTTTACTCTTTACTCTTTACTCTTTACTCTTTACTCTTTACTCTTTACTCTTTACTCTTTACTCTTTACTCTTTACTCTTTACTCTTTACTCTTTACTCTTTACTCTTTACTCTTTACTCTTTACTCTTTACTCTTTACTCTTTACTCTTTACTCTTTACTCTTTACTCTTTACTCTTTACTCTTTACTCTTTACTCTTTACTCTTTACTCTTTACTCTTTACTCTTTACTCTTTACTCTTTACTCTTTACTCTTTACTCTTTACTCTTTACTCTTTACTCTTTACTCTTTACTCTTTACTCTTTACTCTTTACTCTTTACTCTTTACTCTTTACTCTTTACTCTTTACTCTTTACTCTTTACTCTTTACTCTTTACTCTTTACTCTTTACTCTTTACTCTTTACTCTTTACTCTTTACTCTTTACTCTTTACTCTTTACTCTTTACTCTTTACTCTTTACTCTTTACTCTTTACTCTTTACTCTTTACTCTTTACTCTTTACTCTTTACTCTTTACTCTTTACTCTTTACTCTTTACTCTTTACTCTTTACTCTTTACTCTTTACTCTTTACTCTTTACTCTTTACTCTTTACTCTTTACTCTTTACTCTTTACTCTTTACTCTTTACTCTTTACTCTTTACTCTTTACTATTTACTTCTTACTCTTTACTCTACTCTTTACTCTGTTCTCGGAACTCTGTTCTCTGAACTCTGTTCTCTGAACTCTGTTCTCTGAACTCTGTTCTCTGAACTCTGTTCTCTGAACTCTGTTCTCTGAACTCTGTTCTCTGAACTCTGGTCTCTGAACTCTGTTCTCTGAACTCTGTTATCTAAACTCAGTTTTCTGAACTCTGTTCTCTGAACTCTGTTCTCTGAACTCTGTTCTCTGAACTCTGTTCTCTGAACTCTGTTCTCTGAACTCTGTTCTCTGAACTCTGTTCTCTGAACTCTGTTATCTGAACTCTGTTATCAGAACTCAGTTTTCTGAGCTGTGTTCTCTAAACTCCAAATTCTTTCGTCTTAACTCAAAGCGTTTGATTTCTGAATTTTGGCTTCTGAAATCACTCTTCTCGCTTTAGATTTCCGATTTGTGTCGTTTGGTTTTCAGTTTCTGCCTGATTATTACTACCTTCTGACTTGTGGTTTCTGATTTTCGGGTATTGGCTTCCGGCATCTTGTTTTTGTCTTCTAGTTTTTTATATTGACTTTGGCTTTTGGGTTTTGGCTTCTGACTTCTTGCTTCTGATCTTCTGATTTATGTCGATTAGCTTTCGCCTTCTGGTTTTTGGCCTCGGGTTTTTGACTTCTGAATTTCGCCTTGTGGATTCTGTCTGTAGGTTTTAGGTTTGTGTCTTCTGATATCTGTTTATTGGTTTTCGGTTTCTCGCTTCTGATTTCTGTCCTCTGGCTTTTGTTTTCTGACTTGTGGCTTCCGTTTTTCGTTTATTGGCTTCCGACATGTTGTTTCAGTTTTCTGACTTCACACTTGTGTTTCTGTCTTTTGTGGATATTTGTCTTCTCGCCATATGGCTTATGATGAATGTCTTCTGACATCTGATTTATGTCTTCCGACATCTGGTTTTTGATTTTTGGTAACTGACCTCTGGATTTTGACTTCTGATGCTTCTGTTTTCTTGTTTCCGTCATCTGTCTTTAGGCTTCTGTCTTTTATCTATTTTTGTCTCTGAAATAAGAAGCTGTTTGATAAAATGATGAAAACATCACAACTTTTCTTCGAAACCTTGAAGGTTATTACTGGATGCTTATACCGGTTTCTGTTTATTGATCAGAGCAGCCCGAGAGCTGACCCAGAGTCGCCAAAACAACTTTTGATGAGTTTGTTTTAGCAATCTGGGGTCGCTCTAGATCGGACTCCAATCGCATAGTTTCGCTCTGAAAATTTTTTCGGGTCGCACCACGCATCCATGCAAGTTTGTTATTTTTTTTCATTTTTATATGAGTTGTTTAGGGCGCGTACCACGTGTTCGTTTTACTCGGAGTCAGAGTTGCCCGAGTGTAGGTTCTAAAACGAAAACGGTATTACATTTTCAGGGGAAGAAGGTTTTAAAGCGGCTTAGTTCGATGATTCGAAATTTTGTTGCACAGTGTGATCGGCATCTGGTCAAAAATAATAAACACAATCTGCTTGGAGTATGATAAACGACCCACTCCCGTTGTCAAGAACCTGTCGAAGCTTAACCTCAAAACCAATATCCAGCTTGTTTTGGCATTCAAACCCGTCCAATGACCGTGTGACCTTTTTCCATCCGAACACCCGGAGCAATATATCAATTTCAGCTTCATCGTTATGTATTTTCCATCAACTTCTAACGACTAGCAGCAACACAAGCAATACTCCACAATATTCGATTCGGTGCCTTTCCCCGGTAAGTGACACTGGATTGCGTCTTATCGCACCCCGCACCACTCGAATCAACCAATCCGGTTACTCGATTGAACTTCAATCCTTCTGCTCCTTCTTCCATTGCCTGGACGTGTCTTCGATCGCTGCTATCACGAGTTGCTCTCCGGAATAAATGTAAATCCTCGGAAGATAGCCCAACTCCTTGTACATTTTATGCGAAAGACGAAACTGCCTGAATGAATACCTGGACGGATTTGCTTCGAACGGTGGTCGGGGGGCTCTTCAATTTATGGTATGCCATTCTCTGTGAGCTAATTTCCAAAGGCAAATCAGTCGCTGGGACGGTAGCTTCCATACTGAGACTTTCCGAAGTTATAAATGTAGGTGGTGAAATATATTGCTCTTGACTTCGGTTCGAGGGAAATGCATTTCCCGGCGAACAGTTTCCCCATCCCGCCACTGTCCAACACCGAACCCAGAGAACCATACTCAAATGACAAAATCAATAACTGTGAAACTTTACGAAATGGGAAAGACCTTTACGGCCTCGATCCGAACCGGGTTGGTGTCGCCTGCGGTGAATCGAATCTACTGCAGATTAAATGCAATGATACCGAGGAATTTTATGCTCGCTTTGATCCCGAAGGCTTCGAAAATGGTTCATAAATTCAACAGCCGTTCCGAACCACTCTCGTTCGGTTGTCGAAACAAGCGCCCGGTAGGCTTCGGCCGATTGGGATGAATTTATGGGGAGCAAGTGTTGTAAGACCCCGAGCAGCTGGTGCCTTCGAAGAAATCTCAACTCGATCGGCTTCTGGTAGTCGCAATCGAATTCTCCATTCGAAACTATTCAGCCTGGGCCTGCCGACCGTTGATACTGCAGTCGTCGTTGATTCAAATCGAACGGAACATATGGTGGAAACTGGTGCTTTTCCCCTTCTTTCCGCTCCGGAAAGCAGAATGTGTTGTTCCGAACAATGCTTCAGTTTAGTAACATTGTAGCAGGGAATTTTGTAATCTTTCTGCTGGGGAATGGCATGGTTCGGGGGTTTACCAGGAAGTGGGAATCGATTTCATTGCATACTTCAAGTTATAATTTTAATTGATGGCATTTCATTGTGCCTTTTCTTATTGATTCCAGTGCTCAGCCTGAAGGACTTGAAAATCTTTGTACCGGATGCGGTCATCATGGGGAATGCGGCCACTCTGTCGTGTCAATTTGAGCTGGAAAAGGTGAGTAAAAGCTTATTTTTTTATCCGCTCTTGTTATTCAACACTAGCACAGTAGTAGGCCTAGGCGATTGTCATTCTCGTATGTTTGTTTTATTTTTTTTTCCTGTAGGCCTCACTATACTCGGTTCGTTGGTACTTCGAGAGCGAAGAATTCTACCGATACGTTCCGAAGGAATCACCACCGGCTAGGACATTTCCCGTGTCTGGTATCACCGTTGATGTAAGTAGACAATTGAAAGTACCATGTGTCTCCGTTTAATTGGATGGTTCTGTGGAAACGCGTGATCAACGAAATCAAGCCCGAGAAATCAATGGCTGACGACACTCAGAAAAAAATAGAAATAAAACTTAAAAAGAACAAAAAAGCGTTTGCTGAGCGATCCAATTTGGACTGCTATGAAACACTAGCAGTCTAGTTAATTCTTCTTGTGATGGACCGATGAACTGACATCTACGGTATGCGATTGCCATGACACGGGCTTACGTGATTAATTCTAGCTTAGTACTTCAACAAGTGCTGCACAATTACTGCTACTGTAACTTATTAAACTAATCTCAATCTGGCCATTTGATTCAGCTGGTCAGTAGCAATCCGCATCCAGCAGTTAATTGGAAAGCTGATCCCTCGCCTCATCAAACCAACCCGTCATCTTTCAAAGTGATTCAATTAGGCGCACCAATTCCACTAACTACCCCCAAATGACTTTACCAACTATGGTTCCAACCGTGCACAACTCACACTTGGTGGAAGCCGAACGAACCAACGTTCAACTCTATACGACCATAATCATAATAATAACAATAAAAATAATCACACTTTGGGCTCGTAAATATAATTTTAATTGTCACGGCTCACGGCCGTACGATGCCTGCGTTTTGCTGCCAGCGCCGCCGCGTCGCCGACGCTTTCCGAAGTTCCGTTAATCACAGTTTAGTGACATCCCCCTGTGGCCCAAGTCCGCAGGAAAGACAATTACCAGGGCTCATCTCATCGCTCTTCTGACATAAATGTGGTTCGGTGGGAAAACAGTGTGGGAATGGATGAAGCGTCGTACGACAAGGACATGATAATAATCAAGTTTGGTCTTGGCGTCGCCGTCGCTGGGGACCGGTAGTTCTTCGTTATAATACACTTACCTGGACGGTGTTTCGTCATCATTGGGCTAGGCTAGGATGGTATCTAAATTGTGCGAATGTACTTTGATTGTTTTATTGCCAAGAAAGAATCTCGACGGCTCTCAATCGAACCGGAAAACTAGTGATTTAAGTACCAACAAATGCTTGCAGATAATTGTTTGTCACGCAAGTATGTATTTTGAGTTTGTAGATCATAGTTTTAGTCCAAGTTATAACTACTGTTTGTCTTCAATTTTTGAAAATGGCTAAAAATTGTTTCAGATGAAACTACAAAATTTTAAAAAAACTCAAATAGGTATTGATTTTAAAAAAACGATAAAATTTAGGAGATCTTTATTGGAATCGATAGAACAATCAATATAATGACCTTCAGTTCCTTCAATGAATTAATTTGTATGTCCTCGATCATGTCATGCCGCATTACCCGGAGAGGATATTTTAGTTTTGGAAATAAAAAAAGTCACAGAGGGGCAAATCTGGCGCATCTGGTGGTTCGATGTTATCGTCGTTAACAAAAGTAAACGGGCGAGCAGCTTGAGGCAAATTTTCTACGATCTCATGACCCTCACTGAATTCTTTATGTCACTCAAATACTTGCGTTCTCGATGGAGTAGACTCAACAAAATACTTCTACAACATTTTTAATGAGTCCGTAGCTGAAATTCCGTTTGAAACAAAACTTCAAGGAAACTCGTTCAATTTTTTTCCATAGTAAAAATAGCCTGACAAATATATCATGTCGTAAACAAACAGCTGACAAACACATGCTAATTGACATATCCCGCTCAAACTTACAGGAATGTCAAAGAGGGTTGTATCGACCTGGGCAAAAAAATTATCGATTGGGTTTACGTGCGCGGGTCAATTTTGATCACAAGGTAGGCAAAACTGAACAAGTTTTACAATGACGCAAGACACGATTGATCTGTCAAAACCAGTGTTGCCAAAAAGATACCAGTAAAAAAATCAACAGACGTTTTTTAATTCAACGTTTTTGGTTAATTTTCAAAATCTTGAAAAAGTTTTCGATTTTTTTTCAGTGCATAATCTTCTAAAGTGCCTAATCGACTTTGTAGAACTTTTTCTTCGACACCATTTTTCTACCAGTACAAGTTTTCGAGTTAATCGATTTGAAGAAATTGTCATGCAGAAATACACCCCTTCTTTTCGAATATCAGCCTTGAATCCGAGCAACGCAATTGGTTTGTCATAGTAAAAATGTGTTCCGAGTTTCTTCGAAAACGGAAAAAGTCTATCCGGATTTTGCCAAATTTTCTGCTGCAAATTCCTGGAAGACCTTTTTCACGTGGTCCCAACTATTACCTACCTAAAGACAATTAATCATTTGGATAAACCGTTTCTTAGATACAGTTTCTTTAGAAATATTAAATTTTGATGTCATTTTTTAAGTCGTAAGTAAGACTGTAGTGATTTCGTATCTGTCTAGTTTATTATCCTTTCAGTTTTGATGGGTTAGTTCTTGCTATCGACCAAATAATTTAACCTGTAATTTTAGTTGTCAATTTTTGTTCGTGTTTTTTTTATTTTTTTTTTTTTCCATAAATACGTTTATTTCTTAAGGCAGTTTACATAAGTTTTTCTTCGCCGTAGCATCACTTTTACATAATATTCTTATCCTAATTTAATTCTAACATAGTCACAACGTTTTGCATTTATTAAAACATATTCTCTTATTACTTAAATATCATCTTAGGTAACTCGTCATTAATTATGAAATCTACTCGGAAATATTATTTGAACCAAACGATTAACTTCTATAAATTATAAAATAAGCTGTTATTTTCAGACATTTTGTTAATAATTTCATAAACTGTTTCGAGTTTGTTTGTATCATTACATTATTTTTATTCTAATTTAGCTATTGGTTGAACTCATGGACGCAGCTGGGATCAGAACTAAGTCTTGAAAGGGGCCTTTATTAAATTGAAACTCCAGTTTTCTTTATGAAATGATATATAAGTTTCATGTATGAAAGGTCACGACAAGCAAGAATGTCTCGAACTGGGATATTGGATAGTCTACCTTGGGTACGCAAAGAATTTATTAGTTGAGATCTGACATCACGATACTCCACGCATGTCCAAACGACATGATCAATATCTCGATAACCTTCGCCACAAGCACAATGATTAGTCTCGGAGAGCCCAATTCGAAGGAGATGTGCATCTAACGTGTAGTGATTGGACATGAGTCTGGACATCACACGAATGAAATCTCTACTCACATCCAGTCCCCTGAACCATGCCTTTGTCGATATTTTCGGAATAATTGAGTGCATCCACCGACCCAGATCATCTTTATCCCAAGAAGCTTGCCAGCTGGCAAGTGTTCTTTGGCGAGACGAGCTATAGAATTCGTTGAAAGCAATTGGTCTCTCATAAATTTCACCCTCAATAGCACCACATTTGGCTAAAATATCGGCTCTTTCATTGCCAGGAATGGAGCAATGAGCCGGGACCCAGACTATAGTGATTAGATAATTATTGTTCAATATGTCGTTCAGGCACTGTTTTATTTTGCCCAGGAAAAACGGTTCAGTCTTGCCAGACATGTTTGAGCGAATGGCTTCAATTGCACTCAGACTATCTGTGAAGAGGAAATAATGGTTTGGAATTAATGTGACGATTACACTCAAACTATAATGAACTGCTGCTAGCTCTGCTATATAAACAGATGCAGGTTCTTGAAGCCTAAATGAGGCCGAAACATTATTGTTGAACATACCAAACCCTGTCGCTTCTTCAATTCGCGATCCGTCCGTGTAAAACATTTTCTCAGAGTCAATATGCCTGAACTTACTTGAAAATATTTTTGGGATTTCCGTCGAACGTAGATGATCCGGGATTCCACGCACTTCGCGCTGCATGGATGTATCGAAAAATAAAGTTGAGTCAGGGACATTTAGGAGGCTGACACGGATAGGAATATATCTTGAAGGGTTGATTTCCTGTGACATACGGTTAAAATATACTGTCATGAATTTTGTTTGAGATCGAAGCTCGACTAGTCGTTCGAAATTATTAATTACCATGGGATTCAGCACCTCACATCTTATTAGCAGGCGTGATGAAAGCTCCCAAAATCGATCTTTTAATGGAAAAACTCCCGCCAGAACTTCAAGACTCATTGTATGTGTCGAATGCATGCACCCTAAAGCAATTCGCAAACAACGATACTGAATTCGCTCCAGTTTGATAATATGAGAGTTTGCAGCGGAACGAAAGCAAACACATCCATATTCCATCACTGAAAGTATCGTTGTCTGATACAATTTTATTAGATCTTCCGGATGAGCACCCCACCAAGATCCTGTTATTGTTCGAAGAAAATTTACTCTTTGTTGGCATTTTGTTATCAGAAACCTAATGTGTCCTCCCCACGTGCATTTGGAATCAAACCACACCCCAAGGTATTTGAAAGTCAAAACCTGTTGGATCATTCTTCCCATCATATGAAGCTGAAGCTGCGCGGGATCATGCTTTCTTGAAAAGACGACCAGCTCTGTTTTTTCCGCAGAGAATTCGATACCAAGATGAACAGCCCAATCGGACAAGTTATCTAAGGTATCTTGCAATGGTTTATGCAGATCAATAGCTTTGGGTCCAGTAACTGAAACCACGCCATCATCTGCCAATTGTCTTAGTGTACATGGGGTTACTAGACAGCTGTCAATGTCATTTACGTAAAAATTATAGAGGAGCGGACTAACGTGTTTTTTTTTTAGTTTTTTTTTCTTAGTTTCCCACTGTCAATTCTTAGTTTTTTCAATTCCTAATTCGAAACTTTCTGATTATTCAGTACTCGGTTTTCAGCTCTTTCTTTTCCGACTCTTATTTTCAGTTATCTGTTCTCGGTTTCCAGTTCTTAGCTTTCATTTTTCGGTTTTTACTTTCAGCTCTCAACTTTTATTTTTCTATGATCAGTTTAGATTTAGTTTTCAGTTCTAATTTATATTTTCCATTCTAAGTTTCCAGTTTGCAACACAGATTTACGTTCTCAATTTTCATTTGCTTAGTTAACGGCTTTTCAGTTTTCAGTTTCCATTTTTCAGTTTTCGCCTGTTTCTTAGTTAGTGTGTTAGTGTTCTTAGTTTTCAGTTTACATCTTTCAGTTTTTAGTTTTCAGCTTCCCGCTATCAATTCGCGGTTTCTTTTTCTCAGATTTCAGTTTTTAATTCTCTACTACTTCTACTTTCATATCTCAATTCTGCAATTTTAGTTCTCAAATTTTAATAATATTTTCTGATTTAGGTTCTATTTTTGTTCTTAGTTACTCGATGTCAATTCTCAGTTTTTAGTTCTTAATTTGCAGCTTTCTGATACTTCAGTACTCGGTTTTCAGTTCTATTTCCGGATTCTGATTGCCATTCAGCAGTTTTCACTTATCACTTCTTGGTTTTTAGTTCTTCTTCCATTTTTTGGCTTCAACTTCTAGTAATCAGGTTTCATTTCTCAATAATCAGTGCTCAGCAATTTTTCCGATTGTTTTATGAAGTGGATCATCTCGTTATTATTTAAAATTTTGGTTGAAACTAACTTCGTTTGACAATTTATTGGGGGTTTTATTTGACTATAGATATAAAAAAAAAATAACACAGAAAAAATTTCTGCTTCATGTAATCAATTCTCAGCACTCCATTTTCAGTTATTAGTTCTTGATTTCCAGTTTTCAGTATTCAATTATCTGTGCATTTTTTCTGTGCTTAGTGTTTTACTGTAAGCTTCAAGATTTTAATTTTTCTGTGTTCAGTTCTCAGTATGCAACTCTCAGCTTTCAGTTCTAAGTATTCAGTTTGCATTTATTTCGGCTTAGTTCTTTACTTTTCGTTATAAGTTTCTGGTTTTCAATTTCCAGTTCCTGGAAATCAGTTGTTATTATTCTACTTTCAGTCTCAGGATCTCGTCTTTATGTTCTCAGATTCAAGTGTTCGGATTTCAGTTTAAAGCTTTCAATGATTAGTTATCAGTTCTCATCTTTCAGTTTCCGGTTTTCAGTCTTCAAATTTTAGTTTTCAGCTTTCAGTTCATTATATAAGGACTTCAGGAAGATCGAAACACAAATAAGACAAATAGGAAATTAGTTTTAAAAATGGGATCAAAAAACAAAAAAGAAACACTAGCGAAATAGTTGAATAGACAAAATGAAAAATTTCATATTTAAAAAATAGAAGAATAGAAAAGCAAGAAAATTAGAATTAAAAAATTTACCTTTAGAACTTTAGATAGAAAATTGACAGATAGGAACAGAGTTCAATAAAAAATGGAAAACAGGATGAGGGAAATATTGAAAAAAAAAACAAATAGAATAGCAAAATAGAAAAATTGATTAAATTAAACAAATTGAATAATATATCAGTTGAAAGAATAAGAAAAGGTAAGAAAAGAAAATGGAGAAATTTGGAAAACAATTCAATGTATAGAAGAAATAACTGAAAGTGAATAGAATAACTGAAGGAAATAAAATAGAAAGAAAATTACAATAGCAAAATGGAAAATATAGAAAACGAAATAATGAAAAAATTACAAATAGTAAAACAGAAAACAGTGAAACTAAACAATAAAAAATTGAAAAATGTACAGAAATTGATAGATTGGGGACTATAAAAATTTCAATATTGTAATTTGACATATCTCGGTTAATTTTTCAAAAGGGCGTATAAGCAAGTGACAGTTTCTCTTTAATCACTCTCTCTTTAGATTATTGTGATGTGATTAAAAAGACTTTCTTTGATATCACTATTCTGTTTGAAAGTCGAAAGTTTCGGGTATCATTTCATGCAAAGAGTTGAGTGATAAACGTGGAAACCGCTTGGTAATTAATAGAAGAGAAAGTAAACAAAGAGAAACTGTCACTTGCTTATACGCCCTTTTGAAAAATTAACCGAGATATATTGAAAATTTCTATATAGAGCCAGAAAATTGGATCGAAGATACGAATGAACTTAGGCTAAAACCTCTATAATCGGAATAAAAAAACTGAAAAATAGTTGAATAGACAAGTTGAATAATATATCAGCTGAAAAAAATAGAGAAAAGAGAAAAAAATAAAATGGAGAAATATGGAAAATAGTCCAATGGATAGAAGAAATAACTGAAGGAAATAAAATAGCAAAATGGAATAGATAGAAAAGGATACTTAAAAAAATTAAAAAAAGAAAAACAGAAAATAGAGAAATTTGAAAATAAAGAATTTTGAAAGAATAGAAAAAGGGAAAAAAAGAAAATGGAATAACCGAAAAAAAAAGAATAAATGAAAAAAATAGAATAAATGAAAAAAATAAAATAGAAAAAAAAATGTTAAAAACGCAAAATGGAAAGGATAGAAAAGGAAATTTAAAAAAAAATAAAAATCGAAAAACAGAAAATAGTGAAATTGAAAAATATAAAATTGAAAAATACATACAAAATAAATACAGAAATTAATAGATTGAAGACTATAAAAATGTCAATATTGATATTTGACATATAGGGATAAAGAAAATTAAAGACCCACCCCCCTCCCCCCGCGTTAAATTCCCAATGCCGCATATAGAGCCAGGAAATTGGCTCGAAGAGACGAATGAACATAGGCTAAAACCTCTATAACCGGAACAAAAAAAAACAGCAAAATAGTTGAAAAAACAAATTGAACAATATAACAGTTAGATAATAAATGTATGCAAAGTAGAAAAAAAAACAGGAAAATGGAGAAATGAAAATGATAGAAAGAAAATAGTAAAATTGAAAAATGAAAACAAGAAAATTGCAGAATAGCGAAAAAAGTGCGAAATAGATTGAAATAGAAAATATGGAAAATAGTTCAGTAGAAAATTGAAAAATAGAATATCTTGAAGAAATCAAAAGAGAAAAATGTTAGAATAGCAGCACCATAGTGAATAAAATAATGGAACAATATGAAAATTGAAAACAGAAAAATATTTACATTGGAAAATTAAAAATTTAGTTGAAGAAGAGAAAAATATAAACTTGGGATATGACTAAGTAATTTTATAAAAAGGTAGTAAAAAACAGTAAAATAGTAGAATTGCTACAGTAAATTAGTCGAATAGTGAAATCGCAAAGTAATAAAAGCCCAAAATAGTAAACTCGAAAATGAGTAAAATCGCAAAATAGTCAAATTGCAAAATAGCAGAATCCCAAATCACGGAAATGACTAAATAGTAAAACATCAAAATAGCAAATAATGAATCGAATAATTATTGAAAGTTGAAAGGAATAGAAAATATACAAATATCACGTAACACAACAATAACTATGAAACTTATATTAATCATAGTAAAACAGTGAAAACAGATCAATTCTCAGCTCTCAGCTTTAGTTCTTGATTTTCAGTACTCAGTTTTCAAAACATTTCTTCGAGCGGATCTGGGAGTTCGGAGTTAAAACTCTGGTCAAATTTGTTGCAACGTAAAATAGTCGAATGAAACCTTGCTGCACGTACAAATGAATGTAATTAACTCCACCGAGACTGCCGCTTGGCTGTTCGCTAAATGGAAACTTTTCACTTTCGGACCGGCGGTCCGTCCTGTTTCACCGGACTCAACTCGTAGCCACAAATCCCGAAGCAGCAGCTTTGGAACTGAGCAGTTTCCGAAATCAACATTTCTCAGCTTGGCAAAAATAAGAAGAACTAGAATTCGAACCAGTTTCTGGTCCGGGGAAAATTAAGCTGTGAAAATAAAAAACGTTGAATTCAAACACATGCCAACAACGCCGTCGAATGGTTTTGTCATTAACATCTCCGGTCTGCGTTTTCCCGGTGGGTTTTCAAACTTTTGAAGGACTCGGCACACAAAAAAAAAACCATTCGCTTCTATGTGTGCTGCCGGAGGGAACATGTCATTCATCCGGACGTCGTCGTCGTCGTATGGCAGCTTGTTTCGAGATTTGATTCCAGGGCTTTTCCCTCCCTGGAAGGCTCTCGCGGGTAACGAGTTTCAAAAGTTGGTGATGAGCGTATTTTGTTATATGAGCTGATAACACGGTGTCGGTCACCACCATTCGTCGTTGTGTGAGTCAGGGCCGGATTCGGATCATCCGGGATCTTTCCGAGTCGTCGTTGTGTCAAGCGCTGACTGACTTCATCACTGTCCGGCGTTTGTCTTTCCGTCGAACATGGCTCGTCGGGTCTCCGGAGGACATTCTGCTCTGCTGCTGCTGCTGATGAAGGGAGAAAATGAAACCACTTTCGTGACAGAATGTAAACGGTGTAAATTTGCTACTCACGAACCTGTCAAAAACACCGTTGCTCGACGTCACCTAAGCCCTGTCGAGTTACATCCGCTAGGTAACTTCGGGCCAAACAGGGTTTGCTGATTGAATAGTTTTTAGGGAGAGTTTAAATTACTCAGTCAGTCTGCAACAACTTGTTGTAATGCAAGCTCTTCTTTCCTTTCCCGAGTAATTATTTGGTTGCGCCTCTCGTGCCATAATTCTAGTCCTTGGTTCTACCGCGTCCGGACGAATCGCGTTGGCAATTTATTCCCACACTCGAGGGGTTGGATGCCACCAACTTAGCGATTATCAATTCTTCACAATCCTGCCTCACGGGTTCTATTGTTTAGCCCACATACCGACACAGAGAGAGAAAGAGCCTTGCTATGCTCTGCTGCCAGCTAGCGTAGCGGATGTTAATTAAAAAACACTTTGTAATATTTTAGCACTAGAATGTGCAGTTTCCGTTTCTTTTTTTTGCACCCAGTGCGTCCATGCCCTCCTATTCAGCGCGGGGACATTCGGAGCAGTGCAGGATCTTTCCCGGAGGGATAACGGCGAAACAAAAGACAATCTCTTCTTTCAGGTCGTTCAGACCAAAACAGTCAGGCACTGGCAGCAGCAGCAGCAGCAGCAGCAGCAGCAGCAGCAGCAGCAGCAGCAAGTTGATGGCATTGGCGTCCCATATCCCATGACGGTGCGCCACGCAATTGCCTGCAACAACAAGTGCGATGACCTGTTTCCTGGTCCTCGCAAAATGGTAATCCAGAGGGTGACAGATGCGACAGTCATGCAAAACGACACCAACGGCGACGGCGACGGCCACATTCTATCATACGTGGAACCAATTTTCTCCATATATATTCGCCAAAAGCGAAACTGGCACTAATGGGGGACGACCAAGCGTTCCAACATCCAACAGGACGACGACGACGACGACGACGACGACGAGGACAACGGCAAGCGCGGTCGTATGTGGGAACTCCTTTTTGAACTATTACTATTTAGGTGAGACAAAAAAGAAGAAGAGAAGCTTTTCACCCTTTTACTGCCCTGTGCGAGGCACTTCTCGGTTGCTTTCTTTCCGGCAGCAAATTGCAGCTGCATCAGCGCAACATGACAACAAAATAGCATTGGATGGGATAGTCTGTCGACGGTGCGCCACCGACCGGAACCTGCGACCGGGCTTCGAAGGACGAAAAATCCTTTTCCTGTAACTCCGGCAATTCATTTGCCGTACCTGTGCCGTTTTCGTACACTCCGTTGAACTAAATTAGACGGGATTAACCCCTGCAGGCAACTGGCAACACACACACATGAGGACGGTTGTGGTTATCGCTCTTTTATTACATGTTACGTAACTGTCATGTCAAGTGGAATTGAAAGAGTTCAAATTGCCCTACATTCGAATCTTGACCTGGATGAATTTACTAGTAATTAGTGGCGCTGAATTAGATCGCTTACTCGTCTAAATCATTATTAAACTTCCACCTGATTCTAATATTTTTATCTTCATTCGAAATAGAATGCAACTCTTTGACGTAGGACTACGTCTCTTTCTTTACCCTGCTCACCTGGGTGGATTTTCAAAATTTCACAACACGAAATTTGAATTCGTAACAACTGTTTCCCTGTTTGAGTGCTTTCTCTAATTCTTTCTCGAAACGAGTGGTAGAAGTTGTTAAATTTTTGTTAATACCATTGTTTAAAGAGTGAAAAATAGGGCCAAACACGAAACATCAAAGTAATCCGAATCTATTAATAGACCCTGTTGCACATTTGCTAGCTTGAGTCTATGATAATCTTACACCCGGCATTATTCAACTGGTCCTTCAATCAATGGCGAATATGAGGACTCCGTTCCGCAAGCCTAAACGCAGAAAAACACAACAAGTTCTTCTGCGAGCATGTCTGCTGTTAGACTTTCGCAGTGTGAGTTCTACTTTAAACAAGAGCGATTAAGTCATCCAACTGCTAGTCGTTTGCATTGGAGAAAGAGAAAACGAAAAGTTAATAATGATGGAAAACATGTTCGCTGTGCGAAATTCGCACCAAATTCGAGCGCAAATAAAGCTAACATTTGGCTGCTTCGCGTTCGAGAAATAATGTTCGAAAAATGTTTAATATAGTGGAGAATTCCACAATTTGGCCCTCGCGAAAGCCGGAAATGAATCTCGTACAGCATTTTAATAGTTTCTCTCACTGAAATATGCGAAACGAAATAATCGACATCAAAATTCTGTATGTTGCTATTTTTGTGGCCGCCCATTTGTGCTTTCACACAAATCAAAGGAAATCAAGTAAAATGAAAGCTTCTAACCAAAATTAGTTTAGTATTAAATCAATCGGCGCTGTTTGCTGTTAGAGCGATTGCGTCGTCCAGCTGCTGGTCGTTTGTCATTCCAATGACTCTAAATGTTATCTAACGAGCTATTAAGATTACTGTTTGGCAAATCGGAGGCAAAAATCATCAGTTTAGTGTAAATCTAGAATAATTTGATTAGCTTTGTGCACTTTTCATCGTTCGAAATTTGCACCAAACGAGCGCAAATAAAGCTAGCATTTGGTTGCTTCGCGTTCGAGGAAAATGTTTCAAACTGTGTTTAATATCGTAGAGAATGCTACAATTTGGCCCTTATGAAAGCGAAACGAAATAATCGATATCAAAATTCTGTATGTTGCTATTTTCGTGGGCGTTAGGACCTGCCAGTTTTGAAAAAACTGCAAAGAAAATCAAGTAAAAAGAATGTTATTTTTGCCAAAATTGGTATCAATCGGCGTAGTGAGCAGTTCGAGCGATTGCGTCGTCCAGCTGATGGTCGTTTGTATTGGAGAAAAATAAAACGAAGAGTGGACATTATGCAAAATCAACCGTTCTACGGGCTCTAAATGTTATCTAAAGAACTAAAGAATTCATCAGTTTAGTGCAGATCTAGAATAATTTGATTAGCAGTGCGAAATTCGCATCAAACGAGCGCAAATAAAGCTAGCATTTGGCTGCTTTGCGTTTGAAAAAAATGTTTCGAACTGTGTTTAATATCGTCAAGAATTCCATTGTTTGGCCCTTCTGAAAACCGAAAATAAAACCCGTACAACATTTTGATAGATTTTTTACACTCAAATATTGAGATGTATGAAATATTGCAATATATGAGCGATTTGTAAGACTTGTGTTACGATTATATTTATGTAATGATTTGTTCTAGATCAAGAACCAAACTGACAAATGTCTTAGAATGGCGTTCATTTCCCTGGAATACAAACGTAATCATCTGTAACCAAATAGTCTTTTCCAGGACTCGAAAAGTCCAAAGCCACTAACGGTCCTTTTCAGGACCCCAATAGTTACGTAAAGAACTTATTTAGAAAACTGTCCTAAACTGCCGTTCTAATTTCTAGAATACAAACGCAATCTTCCGAAACCGAATGATCCGATTTTTCAAAGAACCTATTTTTCATTGAATCTCGTTGTCACCCTATTTCTTGGGGGAGAGGAGCTTCCATTTCCATCCAGCGAGGATTGAGGGGTACTTTGTTCGTGGCTCGTTTCTTCGTCCATTGCCGCATCGGTGATGTTGTCGTCAATCGCATAATTTGTAAGTGGTTTCCGTTTTCTTCTCGCTGTTCGCCGTCTTCTGTTCATTGCTAGTTTGATGACGAAAGCGTTTTTTAAGCAGAAGTGCTGGGTTCACTGGTTACCGTTGCTGTCTCGTTGCTGCTACTTGTAGGACCCTTTTTAAAATTATCGGATACTAAAATATTCTGCTAAATCGTTGAACCAACCAAGAACTATATCCTCCATCTTGACTATTTGGTGTTTCTGTTTTCTCCATCTCAGGTAGTCAGGTGATTTATTGAAAGCTACCAAAGTTGAAATAAGAGAAAAACTAGGTCTTTATCACACTACGTCAATACACTGAAAAAGTTTCAATTACACACCTCTTTAACCAACTATCCTCTGTTCGGAACGAAGTGTAACAAAACAACATATTATATTCTTCCTACGTCACGTTCGATCGTGGTGGAGTCGAGCTTGCAAAATACGTTCGTGACATACGAGAACCAGGTTGTCAAGTTTACAATTCTACTAAAACCTTGATTTTTTCGCAAAAGATGCTTAAAAAACGTTGCGCCTAATCCAACAGAGATTCATAAGCTTTAGCTCCTACTGTCAAAGAGCAAGCGTTAGATCAAAGAAATCCTGTCAGAATGATTATGACCCGCTAAAAATACATTGCCTTGTAGCGCTTTGCGTCGCTCCGCGTTCCACCGGAGTGAATCTGGCTGCACTCCTACGCATGCCAGCAACAACTAAAATGCAATTATAAACTAAGCACCATTTGGGAAATTCAACCAAAGCCTCGAATTTCAGCAAAATAGGTTACAAAATTGAAAAAAAAGTGCAGATACTGCCCGAAGAAATGCAAACAGATTTAGATGGGAATTTCAGAAAAATATCGCGCGTTTCAAACCTGTCAAAATGAATTAAGTAATAGAGTAATGGAACTTTTTTGGACACTGTAATATATTTCGGTGCCGTCATATTTAATTTAAATGAGATACGTGTTGAAACCCAAAATGTTGAAGAATGGGACAATTTTCAAAATTCTGAGACACGATGTACTTCATTTTGATCCATCCAGAATGTAGAAAAAATTGGAAATTTTTTCAACGGAAAAATATAAAAGAGAAGTAGGAAAAGATTAAAGGAAAAAAATCAGAATATGCAGAAAAATAGAACAACAGCAATTCGGAACACTATAAAAATAGTTTAATAGACAGATTAAAAAAATGATGGTAAAAATAAAACGAATAGTCATTTGGGTTTTGGTGTCTCGTGGGTACCGGTTTGAGCCAACGTGCACATTACTGTTTCGATTGTTTAACGTTTCGCTGCGAAACGTTAACTGAATGTAAAAACAATAAAATAGAAATAGAAAAACATAAAAATTGAAAATTTCACAAATTGGAAAATAGTTAAAAAATAAAAGTAAATAAAATACTCAAAAACAACACAGAAAAATAGAGAAATAGAACAATGGTAAAATTGTTAAAAAAAAGTTACAGAAAAATAGTTGAATAGACAAATTGAAAATCTTAAGTAAAGTAAGCAAAAGAGAAAACCAGTAAAATAGAGAACTAAAAACATTTGCATGAAAACTTCAAAATGGTAGAGTATATAGAATATAATATAGAAAAAAGATAGCAGAAAAAAAAACAAAATATGTTCAAAGAAAAATAAAAAACAAAGAAATTTTTTTCCCTCGATATCTAAGCAGTGTGCCGTATAAGTTATATTGTTAAATAAAAATAGACACAAATTATAAAATAGTACAATGGTAAAATAGCAATATTAAAAAATAATTACAGAATTTACTCAAATTGAAAAATTCAACAGCAAACAGAAGAGAAAAGTAGTTAAGCTTCTGAAAAGTAGAAAATAGAATATACTATAGAAAAAATATTGAAAAAGCCATGTTCATAGCAAAATGAAAACAAAGAAAAAATTAGAAATATCACAGTGGTAAAATAGAAACTAAAAAAGCAGAAAAATTGCTAAATAGATAAATTAAGAAATATAGTAGCACAGTTCATATTCTTTTAAAAATAGGAAAGTAGGGAAGAAGAATTTTAAAAAATTGCATTACAACTACAGAACGATAGAAAAACAAACCGGAAATAGTTAAAAAAATGGGATAGAAAAGCTAAATAAAATGGCGAAACCGAACAATCGTGCAATGAAAAAATTCGAAATTATAATACAGTAAAATAGATGAATAGACAAAGTGAAAAATTTAACAGTTCAAAAATAGAAGTATAGAGAAGTATGAAAAAAAAAATTAAAAAAAAAATTGCATTCGATCTCTAGATAGAAAACTGACAAATAGGAAAATAAGTCAATAGAATTTGGAACGAAAGCAAAAAATTAGGATGAGAGAAATATTGAAAAAATTGAGCTACAGTAAAATAGCTAATTTGAAAATAAAAAACTAAAAAAATAGTTGCATAGACAAATAAAAAAAAATAGAAGAATAGGAAAAGAAAAAAAGGGACATAGAAAATCTGAAAAATAGCGGAATAAAACAGCGGGTTCTTTTCAAATAGAAAGTATGAAAAATAGTTCAATAGAAAAAAGAAAAAAATTAGAGGGTTGTATTCAAGACACGACCGAGCACAATAACATTAAAAATGAAACGTTTCTAGGGTTTTCATAATAAATACAAAAATAAAGATGATAATGATGATTATACACTAAACTTCACTACACTTCAAAGTTACCGGAAAGCTCAATTTTAGATACAAACAACCTAAGGATTTAAACCTGAACAAATGAAATTAAATATGATGATAATTTTCGAGATACGTACAAACTTATTAATTTGATTTGATTTATATCGTTTATTTACCCCCAGTTTTAACCTAATAACGGTCGTTCACTGGGTGGACTTATTATTTTATAAACAGTTAATCGATCCAAGAGAATGTTGTACCAGTAATCTCAGTAATGGTGTAATTTTATTAATCCTTCAAAATCGTCGATAATCTTCGGAAAGTGTCGGTAAATAATATGGCAACAATACGGGGAAGGAAACAAATTAAAACATTTTTAAGCTTACAATATTGAAACTTTAGAATCATTTAAGTTAGGAAAATCCTTTAACAAATCATCGAGGAACAAGCGCTGCCAATCAGATCCGAAAAATCTATCGCCGATAATTCTAAATTGGCCTGATAATTACCAGAGAACCAAAATAAAATACTCAATTCAAACCAATTTTTCAATGGTATGCAATTGAAATATTCAAATTCAATTATGACAGAAAAATGTTACGCGATTAGTTTTGCATGTTTTAAATTGACACCCAGCCTCGGGAAGCGAAGTGTAAGGCATTTTTAATGGCAAAATCGATCAAAAATTTGCTAAATACATGGGATATTTCAAAAGAATCGGTAACCACGCTGATTCGGTTTTTCAATGGCTAGATGGTATATAAGATACTCAAGCGAACACGGTGTTGCACAGACAACAGGAAATTTCACCAACACATAATGCAAAGGGACAATCCAGCAAGAGAACGCATATACAATCCAGTCATCAGCTCACTGGACAAGCTACTTGTTTCATTCACAGTCAAACATCAACTAGGCAAAGAAATATTGTGCAGCCTATATTTATAGATTTCTCTTCATACTACGCATAACGAATAACGATACGGTGTTTTTTATGCATTACGCAAAGCCTCCTATGCCGAACAAGAAGTTGACGTCATTTTGTACAACAGGGATTGGTGGATGAAAACATAGGTCGATTCCAACCATTTTTTCAATAGTATGATATTGAAATACTGAAAAGACGTCGTCATACATGTTTAAGTTAAAAGTTTCCGAATCGATTGGTTGTTAAATTATAACAATCCATCAACAAATGACCGAGTTATTAACGTTCAAAATTATGACACAAAAAGGTTACGCGACTATTTTTGAAACTTTTAATTGACACCCGGCCCCATATAGTGAAGAGTAAGGCATTTTTAATGCCAAAAACTGAAAGCAAATAGAATAATTGAAAGAAATAAAAATAGAAAAAATGGTAAAACATTTAAATGGAAAAAAATGACTTGAGGGACGAGCATATATCGTGATAGGTTAGTCGATGCCTTTCCTGCAGCCCACCTGGGTTCGATTCCCAACCTAAAAACACGCACATAGGGTCAGAAAGTTTTTCTGGACCGAAGAGGCGAACGAGCTTAAAGTTCAAGTTCAATGTTTCGGAACAAAAAAAAGTAATGACTACCGGTTTCGATTCCTTTTTTGATTAGTAATATCATAGTTTTAGGTCGTTTTTGAAGCTTTTATTAAAACCTTTTCAAGAAATAACAAATAAGCCAGATTTAGGCTTTTCCATTTGTTTTTTTTTTATTTGTATTGCGACTCACCAAAAACAAAATAACTAGAGTGAGAATTAAACCTCGCATACTTTCTGATCAAAATTCAACCGGAAGAATATTTTTTTTTCAGATTTTAGTACTTACTTTTTATGTCCTCGCTCGAGTCCATGGCGCGTTCCTCGGAGTGGATATTTTAGTTTTGGAAAAAGGAAAAAATGCACAGGGGGCCAGATCTGGCGAATACGGTGGCTGAGCGATGACTTTCGTTTCGTGTTTAGCCAAAAATTCGGTTTCAATCATGCAAAAAAAATCAGTTTTTTCGGTACGAGCTGTTTTTCGATGTTATCGTCGTTAACAGAGGTGGACGGGCGAGCTGCATGTGTCACAATTTTCTACGATACTTGCGTTCTCTCGATAGGGTAGACTCCTCGAAAATACTTCTGCAACCTTTGTATTGATTCCGTAGCCGAAATCTCATTTGAAACACAAAAACAAACTCGTTGTTCGATTTTTTTCCATAGTAGAAATAGAGTGACAAATTTTTCGTGTCGTAAACAGATAGCTGCCAAACACACACACACACACGCTAATTGACATATCCTGCTCAAACCTAACAGGAATGTCAAAGAAGATTGTACCAACGTAGGAAAAAAAACCATTTACCGATTGGGTTTAAATGTACCAGTCTGGGTCAATTTTATTCAGAAGGTTTATTTTGTTGGTAATTAAATTCTTTCTAGTTTTGTGTCCATGTGTGTGTGTGTGTTCGTTGGATGACAGTTTCAACTATAGCAAATAAAATGGGTATGAAGTGCATTTATGACAGGTCCGCCATTTTGATGTTCTACAAAAAAGGAGAAAGAATGCTCAGTACAGCTCCGGATATGCATTATTTCGAGAATTATTGAAAATTGCTTTTGCTACTGATTGACATTTATCATTAGTTTCACATTTGGCAGACGCCGTAGCTGAGCAGCGATAATATTTTTGCGGAGCCTTCATTCAGCATTGAAATTTGAGTGTTTTTTAAACATAAATCACCTCTCCACAGAAAAACGGGGATGTGCACGTTGTTTGACGATCTAGTTTTCAATGACACGTCATTTGCTCTGTTTGAGTATGACACATTCGTCGGGTCACGTCGCACCGCGTCGTTATGCAGCTTGCGTCATCATCCGAACACTGGCCTGCTCAGTTTTCACATGTCGGTTAGGATAATTACGCCTGCATTCGAATTGTTGCGCAATTGACGCTATTGTGAAAAGTGTTTTTGTTGTTTGTTTTAGTTTTAGTTCCAGGGTTGTTCTTTTCAGTGGAGGTTGGTCAAGGAATTTAAAATTGAATAACTTTTATTTTAATAGTATCATAAATTGGTAATGAGTGAGCTAATAAGTTGTTTGTTTTTTTTTCTTCTAGGGTTCCCAATCGGATGCCACTTCAGTGACACTGCGCGGTGTAACCCGGGACTTAACCGGCCAGTTCCAGTGTGAGGTATCCGAAGATGCACCGCTCTTCCATACCGACATCCGGCAGGCTCGGATGCAGGTCGTCGAACTACCGAAGCAGGATCCTCAGATGCAGCTAGACAAAACTCACATTACCACTCTGGACAACTTCCGAGCCGTCTGTACGGTGGGAACCTCCTTCCCGCCGGCCAACATCACCTGGTACATCAATGCTAAAAAGGTGAGTTTCGAATGCTGCTGCTTCCGGATCCGGTTTGTTTTTCTTCACTTTCGACTGTCCAAATTCTTACCCCACAGATCCATCGTTCGCCCTACCAACGCATCACGTACCGCTCGTACGAGGGTACACCGACCTTCTCCTCGCTGGAGATGTACCCGCACAGCCAGGTCCTGCAGGATATCTACCAGTCGATGCCTCCGTTCCAGACCAGTCTGTCGGTGATGTGCGAGATTTCGATTCTGCACATCTATACCAAAAGCGCCCAGCAGTTGATCATCGTGAGTGACCTGGTCACGACCATCAGTCCGGCTCTGCTCGGACTCGATGGGTCCAACAATCGGCGGAAAGCCAACGGCGATCCGGACAATTCGGCCCTAACGGGAGGAGCTCGCACCGCGGTGCTACACATTGCCATCTATTGGTGGCCACTGGCAGTATTTATTCATAGGCTAGTGCATCGTGTCACCGGCAGAGTTCAGCAGTTGTGATCGATTCGGGGAGAAATGTAAATATACCTACACACACAAACACACGCACCGAGTGAATAAAAAAAACACGATTGAAAACCCAAAACAAAACAACCCCCTCTCAGCCCGCCGCCATTCATTGCACGGTTAGATGGGTTGTTTAAAACAGAAACAGAAGATTAAGACACCCATAAACTCTATATTTATATAGGAAAAAAAAAGAATAGCGCAAACGGATCTGTTGAAACAGTGCATGTAAAATATATGTATTTGAGCTTTTTACTAATGGTATTGTATAGAGAATGTGCTGTTTGCTGGTTTGTTTGGTATGGAATGGATCGATGGACAACCGGAGGGATGGCTCGATGACCGTCAGAAGCCTAAGACAGTAATACTTACCGTCGAAACGGTCAAAGTAGGCTTGTATTACGAGAGTGGGCTGACAACTGTGTAACGTCGTGGTGAATATTCTTTTGTGGAGAACGTTCGCTACGCTGAGGATCACAAACCGCAGGTTGTTTCGATTGGCAGAAGGTCAATGACTTCTACTTCCAATAAAGTATCGGGAAAAAAATTTGCTGATAAAACTTCGCATTATTAGGACTTGATAAGTCTACTTTTAACCAAGCAGGGGCGCATTGTACCTTGACCGTTCCAGTTTTAAGTCCGGAAGCATTCCGATTCAATTGGTTATTTCAAGAAAAAAAAACAAAAGTTTTCCATCAGTCGCCCTCCAAAGTCATCCATCGATGATACCAACAGCAGGAAGAGCAACAACAACAACAACAAAATAATCAATTAACCTTAAACAATAATAAATAAATAACTAAAAATGTTCAAATAAAAAGTTGACAAAATACCAACAAAAAAAAAAACCAATGTTTATACTGAAGAAATAAAAGTTTTGGCAAACTAGAAACTACAAAAACCAAGCCACACCGAAACGTTTGACGTTTGTGAAAGACAACAACCAACCCAACCCACGTGTCAGTGGTGAGTGGAGATCTGAGTGAACGGGAAATCAAAGCAGTTTGAAAGAAAAAACAAAAACGGTTGCTTTGTTTTTGCATGCGAACTCCCGCACGCAGGCCCGCAAAAACATTTAAACTGTCAACAGTCCCATAAACTAGCGGGGAATGAGATTGTAAACAAACCAAAAAAAAAAAAAACAACAACGGAAAACGCATAAGTAAAAAAATGATGTTAGTTTAATATTAATCCTGAATGGGGAAGAGGTAAATGAAGCAACCGGAAGGAGAGCAAAAGAAAAACAAATCCATTAGAATTTGTGAGTAGCAGAAAAGTATCCTTTCCTCTTTCTTACGTATAAGTGTATCATAACTACGGGCATCCGTGCTGCTGTGGAATTAAATTAAATGATTGTAGAGGAAAACTGAACCGAAAAATCAATAACAAACAAAAAAAAAGACAACCGGTCGGTAAAATTTCAGTACCGTCGGCAAAAGTGTACAATTGGTTGCACAATCGTGTTGTGATTGTGTGGGTGTGGGTGTGTGTGTGTGAATAGAACAAGTAAAAACACATAGTAGTAAAATAATTGTTCTCATGCAGAAAGGCAAACTAAAACATTTAACAAACAAAACAGAAAACACAAAAAAATTCAAACGCTGTACGAAGCCGGAAAATAGTCAGAGGTGCTTGTTACTAAAAAAAAAACAATAAATAAATCACATTAATGGATCGTAGCTTTTGTTTGACGTGACGTGAGCAAAAAGAGCATACCACTGTTAACTCGTTAGGTTAGGATTAGGTATTATTACGGGTTTTGTTTTTGGTGTTTTTTTCTCCCCCTTTTCCAGGGTGCAAAAGTTTTCACCTTGCCTACGCAAAACCACCGGCCGGAAATTCTAGTCATAGCCGCCAATCGGTGTTGTCTAACCTCACAATCGGTTCCGAATATTATAGCTAATTTTGACGGAACTATTCCCCGTTTTGTGTTGTTGTTGGTCACAGTGGAACTTCGCCAGGCGAAACGATAATAACATAATTGAATAGTCATTTAAAGGCGGAATGGAAGTCGAATAACAGTGTTATGTTTATTTTATACATGAAAGAATAGATACAAAATCAAATACTAAAACAAAACAAAACGTAAAGCATTGAAATTATGACAATTAAGAACACACAAAAAACAAACATATAAAGAAAACATGTATAACATAAGTGAAAAAAGGCAAAAGTTTCGCGTTGTGGAAGCTGCGTAAAATTACGTACTATACAGTGAAGGACACGCGGACTAAATTGAAACCCGGAATAAAATGTTTTGTTCGAAATGGAAAAAAAACTGAAACCTTAACTGGAAAATATAAAATGATATTATTAAGAACCAGGCTGGTGGTGGTTGGTTGGCTGGATTGTGATCCGTTGATGACTGGCCCCCTTCAAAAAACCTCAGCTGTCGGCTGCGTCGGCTGTCCAGGTAAGTGACCATCACATCACTGAATGGTGAATACACGGAACCAAATATGACCTATTAGCTTGCGGACGTGATTATATAGTTGTTTGAAAATCGAAGGTTTCGGGTATCACTTTATATAAAAAGTTGAATGATAAACGTGAAAACCGTTTGGTAATTAATAGAAGAGAATGTAAACAAAGAGAAACTGTTACTTGCTCTTACGGCCTTTTGAAAAATTAATCGAGAAATGTACTAATACTGTTTTTTTAAAATATCACCTTGAAATTTTACTGTCAATTCCTATTTACTCAAGCTACCAATCGACAAATAGGTACACTGAATCTCGAATGTCTTGACCTTGCGAATGATAGAAGAAAAAATCGATCGACGGTGGCATTCAATTGATTGTTACTTGCGATATGAGTCCATCACGGTTCGGCTAAAAATGGAAACGGAGTGCATGTACTCTGTGCTCTGTTTAGTTGGGTCGGGCCTTCGAATTGTTTCGATTATAGAAGTTTAAATTTGTTGATTATTGTAAAAATCGGTCTGTTTTGGTCATTTGTTGCATTGACAACATTTTTCACGTTGGTGGCAAACGTTTCGAAGGAATTTTTTGCTTCATCTTCAGGGTAAAACGACTGCAATTTTTTTTTCGTCAAGTCGGTTAATTTTTCGATTTCGGAAATCTCAAGATTTTTGTTGTGAATACGACTTACTTCACTAAGGAGTGTATCGAAAATAAGCTATCCACGTACATTTGTGTTGTACGCATGTATTAGTGATGTTTTTTTATGCTCAGATCACAGCATGCTGTGCGTTTGGCTGTCAGCTTTCGTTTGTTTGCTTGTTTGTGCGGTTGAAATTCTGCGCGTTTTCAAAATGTCGCGTATTGAAAAGGAAGTGAAAATTAAGGTTCTGGACAAATGGCTAAGTGAGAAGGGTATTACTATGCGAACATTGGCGAAGCGGTTTGGAATTTATCATGCCAGTATTGAAACCATCATTAATAAGTTTGAGGTACATTATTCTTTGGATGAGCTACCAGAAAGAGTCAGAAAACCCGATTCTTCCAACCCGAAACTGTACCAGAAAGTTGTATCTCTAATCATGAAGAACAAATCAATGTCAATACGTGATTTGGCCAAAAAAGCAGGAACGAGTGTCGGAATGATCGAGCGCATCACCTGAAGACCTACAAGAAGCAGAAAATCTCGAAACAAAGTGTAGAACAGAAGAAGCGAGCAGCAACAAGAGCCCGGGAATTGTATTCGCGTCTTTTGCAGTGTCCGGATGCATGCGTTTTGATGGACGATGAAATTTATGTAAAGGAGGACTCAAAAACCCTTCCAGGCCCACAATGCTTTACTCTGTCGTCTTTGAGGAGGATGTGAGCGATGCGGACAGGTCTATTTAAGTGAAGAAATTTGGTCGGAAGGTGCTGGTATGGCAAGCAATATGTTCCTGTGGCTTGAAGTCAACCACTTTGTACACCACCGGAACAATAAATGCAGAAATCTATCGATCTGAGTGACTCCAGGAGAGATCGCTGCCATTATATAAGAAACATAGCACACCTCCACTGTTTTGACCGGATTTAGCGTCGGCTCACTATGCCAAAACCACTCTCAATTGGCTTGCGGAAAAGGGTATAAATTTCGTTTGGAAAAATATCAATCCACTAAATTGCCCTCAGCTTTGACCCATCGAACGTTACTGGGCAATCGTGAAGAGGGTCATCAAGAAGACTTGTAAGGCAGTTGGGAACATGCAGGAGTTCAAAAAAATGTAGACTCAAGCGTCCAAAAAATACGATGCAACACTTGTCCGGAACTTGATGAAGAGCGTTCGATCAAAAGTTCGAAAAATCGTGAAGGAATAACTTAAATTTCATCCGGTTTTCATCATGCTCAAGATTAACCTCGTACAATAAAGGATCAATTGTTAGTTTGAATAAAATATCGTTTTTTATCATAATTTGAAAGAAAAATTTGTGGATAACTTATTTTCGATACACTGCTTATGGCGCGCCTTTTCAAAATTGACCCTCAGGGGAGAGTGATAAGTTTTTGATCGAAAATATCTCTTATTTATTATACCGATTACCGATGAATTGTGGTAGAATTTTCATTTCGAAATTAAAGTTTTCTAAACATTTGATAACGGGAAGAGAGGAATTTTTAATGCTTCATTCATTCTAACCTGCACAGTTGCCTCTTTCAGCTCAGAACTTCTAGAATTTAATTCTGAAAATCGGTTTCACAATCCACGATCAGAATCCAGATCTAAAATTATTCTGAAATTGAGGTTTAAACCAAAATTTAGTTCTAAAATTCCAGCCCAGATTTCTTAGACTTAGAATTCAGGTTCAGAATTCAGAAACTGAGTTCTGAACCTGAAGTTCTGGAACTGCAGACCGAAATCCAGGACCACGATTCAGATCCAAATCTCAGATGTATTTCGAGTATTCTGTTGTAAAATTCATTCCGCAAACCAGGCTTGAGCTCCAGAATGCAGGTCTAAAATTAGGATCCAAAATTTACTTTCACAATTCCAGGAAGTGTAACTGAATTCAGGGATTAGATTCTGAAGATTCTTGAACTAAATTCAGCTTCGCTGCTGAATTCTGGACTGGACTTCTATAACTAAAATTTAGAATTCAGTTCTGAACCGAAATCCCGGTCCCGAATTCTGTTCCAAAATTTAAAAAAAATTTTTTTTTTTGATTTCGGAAATCTCAAAATTTTTCCCTGTCAATTTTGCTCATACAAACTTTTGTCGAGATAATACCAGATGTCTCGATGTTTCATGAATTTTTTAAGACATTTGGCCACTCAATTTTTTTTCTATAGTTCTGCGGTTTTTTTTACGTGAATTTCTTATGTTACGGTTTTTTATTCCGAAGTCACTCCATTTCTTTTACGCTGATTTCGGAAGTTAAGCGGTTTTCTTTGGAGCAGCTTTTTTAACTAGTACGGAATCAAATTCCCCACAAATCGAATCAGATTGAGTCGGAACCTTCGAAACGTCGGTCATTAACGTGAAGTATGAAGGATGTTTTTTCAAGAGCTTGCTAATTTGAAATTTATATACAACACATGCCAAATTAAGAATGGTCAAAATTTTTTTTATTTGTTAGATAATTTCTTGACATTCATCATTTTAATATGATTTGAGGAATATGGCATGGCCGTCACAAAGGTCATTTCGAAGATCCAATTTTCGATCCCTTTTTCAAGTATTTAAGGGCACATGATCAGCAACGACACGTTTAATATTGGTTTCTAAAGCATCGCTCGTTACCAAAGACTCTTCACGTATCCCCACTAAAAATAAGTGGCTTCAAATCACACTCGAAATAATGTTGTCGTTGAAAAGCTCTTTCAATAAGTCGACTTTTTTGGCACCATCCTGTTGAAATCTCTTAGTTCTTCCACATCCATGTTTTGTACACACCTAAAAAAAACCCTGTAATTTTACATCTTATTAGATGCACATAAATGGAGCGTCGCAGAAATAAAAAAAGAATACTGATAGCAACCGCCGTGACTTGAACCGAGAATCATTGGATCGCAAGTACGTGTGTTAATCGAGTGAACCACAGAAGCATACATCTGCTTGGCTGGTAAAAGGTGCATTTAAATTCATACAGTCGCACCCGCTAGCAGAACGCAAGTTACAGTCGGAACCAGTAAAATTCAAGCTCATCTATCATCAAGTCATTACAAATGAGATTTTCCGTCATTTGACAAATTAGGTCTTTATGAATTACATCGTATGAGGGATTAAGTCACCTGTAAAATTCATTTTTTTTTGTGTGTAGATTTGTTAACAAAAATTCATCGATCAGAACCAGAAATACTCCTCATCACTGAAGAGAATTTTGCGCTATAAACAGTTTCAATTGAAAACTGATTTTCAAAATAAATTTACTCGATTTGGAAGCGTTGTTCTGAAGTTAACCTATTCAAGATGATTTGCCAAACAACACTGAGTAGAGACGCCAACTGTCAAACTGTCAAAACAACTTTTGGACAATACAATAATCCATGTTGAAAATAAACAAGCCTGAAAAACACCCGTTGTATATTTATTTCTAAAGTAAGAAACTACAATTAGAAATCGAACACAGGCAAGCTGTGTGAACGACATCGATTAGTCATTCACTTTATGCTTTATGCCCATGACCACAAGAGATGCGTTTCGAGACATCTCCACAATAATGTTTGAGTCATTTAAAATTTGGATGCAAAAAATACGGATTTATTTCGCAACCATGTTAATAAAATAACAATGTTGTATACTCAAAATGATGGTCATTTATTGCACTTTAAAGGCAAAATAGCTATAAAATCAATCCAATTTGGGTTTTTTAGAATCAGATTTGGGTTATTCTATATATCGAATTATTCTTCGCAATATCATTCATCATAGCTTCGGCAGTCGGTTGGCTAATCTGAGTGACCATTTGGTTCCACCATCTCTTTCATTTATTTCACATTCCCAGTCATCATTTCACTCTAGTTCAACTTCTGTTTGTCAATGGCCCAATATTTCACAATTGGACGAAACTGAGGGCAGTTGGGTGGATTGATGTTCTTTACGAAAAAAAATCACTCCGTTATCTCGATATTTCACCGTAGCACTGCTCCGTTGAAGTGACAGCATGCTAAATCGGCCCAAAATATTACAGAGTCATAGAACTCAAGGAAGAGCAAGGATGTACGATAAAGATAAAGTACGGAAAAGTGAAACGTGACAAGGGTCATTTAAGTAAGCAGAAGGTTTCTCGTATCTAAACTTTTACCTTCTACAAGGGAAGCCGAACTTAGGCATCTTAACGATACGAATCATCCGAGTCCCGGATAAGTCAGAAAGTGAAGACAAAGGTCGTTTGCCATTTCCTATTTAATGTTCGTAAGAATTCCGTGCTTTTCTGCCTGTACATCTGGAAATGTGTAGTCTTGTTTGTCTAGAAATCCTGTTTTTTTTGTCCGCAGTTGCAAATACCTTGTAACTTCTTCCTTTTTCAAAAGGCACGGATGGGATAGCCATCAATCTGTAGGTTTTAGTAACAGTTTTAAAGTAAAAATTATCAAAAAAAAAATTAAAACCATGCTTTTTTTATTTAACATTTTTGGATTATTTTGTAATTATTAAAAAAAAAGATCAACATTTTTTTCAGTGTATATATTTTTTAGAGTGCTCAATCGATTCCCTACAACCTCTTCCTGAATGCCATTTTTGTACAATTAACGGTTTCCGAGTTACAACGATTTGAAAAAGGCAATTTTCGTGATATGCAAAAATACATGCACCCTTTTTAAAAATCAGTCGTGAGTCTGATTGGCCTCTCCATCGGCTCAAAACTTATGGTTTGCCATACCGAAGCCATGTGCAAAGTTTCATCCAAATCGGAGAAGGTCGAGTCTGATGTTCTGCTAAGCATTTTTGAAATTGCTCACTTTAAACCACATCCGGGTCTGACTTTTTATACCACAATGCAAAAAAAATGCCGTTGTCGAGTTTTTCCGAAAAAAGAAGGTAAATTTCTGTATAAGTGTTTGATTTGGCAGGCCATATGAAGCTGTGTTCGAAAATCTAACAACTTTCGTTTCTGTCGGTACTATGGATAATGACGTGTACGTGAAAGAATGCCTGCGAAGTTACGATTCTCTAGATCAATTTTGGCTGGTTTTGGCCTTTTGTCACTATGCGAAATCCGTTCTGGAATAGCATAAGGCACAGCATGTCAAATACGTGCCAAAAACAATCACTCCACCAAACTGCTCGGAACTTCCCAACCTAGTGAACAGCGTTTTGACAAAATTGACATGTAGCTATCTGATTGTCGTAGATAACAAGTGATTTACACGGAATGCTTGCGTACTGACCGAAAGTCTCATAAGAAGATATAGCCTTTTTAATTTATAAGTGAATTTAATCGCTATTCGGTCCGCCAATTGCAATGCAGTTCTGTATCCTGAATTTACTGTTTTATTAAAATGAGCAGAATATGAAAAGGCAATTATTATTAACGACAAACGCTCGAACAGGGGTTGCAGGAATTAGAAACTTGCCGGTGTCATTTTACGGATCATATCATAATTGTTACAGCATGCATGAAGTTGAGCGATGATTACACAAAGCAGTGGTTTAATTAATCCCGAGAATTTATATTTTATTAGCTCGGCGAGGGCAACGTAAATAATCGTGCATGACTATCAAATACTCGGTAACCCATCGAAATTCAATAATAATCAACCGCGATGCAATGCAATCCAAAGAATCCGATTTCCCAATGATTCCATCGTCCGTTGCGTGACCTCGGGCATGGCCCACGCAAAATGCAACCGACTAACTTTTTCACCGACCGACCGGATTCCGACCATTGCCCAGTGTTTGTCCCTTTTCCGGAAAGTGCCAAAATGACGAGCCAAGCCGAGCCTGTCATCGTGATCCATCGAATTATAAATTGAATTTTCCAAAACTCCATCTGACACATTGCAGATACCAGCGGGGGTCCAGTACCGAACCACTTTCGCGCTCTCTGCTCTACGTTGATGATTTCCGTCATTTGAATGCGATTGTGACGTGTGCATGTGTGTGAGTGAGTGAGTGCGGGCTAAGGATGTCCAAACATTCAGCATGTTAGATTAATATTTTTCGATGGCCCAAACCGACACTAGTCGCGCTATGGACAAAACAAACACAGAACCCTCCCGGCTGCCTTCCGGTCGGTCGGACAGAAAATTCACGGGCGAAAACCTGGTTCAGCACTTGTGATGAAATGGAATAATTATGTTAAGTAAACACACACGATTCTGATGCTGCTGCTGGCTGGTTGGTACATTTTGGTGATTCGATTCTCTGATTTCTGACGGTGGTGGTGAGACAGAGACGACTTCGTGATGGAATGGATTTCATGAAACAGTTGACGAGACGAGACGAGACGAGACGAGACGAGACGAGACGAGACGAGTTGTGACACTATTGGAGGGGTTTATTGTGTCAATTCTGGGTGGTCCGGGCTCTTGGGAAAGTGTCATGGAGCGATCGTTTGACGCAATAGAGCTTTTCAAATACGTCCAGTTTCATTTACTATTTCCAATTATTGAATAACGTGGGTTTCAGTAGCCATGTTTGTAACTAACCGACTGGAACTAAGCGCACATGTAACAGTTCGGCTGAAAAGTTCGTATCGTTTCTATGAGAGGGCGCCACTAGAATTAAATCCATATCATTTTCAGTTAGTACCAACCTTCAAAAGATACGTGTATAAATTTGACAGCTGTCTGATTATTAGTTTGTGAGATATTGCATTTTGAGTGTAGCTACTTTTGTTATTGTGAAAAAAAATGGAAAAAAAGGAATTTCGTGTGTGAAGTGGGAATTTCGGAGTGAAGTGATGGAGCCATGTTTCGTCCATTGTTATATATCGACGAAAAAAATCAGTTTTATTACGATTTAACAGCTCCAAACACTGCTCAGAATCATCAATTCGTTGTTGTTTTTGATCGATTGTGAGCTCACGCGGCACCCATTTTGCACAAAGCTTTCTCGTATCCAAATATTCGTGAATAATATGTCCAACACGTTCCTTTGATATCTTTAAGGTGTCAGCTATCTCGATCAACTTCACTTTACGGTCATTGAAAATCATTTTGTGGATTTTTTTCACGTTTTCATCGGTAACAGCCTCTTTTGGACGTCCACTGCGTTCATCGTCTTCGGTGCTCATATGACCAGTACGAAATTTTGCAAATCACTTACGAATTGTTGCTTCGCCCGGTGCAGAGTCTGAATAACACTCATCAAGCCATTTTTTGGTATCGGCGGCACTTTTTTTCATCAAAAAGTAGTGTTTCATCAACACACGAAATTCCTTTTTGCCTTTCTCATATAGAAAGGTTATGCAATCACTGTGAAAACCGACTTTTGAACCGAGGCCCGGAGGGCCGAGTGTCATATATCATTTGACTCAGTTCGTCGAGTACGCAAAATGTCTGTGTGTGTGTATGTGTGTGTGTGTATGTAACGTTTTTTTGCACTAACTTTTCTCGGAGATGGCTGAACCGATTTTCACAAACTTAGATTCAAATGAAAGGCCTTGTGGTCCCATACAAAATTCCTGAATATTATTTGAATCCGACTTCCGGTTCGGGAATTATGGGGTAAAATGTGCAAAAAATTGTGAAAAGAAGTGCACTAACTTTTCTCAGAGATGGATGAACCGATTTTCACAAACTTGGGTTCAAATGAAAGGTCTTGTAGTCCCATACAAAATTCCTGAATATTGTTTGGATCCGACTTCCGGTTCCGGAGTTATGGGATAAAATGTGCAAAAAAATGAAAATATGTTTTCTAGCTTTTCTCATAGATGGCGCGACCGATTTTCACAAACTTAGGTTCAAATGAAAGGTCCTGTGGTCCCATACGTAATTCCTGAATTTCATCTGGATCCGACTTCCGGATCCGGAAATATAGGGTAAAGTGTGTTAAAAATTGTATACCATCACTGAAAAGGACGAAAAACCGTAAAAAGTTTAGTAAATCGACCTCAAATCTTCTCCAATTAATAGTTTTTTTATCAGCAGACGGTCAAACAAACCGATTTCGGTTATTGTTTTTAGGAATCGAAGAAAATTATTTTGAAGAATACCACAGTATTATATATGATAGTATGATTGATATGAGAAAGGCATCATTACACCACTAGGTGGATTAAAACAGGTTTTTTCCATTTTTTTTCACAATAACAAAAGTAGCTTCACTCAAAATACAATATCTCACAAACTAATAATCAGACAGCTGTCAAATTTATACACGTATCTTTTGAAGGTTGGTACTAACTGAAAATGCTATGGATTTAATTGTAGTGGCGCCCTCTCATAGAAACGATACGAACTTTTCAGCCGACCTGTTATGTTGAGAAACTTTTGCTTGCAAAATTCCTTTTACAGCGTGAACTTCACAGCTGGCAGGAAGCGACGATTATGGTGGGCATTGTTAACTGTACGCACAGATAGGCAAATGACTTCTGAGACAGAACTGCAGTAACGAATCTAGTAATATTTGCGCCCGGGGCAAAACAATGATTGGCAGAGCCCCCCCCCCCCCCCTCGAAGCTGCTACCGGTTTAGCGGGCAGAATAAAATGAAAAGGACATACCGGAAATTGTTTCGCCACTTCCGCCTTGATATGCCACTAACAAGTAGTGCATTAACAGATAGGCACAAGTGTAAAGCCCAAGTTTTTGAAACATAAATGAGCGGCCCTTACTTTTTAAGTAATTGACAATGATGTCGAACAATATTCCACATTGAAACTGGTTTGAATCGAAAAAGAAGCAGTTCCACTCCAAATTTTATTTTTGTACATTTTGATTTGGCTCAAATTGTATACGGAAATTTTTTTCAAAGTTGGAATGCATTCTACACCCATTTATTACAAAAAAGGTTAAACAGACATAATAGAAATACATTTATGTTTAATCTAGTCAAGCGAAGTTCTAACTTCTTACGACAAAAAGACGGGTGGGTAATGTCACAGACATAACTGGAAGACGTGAGTACGAATAAAAATGATAATTGTTCGTATTAGTTGATTGTGTGAATTACGAAACTTTTACTGCTTCGCATTTATACTATCGAGTGACTTTTTAGCGACAAATATTTTCTATCACACACTTTAATAGCCCGAGAGTAAAAAAAAATAGCAACATGCAGAACTTGGATGTCGATTATTTAATTCCGAATTTGCATATTCTAGCGAAAGAAACTTTCAAAATGCTGCACGGGAATTGTGGAATTCTCTACGATATTAAACACATTGTTGGAGACATTTTCCTGAAATGCGAAACGTAGTCAAATGCAGGCTTTATTCGCACTCGTTTGGTGCGAATTTTGCAATGCGAAAAATGCACAAAGCTCATCAAATTATTTCAAGATTTGCACTAAACTGATGGTTTTTTTCTCCGATTTGCAAAGAAGCAATCTTTAGAGTTTTTTTGATCACATGTTGAGTCATTACAAAAGCTAATTTCCTCATCGTTAACCACTTTTCGTTGTATTTTTCTTCAATGCAAAAGAACAGCAGCAGGATTATGCAATCGATCTTCTTTGAAGGGAAACTGGTTCTGCGAACGTTCTGCAATTGATTCAATATGGAACTGAATTCTTGAAACAGGAGCGGGAACTGGGCTCTAGACTAGAACCAACTTGCTTTACTTCCTGCTCAGTCAACTGCACAGGCTAAAATGAACGAAATCCTTAACCTTGGTGAGCCCGGCTCAGGTGGTTCAATGCATAGGACGCTGGTCTTCACTAGCCAGTTGCAGTATGTTCGAGCCCCGACCTGGAAGGATTCTTATACCGTTTTTCGTTTATTGATCAGAGCAGCCTGAAAGCTGTCCCAGAGTCGCCCAAACAACGCTTGATATGTTTGTTTTAGCAACCTCTGAGGTAGCTCTAGATCGGACTCCAATCGCGTAGTTTCGCTCTGAAAATTTTCTCGGGTCGCACCACGCATCCATGCAAGTTTGATTATTTTTTCTTTTTTTCATGAGTTGTTGTTTAGGGCGCGTACCACGTGTTCGTTTTACTCGGAGTCAGAGTCGCCCGCGTCTAGGTTCAAAAACGAAAACGGTATTAGTGTCAGTAGGATCGTAGTAGTTGCGGCTGCGAAGTCTGTTGAAACAGAAGGCTTTAGTAAAATAAGTCGTTTTCACTGCAAAAGACAGGTGGTGGTAATGTCACAGACATAACTGGATTACGTGAACACGAATAAGACTGGAAGCTTTTTTACACTTCGGAAAAATTTTCTTTCGGTTATGGTAACAAAGAATGTACAATTTCACTACAGACGAGAAAATAAATTATAAGCGTATTTTTGTTCTAAATTGAATGACTGAATTGATCGTATTAAACAGCATGCACCAATATGTCTTCCTCAGATTCGTCAATTAAAAATACTCATGATTTAGTGTCTAGTTTACTAGCGAACATAACGTGCACACAATTACTGCAAAAATATTTCATATTTCTTCGTGTCGGTTTTGCACAATACCCTTTTGTGCGATGATTCGTTCAATTCATGTGTTTGGATTTTTCGCACCTTATTTTGGCACGGAATTTCACTTTAATGCTTGTTCATACCAAACATTTCAGCAAACATCAATTTTGAATTGTTTCTGAATGTCTCATACTACTGAAAATTTTATCACTAATTGCTGAATATATTTTCGATGATACTGTTACTGCCTTTAATAAAACAAGAGATATTCAAGATTAAGTTCTACCCATTCTTGTACAAAGTAAATCTTGATAAGGCGTCAAGTAAGAAAAGACCGCGTAATTTCTGAAATCCGCGTCAAAAAACCGCATAAAAAAGATCACAGTGTTGTATCCCAGAAATGGCGGATCCGATCGATTTGGTGTCTTCTGCAATGTTTTAGGTAATTACAGAGTTGTTACGGTTGCGCGGATTTCGAGCGGTTTCTGCTCACATTTTGATACGATGGCGCGGATTTCGCGCGAATTTCAAGAAACACTGTTTTACGTTTGTGAATCATTTGTTCAAAAACCGGTTCAGTTTTAAGAAACCCCAAAAACAAAAATAAAGACGGGCGAACGTTTCAGCAATTGGTGGATGAATTTTCACCTTGATTAAACCAAAATTTACGATTATTTACTAGCAAATAACTGCTTCAGTGGACAAAACATCGATTTTCTTCTCTTCGATCTCGAGTTGGGCAAAAAAATCGACTTAGGAACTTAGGAATTTTTAGATTTTCGAAATTTTTTCATGCCAAATGTCTTAAAAATGCATGAAAAGTCAAGATCTGGTGTAATCCAGCAAAAAAATTTTTTTTTCAGATCGAAAATTTTCTAAATGTCAAAGAGTTGACTTAATTTTAAAATAACAGATCGACTGAAAAGTTCGTATCGTTTCTATGAGAGGGCGCCACTAGAATTAAATCCATACCATTTTCAGTTAGTACCAACCTTCAAAAGATACGTGTATAAATTTGACAGCTGTCTGATTATTAGTTTGTGAGATATTGTATTTTGAGTGAAGCTACTTTTGTTATTGTGAAAAAAATGGAAAAAAGGAATTTCGTGTGTTGATGAAACACTACTTTTTGATGAAAAAAAGTGCCGCCGATACCCAAAAATGGCTTGATGAGTGTTATCCAGACTCTGCACCGGGCGAAGCAACAATTCGTAAGTGGTTTGCAAAATTTCGTACTGGTCATATGAGCACCGAAGACGATGAACGCAGTGGACGTCCAAAAGAGGCTGTTACCGATGAAAACGTGAAAAAAATCCACAGAATGATTTTCAATGACCGTAAACTGAAGTTGATTGAGATAGCTGACACCCTAAAGATATCAAAGGAACGTGTTGGACATATTATTCACGAATATTTGGATATGAGAAAGCTTTGTACAAAATGGGTGCCGCGTGAGCTCACAATCGATCAAAAACAACAACGAATTGATGATTCTGAGCAGTGTTTGAAGCAGTTATATCGGAATAAAACCGATTTTTTTCGTCGATATATAACAATGGACGAAACATGGCTCCATTACTTCACTCCGGAGTCCAATCGACAGTCAGCTGAGTGGACTGCACGCGATGAACCGAACCCAAAGCGTGGAAAGACTCAACAATCGGCCGGTAAGGTTATGGCGTCTGTATTTTGGGATTCGCATGGTATAATTTTCATCGACTACCTTGAAAAGGGAAAAACCATCAACAGTGACTATTATATAGCGTTATTAGAGCGTTTGAAGGACGAAATTTAAAAAAAAACGGCCTCATTTGAAGAAGAAAAAAGTTTTGTTTCATCAAGACAATGCACCGTGTCACAAGTCGATGAAAACCATGCTGAAATTGAACGAATTGGGCTTCGAATTGCTCCCTCATCCACCGTATTCTCCAGATTTGGCCCCCAGTGACTTTTTCCTGTTCTCAGACCTCAAGAGAATGCTCGCTGGTAAAAAATTTAGAAGCAATGAAGAGGTAATCGCTGAAACTGAGGCCTAAGGCAAAGGACAAATCGTACTACAAAAATGGTATCGAAAAGTTGGAAGATCGCTATAATCGCTGTATCGCCTCTGATGGCAATTATGTTGAATAATAAAAACGAATTTTGGCAAAAAATGTGTGTTTCTATTAAACGATACGAACTTTTCAGCCGAACTGTTAACACCAGATCTCGACGTTTGATGCATTTATAAGACAAAACAAGAAAACCGTGTAACTTCGGTAATCCGCGCAAAAAACGCGTAACTTCGGAAATCCGTGTGAAAAAAAACGCGTAAAAAACGGATAAACAACCGTGTAAAAAAGACCTCAGTGTACACGGATTTCTCTGCTGCGTTCGACAAAATCAATGATCACATAACGATGGATAACATTTTAATTGCCTTCGATCATATCTAACTGGTCAGGAAATGATACTGGAAATAGGAGACTGTACAACCTCACCATTTGCTGTTACCTCTGGAGTTCCTCGAGGAAGGCATCTTGGACCGTTTATATTTTTATTGTATCTCAACGATCCAAATTTGTCGATCAAGTGTATGAAACTATCGTACGCCGATGACTTCAAAATATTTAATATAATCAAATCTGCAGCTGACTCAGAGTTCTTATAAAACCAATTGTATAAGTCAACTAATTGGTGTAACATCAACAAAATGGATTTAAATGCCTCTAAATGCTCCGTCATCTCTTTTAGTCGCAAAAAGTCTGTATTCAAGTTCAGAGTAAAATCCGGAAACAAGAGAGGGCGCTGTCTCAGAAATCAAAAGCTAAACAGTAAGCGATACATAATTAAATCTGAAATTATAAAGATTAAATCAGATCATCCTGATGTGGTCTGATATAACCATACCTGTTATTTTCTTAGGGCAAGCCTGTTGTAATATTTTTTCTGATATTACCAAAAAAATGTACCTGGTGGTTGTTGGCAGGTACCCATCTTTGTATATAAAACAAATTGGTACTGCGAATAAACAAGCTAGTGAGAAACAAGTGACAGACTACACTCCAGCAAAATTTTAATTTTACCGGTGACTTAATCCCCCCTCATACGATGTAATTCATAAAGACTTAATTCGTCAATTGTTGGAAAATTTTATTTGTACTGACGTAATGTTAGATTAGCATGAATTTTACTGGTTTCGACTGTAACTTGCATTCCACTAGCGGATGCGACTGTATGCATTAAAATGCACCTTTTTACCAGACAAGCAGATGTGTGCTTCTCTGGCTCAGTCGATTAACAGACGTACTTTGTGATTCAGTGATTCTCGGTTCAAGTCGCGCGGCTGTCGCAATCAGTATTCTTTTTTTTTTAATGAATTTCATGTAATAAATTTTAAGACACAATATTGAATGTTTTTTCACGGAAATTTACGTGAACTGCGACGCTTCATTCAATAAGTTGTAAAATCACAGGATTTTTTCGAGGAGTGTAGGAACAGTTCGGCTAAAACGTTCGTATCGTTTAATAGAAACACACATTTTTTTTGCCAAAATTCGTTTTTATTATTCAACATAATTGGCATCAGAGGTGATACAGCGATTATAGCGATCTTCCAACTTTTCGATACCATTTTTGTAGTACGATTTGTCCTTTGCCTCAAAATAGGCCTCAGTTTCAGTGATTACCTCTTCATTGCTTCTAAATTTTTTACCAGCGAGCATTCTTTTGAGGTATGAGAACAGGAAAAAGTCACTGGGGGCCAAATCTGGAGAATACGGTGGATGAGGGAGCAATTCGAAGCCCAATTCGTTCAATTTCAGCATGGTTTTCATCGACTTGTGACACGGTTGTAATATGACCATGTAACATTAAATCTTTCACACATCCCAGACCATGCAACATTAAATCTTTCCCACACTTCAGACCACACGCACTTGACAAATTTCCATAAAACACGTACTCGACAAATTTCCATTTGACACCAAGTCACGAAGCCCAGAAACCCACTTGAAATATAAACTTTACCTACATAAGACAATTAAATTGTCAGCACTTACTTCAACCCAACGAAAAATATCGCATTTATACAACAAACGTAAACACGGAAACTTGAGCATCAAATATCAACTAAAAACAATTCAGTTATGTCATTTCCCCGCTTCTCCACTTTCCACACCTCTACACCTCTCTCAAACAGTGCCATATGGCATGACCTAGAATAACGGTAACCCAGGAAAAGACACTGACTCGAACCGACACTCACGAGAGTTAAACCTGACTACTCTCAACCTCCCCTCTCCGCATCACACTCACACACTTGTCTAGAAACATTACTCACTCTCTCTCTTACTCTAATAGATTACAATGACCGAGACACGTCATTGGTTAAATCAGACTTAAGCTACGCGTTCTAACTCCTCCCTCCCGGATTTATAGCAATCCATACTGGAAATTTTAATTTAACAAAGTTAGGAGAGAATAGACTATAAAAGGATGATATTTAAATAAAGAAGACAGATTATGATTATGTTTGAAACCATGCGTATTTATTATTAAATGGCGACCGTGACAGGACACGAACCTGCAATCTTCGGATAGTAAACTCCAGGAAATTTACAGCATTTTCAACCCAATCCGGTCACTTTCAATTTAAAAGATTACCGTTTGGTTTAAATATCAGCCCAAACAGTTTTCAAAGAATGATGACAATCGCAATGTCAGGATTAACACCTGAACATGCTTTTGTATATATAGATGATATTATAGTAGTTGGATGTTCAATTCAACACCACCTTCAGAATTTAGAGAAAGTTTTTGAACGCATTAGGAAGTACAATCTCAAATTAAACCTCAATAAGTGTAAATTTTTTAATACAGAAGTAACATATTTAGGTCACAAAATTACAGACAAAGGAATACTACCGGATAGTAATAAATACGAAGCAATAAAAAATTACCCTACGCCAACAAGTAGCGACGACGTACGAAGATTCGTTGCCTTTTGCAACTATTACAGAAAATTCGTCCCAAATTTCGCAACCATAGCCTACCCATTAAATCAGCTACTAAAGAAAAACCAGAAATTTTCATGGACATTAGAATGTCAGCATGCTTTTGTAACCTTAAAATCCTTCTTAATGTCACCAAAACTTCTACAATACCCAGATTTTAATGAACAATTTATTTTAACCACAGACGCCTCAGACGTTGGATGTGGTGCAGTTTTATCACAAATAATTAATGGCAATGACCTACCAATAGCATTCGCCAGCAAAAGCTTTACACCCGAAGAAAAAAAATAAATCAGTAATTTTGAAAGAATTGACAGCAATACACTGGTCAATTAATTACTTTAAGTCCTACCTATATGGACGTAAATTTACTATACGAACGGATCACAGACCGTTAGTATTTCTATTTAATATGAAAAACCCAACCTCCAAATTAACTAGAATGAGGTTAGATTTAGAGGAATTTGAATTTAATATAGAATATATTCAAGGTAAAAGTAATGTTGCAGCCGATGCGTTATCACGCATAATAATGTCTTCCGATGAATTAAAGGCAAATAGTATTTTGATGGTTAATACAAGGTCAATGTCAAAAAAACAAGAACTGATAAAAAAGAAAAAAAAACAAGATAAATTAAATAATACCAAAAATACTAACTATAATAATAATTTAAGTAATAATCCTTGCATCAACAGTGAGCCTGATCAACTCTCTGTTTATTCAACGGAAACTCCTAGCGAAGTAAGAAACTTATTGAAAATGAGGTGTTTTTTCGAAAACAACCACATTATAATTGATACATACCAAGGGATACAAAAACAAAAACCGATGCATCGTGTAATTACAGAAATAAGAGATATCAGACAAACACTCGTGTTTGCAATCTCCAAATATGAAGAAGAAATGAGAAAATTAAAAGTTAGCAGAGTAGCAATCTCTTGCAATGATAAAATATTTGAAATGGTACCTATGGAAATGTTTAAAGGTCTCGCCCTAAAAACAATTAAAACATTACAAATTATTATCTACAAACCACCGAAGTTTATTAGTAAACCTCAGGAAATACAAACAATATTAAAGAATCACCATGAACTACCAACAGGAGGACACATCGGACAAAACAGATTGTACCTCAAATTAAGAGAAATATACACATGGAAATTTATGAAAAGTTCAATTGCTAATTTCATCAAGGCCTGTGAAATTTGCAAAAAGAACAAAATTATTAAACATACTAAAGAAAAATTACAAATTACTAATACACCTAACAAACCATTTGAAGTAGTGGCAATCGATACGGTTGGACCATTACCCAAAACAATCCATAATAATAGATACGCTGTAAGCATACAGTGTGAATTAACCAAATACGTTGTATATATACCTATTCCAACCAAAGAAGCTAACATCGTAGCTAAAGCGTTAGTAGAAAATTTCATTTTAACTTACGGTAAATTTCTTGAGTTAAAAACCGACAGAGGAACCGAATATAAAAACGAGGTTCTAGAACAAATTTGTAAATTGTTAAAAATTAAACAAACCTTTTCGACAGCTTATCATCCTCAGACAATTGGTTCTTTGGAAAGAAATCACAGATGCCTCAACGAGTTTCTGCGATCTTTTATCAACGAACATCAATCTGACTGGGATGATTGGTTACAATACTATGCATTTTCATATAACACAACACCACACTCAGATCATGGGTATACACCCTACGAACTAGTTTTCGGCGTAAAAGCCAGACTACCACAAGAAATTTATTCAGACAAAATTGAACCAATATATAATTTCGACATGTACAATAAAGAGTTACAACACCGACTACACAAATCACAAGAAATAGCAAACAAACATTTAATACACCAAAAAGAATTCAGAAAATCAACAACAGATCACCTATGCAATCCGATAGAAATACAATTGAACGACATAGTGTATCTACAAAACGAAAATAGACGCAAACTAGATCCATTTTATATTGGTCCATTTAAAGTTACACAACTTCAAGATTCAAATTGTGAAATACAAAATTTACAGTCAAAAGAAAAAACCATTGTTCACAAAAATAGACTCATCAAAGCATAAAATACAAAATTGTAACATAAACTTTTAGAATTAAGATTTAGATACCGAGCTTAACACCACGTAAAACAAAAAAAAAAAGAGAGAAAAATCAAAAAATAATTGCCGTGGATGTAAGTGAAGTTTTACTCAGCTTCTCTGAGAAAAACTGTAAAATTCGGTTATTTTAGATATAAGAAAACACTGTAATATATATTAAAATTGTTAGGGAGTTCGAACGCAACAGTAAACTAATCCCTTAAAGCACTACAGAATGATTTCCCTTCGTTACATCATTCTTCCAAAAGGGGGATGATGTAATATGACCATGTAACATTAAATCTTTCACACATCCCAGACCATGCAACATTAAATCTTTCCCACACTTCAGACCACACGCACTTGACAAATTTCCATAAAACACGTACTCGACAAATTTCCATTTGACACCAAGTCACGAAGCCCAGAAACCCACTTGAAATATAAACTTCACCTACATAAGACAATTAAATTGTCAGCACTTACTTCAACCCAACGAAAAATATCGCATTTATACAACAAACGTAAACACGGAAACTTGAGCATCAAATATCAACTAAAAACAATTCAGTTATGTCATTTCCCCGCTTCTCCACTTTCCACACCTCTACACCTCTCTCAAACAGTGCCATATGGCATGACCTAGAATAACGGTAACCCAGGAAAAGACACTGACTCGAACCGACACTCACGAGAGTTAAACCTGACTACTCTCAACCTCCCCTCTCCGCATCACACTCACACACTTGTCTAGAAACATTACTCACTCTCTCTCTTACTCTAATAGATTACAATGACCGAGACACGTCATTGGTTAAATCAGACTTAAGCTACGCGTTCTAACTCCTCCCCCCCGGATTTATAGCAATCCATACTGGAAATTTTAATTTAACAATGTTAGGAGAGAATAGACTATAAAAGGATGATATTTAAATAAAGAAGACAGATTATGATTATGTTTGAAACCGTGCGTATTTATTATTAAACGGTGCATTGTCTTGATGAAACAAAACTTTTTTCTTCTTCAAATGAGGCCGTTTTTTTTAAATTTCGCTCTAATAACGCTATATAATAGTCACTGTCGATGGTTTGCCCTTTTCAAGGTAGTCGATGAAAATTATACCATGCGAATCCCAAAATACAGTCGCCATAACCTTACCGGCCGATTGTTGAGTCTTTCCACGCTTTGGGTTCGGTTCATCGCGTGCAGTCCACTCAGCTGACTGTCGATTGGACTCCGGAGTGAAGTGATGGAGCCATGTTTCGTCCATTGTTATATATCGACGAAAAAAATCGGTTTTATTTCGATATAACAGCTCCAAACACTGCTCAGAATCATCAATTCGTTGTTGTTTTTTATCGATTGTGAGCTCACGCGGCACCCATTTTGTACAAAGATTTCTCATATCCAACTAATTGACTTACGAATTGTTCCTTCGCCCGGTGCAGAGTCTGGATAACACTCATCAAGCCATTTTTTGGTATCGGCGGCACTTTTTTTCATCAAAAAGTAGTGTTTCATCAACACATGAAATTCCTTTTTTTCCATTTTTTTCACAATAACAAAAGTAGCTTCACTCAAAATGCAATATCTCACAAACTAATAATCAGACAGCTGTCAAATTTATACACGTATCTCTTGAAGGTTGGTACTAACTGAAAATGGTATGGATTTAATTCTAGTGGCGCCCTCTCAAAGAAACGATACGAACTTTTCAGCCGATCTGTTAATAATCAAAAGTGAGAACAAGAATGACGTACAAAATGAGTAGCTTCTTTCATGGCGATTGCGTAAATGTGTTTTCTAAAAAGTGTACCAGAAATTGCCGATATCGAATGGAAAGTAATATTGCCAAATTAGTTGAATTAGGAATCTGTTGAAAAAAAATCTGTTTTTTGCAAAAAAAATTCGTTTTGAGTTGAACAAACGAACTGCTCTATCTACGTAGTAGCGATGATTTATCGAGTGGTGAAGAGGAAGAAAGATGCTTGTATGGATGTTCAGAGTCAAGAAGCAAAACAAGCAACAACAGGAACACCAATAGAGTCAACAAATTCTATCCTGATTGTTCCAAGTCTGGAAACATTAGAAGCGACGTCAGCAATATCAACATAGACCACGGACTCAAACGTTACAGAATACATCCAAAAGGCTAATATTGATATTTTCAATAAATTAATCTCGAATATTCCCGTGGCCTCAATTGTCAAAGAAAAATTTGGTTCTGTCAGATATGTTATGGAGAAATATCACGAGACAATAAACAACATAAGAAGACATACATTTGCTCTAAACAAAGAAGTTAGTTTTGATGAAGGAAGAATCGACGAGTTGTATGAAATAACTGAGCAACTCAAAGAAAGGTTTCCCTGTGAAGGTACGACAAGGACTGAACAATTTCAACTCTTAACTGTGCTGCCTAAGTGATGGACAGCAGAAAAAATCAAGAAAACATTTAATACGATGATATATACGACAACGGAAGCAAAAAGATTACTGAATGAGAGTGGTGTGCATTCTGCTATTGGATCGAGGGGGCAGCCAGTGGACTAGAAGAAAATATTAAGGACACCGTTATGGACACCGACACAGCCGACTAATGTTTAACTAACGATTCTATATCCGATAATTTATTTATCTAAAAAATTATTGATTTCATACGGAAAATTGAAATCCTATAGAATATGGGACAATTATGCGTATGAATTGGAAAATGATTGAGATTTTTGAAACTTTCAAGTTTTTATGTCAGTTCAATCCCAGCGTATAACATTTATATTGTCCAAAACTTTCGAGTACATTTCCAGTATTATACCGTAATACTCTTTCGTCTGTGGCCAACAACCAGCTGATGCAAATACCCCAGCTGGCGGAGATCCGTAATTTGCTAACCGCATTCTGCACTGCCTTCTAATGGCGATCAGAGCCTGACTGACTGACTGACTGCGTACAACAATGGCCGCCGAGGGCCCGTTACGGGCCCAGCTGTCAGTATTTATGACTATTGTTACTTTCTGAAACGGGCAAAGACTAGGAACTCCCACTCTCTACCACACCAAAAGTCTCTCCAAGGGACTCTTCGTAGGAAAGACTAGCATATAATTGTAAACCTTTCGTTTGCCTGATGCCCGACAGCCTTGCTGTCATCAAACGGTTGCTCTGGACTGCAAAATGCAAGACAAATGAGCTTCTTCCTACACTATGACACATCTTCTTCTACTCTCTACCAGTCTGTCTGTCTGTCAGTACACAAACATAAACAGTTGGACGCGGGGGGAGAGTGGGGACGATGTTTTTCCAGTGTAAAAAAAAAATAAAAAATTTAAATCATTTTCACAATTTGCAAGAGTCGAAGGACGGTTTCTCGGATTGCAAAAAAATTATCTACTTTACTAGCGTTCCTAGTAAAGTCCCAAGAACCCCTTCTTCCCCTAAGCGATGAACGGTTTCCGCCTGGGTATTCTCATCGGAACAATATGAAGTCGTTTCCCGTTGCCCTATTGTTCCCGATTATTATTCAACTATGATTATTTTATGGACAGCATTCGCCATAATTCGAGCAGAAACACACTAACTCAAGTGCTGTCATCTTTCGACAATGTGAGCTGTCACCATCTCCTCCCCCGCCCCCTTCCTCCGGTTACTGCTGGTCGGTGCATTGTTTTGTTTCAAGCTGCGGCAGATGCTTATGCAATGTACCGCATAAATTCTAGTCATCCAGTCGTAAACAAATCGGTTTAAGTTATCCCCTCCGAACCCAACCTCCCCCCCCCCCCCCTGCCGGTTCCGTGCTGTTATTTTTTTTGTGTCATTCGAACAAAACTTTTCGCGAGAAACTCGTTTAATTTATTTAATATAAATGCATGCGTATGCAAGTTTTTCTCCGCGGGGCCCACCCGGAATTTGCATCCAGCAGACGGAAACTTTCCAGAACAACCCGAAAAGGTTTTCGAGGGTGTGGGAAAACAACGACAAAATATGATACTTGGAAGACACGAATCATATCGTATTATTTTTCCCATTTTTATAGCTCACGCTCTCTCGCTGCAAGTTTTCCAACAAATCTTGACAAAAGTCTGACAAACGCCACTTCCCGAACAGTACCACAAACACACACACACATACGTGCATCCATGGGTCTGGGGGCATCGGGCAACTCCTTACCAGCTTGCCACTATTCATTTTCTGTAACCCTGTGTCGAAGAGAGCGGCACACGGGAATCGTCGTGCCAGCGTTCACAACGAAAAAAAGTTCAAATCTTTCATCTACGCGGCAGTACCGACCGAACTTTTGCCTGTGCTGCCGTTGCCGTTGCCTGTAGAGTGACGTGAGGTGCAACACATTTCTAGGTATCATTGAAGTATGGTGATTTCTTTCCGTTGTGTTTTTTTCAATTCGATACCAATCTTTATAGTTCGTTTACTCTATACTATGGTAATTTTGGTTAAATAAAGGGGCATGCAACGGCCCTGTTTTTTGTTGTTGTTACATAATCACTTTCGATTTGTTCAGTTCGACAGAAATATAAACGTTGAAGTAAAGTCATTAACTGATTTCAGTGTTCTGTTTCTAAGTTCGAACAAATTCCGGATTAGTGATTGGTACGAGAATTACCGCAATATGGCGACATATAAAATTAACCGTTCGCTCGCATTTCCACAGCACAGATGTCACTAGTAGTAAGCTCGAAAATATGCGATACGGTACGCATCGCTAACCCTTGTGTCATGAAAAATCATTCCCGGAAGTAACGAAACCATCAGTAGGATATTTTTTGTTAAATTTTGTAAAAAAAGTAAAATTGCTTAAATCGATTTTCCGCAATCATATTTTATTTCAGAAATAAAAATTATACTGATGAAATCGTCCTATTATGCACATCATCAGTTTATTGTACCGTCTCGAAAAAGTCATTGTCGATGGTAATCGGCATCGTGTTTAATTGTCCCTCGCTCAGAACGAAATTGAGTGTATTCTGCACTATTAGTTTTGTTCACTTGAATCTCTTGTGCTTTCGTTAGATGGAGGGGCATTCGCTACCTCAATTAAACGTTAGATTTAATTATTGAAGGTCGATTTCGGAAACGCCTGAAGTAAATAAAGCGCTGTAGTTCTGGTTTCTTTCGTTTATTAGGCTGGCCAAGTATCGTCCTTTGTATAATTGAAGCGAAAGAAACAATGAGAAGGACTAGTTATAAATGATTGTACTCGAAGTACGTGTCAATTTGACCCGGTTCAAAAGTAGTTTGATTGTTCTTAAATGCCCAGTTTTTTGCAAAGCTTACGTCTCCTATGGTAAGCTTTGCGAAAAACTATCAATATTTACATGTTGCCAGTTGAATGTCGTAGGTGACCAATGTTTTAACAGGTTACTTCATCTGCTGACCAATAATCACAAAACATGGAATGAGCCTTATCAAACGCATGCACAGCAAAACGTACGCCATTCAGGATACCAGGAAATTCAGTCACATTTCTCTCCCAATTCTTCACGTTCAAGTGGAAAGAATCAAGTAGTAAAAAAACCGTTCACATAATACAAGATATGAACGGATAGTAAATAGTTCGCACAGTTCAACATTTATTTTTTGAATTTACTCATAATGTCATGTCTGTTAATCTGTAACTTAGTTTCGTATCGCTGGCTTAGAGCGAATCCTACACCTCATAGCTACCCAATTCTTCAACTGCCCGACACCTATGGCAGAGAATGATGAGTCGTCGTCCTTCCGGAAAGTAGGTAAAGCATCAACTTCCCATGTGAACGATGAAGATGGTGTCGGCCGGCAATGGTGGCTATCGTGCTGTTGAGATTTTCAGTTTGAGTTGGAATTCTCAATTGGTCATCGAGGTTTATTAATGGTCCTTAGATGGAAATACCTATCTTAAGACAAAGTTTTAACAAAATCAAAAATGAAGTTGCTAGAGAAATCGACCTTAAATTTTTAAAAACCGAGTTTTTCACTGGACTAGAAATTGACTAGAATTTTTTTTCAGTATTTTTACTAAGAAAGCCTACTGTTTTTGTAAACTTGTGTAATACATTTTTTTAGGACAATAGCCATTTGAGAAAAAAAAAGGGGTGGGTGGGTAATGTCAGAGACAACTGGGTGACGTGAATAATAATAAAACTGCACGGAACCACCCGCGATCCCATTTCAACCAGAATATTAGTTGATTTTCTGAATTCGATTGGTTAAAATTTGGTACAACTAATCGATTGTTGCTTTAACTAAACTGTCATTTTTGTTTTTCGATTAGCAGAAACGAGGGTTGAAAAAAAAATGCTGTCAATTAGTGAGGACACATACCTTTCAATTTCAACAAATATTTTAGTTGGAATAACTGGTGTTGTTATTTAAATAAAATTCTGTTAGTAGAAAAATAAATCGGTTTTATTTGTTTTAGACATTGCAAATAGTTGAATCAACTCTAACAATGTTATTGATTTGCGAAAATAATCAAAATATACTTACTGATACACGCTATTTTCTATTTGAAATAAATTCGGAATGTTGAGATTCATGAAATAAATATCGTTGTTAAAATATAAACAGTATTTTATATTGACATTTAATATCATTAGGGATGGTAAAACCACCGATCACTGCTGATTTCAAATGATCTTAACCAAGGAATAAATTATCATTACGAAATCAAAACTGATCTGATCTCTAAGTCATTTTGTTTTTTGTATGATCATGATCATGTCAAGTCGAGATCAGTAAAGATCTAAATTCTAAAAACATACTTCTGATTCGATCGGAAATAATTGATGTAGAAAAACGTTTTTAATCAGCAAAAGTGCCCGGAGGGGCGAGTAAATTAGCGAAATTATTAAATTTACCTAAAATGAGTATTGAAAGATGATGCCTTCAAACGGTTGAACTAAAGTTATGCACTGATAATTTTAGTCAATTTACATGAACTTGGGTGCATCAACCGCTGGGAATTAGAATTTTGCGACGGCAATTCAAACGCGCCATTCAATCGCAGCGCGTTCTTTGTGTTTGAAACCCTTCGCTCCTGTTACTTTTATAAATTAAATTCATGTCAAAAAGCGTTTTATTGCTAATGCATGAACATCATCATCGGTATCGAACAGCTGGAAGTAAAACAGTCTGCTGGAAGTAAATCAATGATCGAATTTGAAGCATAAAATTTTTGCGCATACCTGAAAGATTACGAGATGATCATTCATTAACATTTTCTAATTTGTCACTAAATCTTTTTCATCTTAAACAAGGTTAACTTTATCACAACACCGCTGTTAGATAAACACTTGTTATGGAATCATAAATTTCTCAAATCGAATGGACACAATTTCCCCAAACTTTTTATTCATCGATGTTGTTTTGACATTTTGAAGCGACGCGAAAAGATTTCAACTAAAAAAGTTGTTGATTTTGCATTGCGATTATTGTTTTGCTTTCAACTGTCTCCGGCATTTGACAGCATTCAAAACAACATATTTTTCAACTACTTGAATATATGCAAATCAAAAACCATATTGATTGAATCAAAAAGAAATTAGTTAAATCAACTATCGCAAAAATCAAAAATTGCGATATCGCGATTTTATGATCGAAGGGTTCTCCGTGTGGAACACTTCCTTCACACTTTCGAATATAATTTGTATAGTTCTTTATAATAAAAAAGGAAGACATAAACGTTTAAAAACTTCTTTATTTCATATCATACGAAGACTTTTCTCTAATTTAATGTAAATGGAATGAAATATAAAACTTCTGGTACCACAGGATGACGCAATCGTTCGTGTTTGAAGCGAAACTGGCTCTGCGAACGTCCCGCAGCAGAACTGCTTCCTGTGCGAATTGATTCAATACTGAAGCTATTTTGGGCTTTCATAAAGCTGAAACTTGGAAAGAATCGACCCCGTAATTTGGACCAGCTCAACCGACGTATTCGAACAATTTGGAAGTATTTTTCACAGGAACCTATCCCAAGCCTCACTGTCGATGAACATTCATTTAGGTCCTAAGTGCAAATGACAGTTTCTCTATGTTTACTTTCCCTTTCAATTATTTCGTAATATTTCTGTATTTTTCGATAGTTTTTTCAGTGTAGATCAAAAGATGATAGTTTTAGTTATTATTCTCTGCTAATATTTAGAGATGGATTGCTAAAAGTACCGCAATAATCGAAAGAGAACGTAAACAAAAAGATTTGAATCGTCATCAGAACTTTATATATCGTTTATAGAGATATAAAATAGATCCTTCTTCTAATCAAGTAGTTACAAGCGTTTAAAATTACGGTAATTTTGAGCCTCTGATCAACAGCTGATCGGTATTCAATCTACTCAAGCGAACACGCCGTGCAGCAGACTTCCGTCATTCACAGAAAGCACAAAAGCAAGTATCCAGCGAGCGAATGGACGTAACTCAATTTTGTCATCCACTCACTACACAAGCTACGTGTTTCCTTTACAGGTAACCAGCAGCGATGGAAGTGAAATGTGTAAAATGGCACATATTTATTGGCACAATAACGCTAAAATGAAATGTAGAGTTCAGAGATGATACTTTTGCTTGTTTAGAGATGATACTTTCGACAAGAGCTATCAAATCGATTGATAATTTTTTAATTACTTCACCCTTTTGACAATTTCTTATAAAAACGGCAAATTCATTTGATAAAACATAGTAGAAGTGGAAGAAAAAGTTTCTACTCTAAGGTGGCAATGTTGATCTTAATTTATTGTATGAAAACCAACGTTTATTTAGAATCGAGCGTTATTCGATTTTTCAAATGCCCGAAAATAACAAATAATATATACAAAATAAATGGTACTCAATCGCCAAACATTATAGTACTCGAGAGATCAACATTAAACAGATTTCTGTTTAGAAAAATGTTGGTTCGAAAAAATCTAACCTAACCCAAGCCCACAGATTTCTAAAGATTTTCCATGTCTAATCGTAGTTTACACTAAAAACAGTAATCACTTTGAAATCGATTTCTGTCTACTCCGAGTTTACATTTATTGCTGAAATTTTATTTGTACTATTGAATAAACGAAAAAAAAAATGGTTCACTACTGCCGATATGAAAATTTTCGGCAGAACCCTCATCTTCTTGGTTCCATTTTTCATTGGTAGGTGTCGCTACCGGTAATTCAGTACTGCGACAATGTGACAATCAATCTGTAGGTCATTCCGAATGCGAAAAAATAACATTTATTTACAAGCGAAATTGAAATTGTAATTCTTTGTAAATGTTTTTTCCCCTATTCTAAAAGAATATTCTTCGATCATTCGAATTTGAACCGCAAATAAATGAAAACTCACTGGAGAATAAACATTCATATGTATTTTGACAGTTTCATTCGAAACCATCACCGTTTGAACCAGAGGTGGAAATAAGCCCATTTTGCGCATGAAAATGTGAATCAAGATTTCCGATTGTGGATAAACCGAACACCGTGAATTAAAAAAAAATGGGTAACAAATGTAAAATTGAGATTATATTTTAAATCGTGGAAAATGAATTTGAAGAACTTTTTAAATTCTAAGTAAAACCAAAATTTATCTTATCAAAAATCATTCATTTCAAAATTCATTATAATATCTACAATAAATATGTGATATGGAAAGATAATACTGACTATTTTTATTTACTGTGAATCAAATTTTTTTGCTTATTTCCACCCCGGGTTCGAACTACAGCACTATCTACTTGTCGAACTGTTGTTAGAAGGCCAATAGATTTCTCTTTGTGCCAAACTTCATACTATGCAGAATCATGCGGTAATTCTTCATGCATGACGCAAAGTCTTCCTATGGCGAATGAAGCAGAGGTGTAGATCGAAACCGTCGGCCGTGCACGAGGAATCAAGAGGATAACATCATTTTGGCCGGCCTACTGTGATTGGCTCGATTCTAACCAATTTTTTGAAAGTAATCGATTGGTTTTTAAATGATATCAATCCATCAACAAATGATTTAGGTAATATCGTGTAAAATTATGACAGAAAAAAATTTCCGCGGCTATTTTTGAAACTTTTAATTGACACCCGGCTCCATATAGTGAAGAGTAAGGCCAAAAACTAATTTGAATTGCATTGATTTTTCAATTAATAGAGCTGTATCTTACAATTAACGATTGGTTTTGCTTTCAAATCGTAATGAATGGTACCGAATTGGAAAGTTACTTTATGTTAAATTTCCTGCTCCTTAAAAATAGATGTGAATTTACAAAATATTTTTACCATATCACACCTACTCAAATTCCCCTCTCCGTTATCTCTATGGTAGAGAATGATGAGTCGTCGTCCTTCCGGAAAGAGAGTATCAATATTTCTTCTCTTCTTCGCCCAAACCATTGCGAATACGCAACAGAACACATTATGCTGTTGTAGTTGGTCAAAAAATTTTGAAGATTTTTGGCATCGCGAATGCCAATAGGTTATATCAGACACTTGCTAGTATCATATTATACATTTTACCCCACCCGGGTTTCCGGAGAAAACAAAAGCGCAACCAACTTTTCAAACAGTTCCACCGAAAGGCAGACTGTCACTGGGTCTTTTCTTTGTATTCCTAAAAGGAAGCTAAACTCCCACACTCACCACAGGTGGATGGATGGATGGATGGATGGTTGGATACACGCACAGTTGCTCCTAGGGGTGAGCGAGGGAGGACACTAGAACAAAAAAAAAAGAAGAAAAAGAAGCAGATCCTGAAGACTAAAATCGGATAATTTAAGACGAAACGAGAGCTGAGCTCTTGTCGAAGCGCGCTCCGATGAACAGGGTAATGAGTTTTGCACAGGATGCAATTAGTTTTATTTTTGTTGCTTTTGTGTAACGTGCGATCCGCACTAGTTTGGTGGGACCCTCCCCCTCCCCCCGGCATACGTGCTGCCTGTCGAGTTCTGGAATTCGTGGTGGTGACACGTTCGAAAAGACGTTCGACGTGACATGCTTAAGTGCGACGAGGTTGAGTCGTAGCCCCTTGAAGCTCCGGAAAAATGAGCTTTCTATTGTGGAATTTTCAGTGCAACATCAGAACTATTTTTTTGGAGTATGGAACTGTTTTTTTTCGGAAGGTTGATCAATTTTGACAGCATAAAATTTAGCAGTTATTCTATTGCACCATCCCTTAAATTCTGAAGCGCTTACTGAGTAGCTCTCTCCAGTAAAATGCCTTTATTTGTGGTAATTTTCTAAGTCTGTAAAATTACATTTTATTTCCCGGCTGATGATTTGCTACCATTTTGTCCCAACGCTACTTAACTAGAGTACTCGAAATACTAGTGAAAAAAACTCGGGAAAGGATAGGGGAATGTAGGGAATTTCCGGAAGTATCGGAAATAACGATCAAAAACTCTAAAAACTGTTTTTATCGTGTAGAAGCTCTAATTTTGAGCAACTTTTTCAATCAGTTTTTTCTTCGAGTGGTTTTTTATCAGTTTTTACAGCAGATTTTTTTTCGGGCATTTCTTTTCTGAGCAGTTTTTTTTTTCGAGAAGTAGTTTCAATCAGCTAATTTCGAGCGATACTTTTCGAGAAAGCTTGTTGCGATCAGTTAGTTTTTCGAACAGTTTTTCAACCGTGTTTTTCTAGAAGTTTTTTTCCGAGATTTCTGGATATTTTTCTGGTAGGTTTTTTTCGTGTAGTTTTTCTATTTTATTTTTCGAGCAGCTTTATAGAGAATTTTTGTTTTTCGAACAGCTATTTAGCAGTTTTTTGATCTGCAGTTCTTAGATATTTATTTCTAGCAGATTTTTCTTGAGCAGTTTTTTTCGTGAAGTTTTTTCAGTTCTTTTTCGGAGCAGGTTTTCATTTCAATCAGTTAATTTCGAGTAATTTATTTTCGAGAAAGTTTATTTAGAACAGTTATTTTTTCGAGTAGTTTTCTAGCAATTATTTTTATTCCGAGTTGTCTCAGTTCTTTTTTTATATAATTTATTTTACCCTTATCTTTTACTTCTCAGTTCTTTTTTCGTGCAGTTTCAGCTTTCGAGCAGCATTTCGTCAGTTTTTCTAGCAGATTTTCATTCCAAGCAGTTTATTCTGATCATTTTTTTTCAATCGGTTATTTTCGAGAAGTTTTTTCAATCAGTTCATTATCACCAATTTTTTTCTTTTCGATCAGTTATTTTCGAGCAGATTTTAGAAATATTCTCTTGCTGGTTTTTTTTCGAGTAATTTTTCTCGTGTAGTTTTTCGATTTTTTTTCCGAGCAGCTTTTTAAAACATTTTTGTTTTTCGAGCAGTTTTTTGAGCAAAATTTTTTTCAACCAGTTTTTTCAGTCAGTTTTCTTTTGAGCAGTTTTTTTTTTCAATCAGTGATTTTCGAAGCAGAGTTGTTTTTTCAATCAGTTAATTTCATGCGATTTTTTTTCGGGAACTTTATTCAGATCAATTAGTTTTTCGAGCAGCATTTTATCAGTTTTTTGAGCATTTTTCACATTCAGTTATTTTCGAGAAGTTTTTTTCAATAAGTTAATTTTGATTGATTGTGTCCGAGTAATTTTCTTTTTTATTGAATTATTTTTTCGAGCAGTTTTTAGAAAAATTTTCTTTAAGATTTTTTTTCGAGCAGTTATTCTTGTGTAATTTTTTTTCGAGTAATTTTATTTTCGATTAGTGTTTTGTTTTTTGAAAATGTTTCTTCTAGATTTTTTTCGAGCAGTTTTTCTCGTGTAGTTTTTCCAGTTTTTCTTTTCGAACCGGAACTTTTTTTGGGATAGCGTGGTGGGTTTGTGGATGCCTTTCGAGTAGCCCACCTGGACTCGAAAACTTTTCTGGCCCGAAAAGGTTTTTCGGGCTCGAAGAATGACCAATGACCTTACGGTTATAACCTCTATAATTGGAACATAAAAAAAAACAAAAACATTTTTATTTTTCAAGCAGCACTTCGTCAGTTTTTTGAGCGGATTATTACTTCAAGCATTTTTTTCAATCTGTTACTTTCAAGCGATGTTTTTCGAAAAAATTTGTTTCAATCAAATATTTTTTCAAGCAGTTTTATTAGCAAGGGACTTTTTTCGTGTAGTTTTTTCGATTTTTATTTTTGGTAGCTTTTTAGAACATTTTTATTTATCGAGCAGTTTTTTTGAGGAATTTTTTTTCGACTGAGTTTTTTCTGAACATTATTTTAATCATTTCTTTTCGGAAAGTTTTTTCAAATAGCTACTATTGAGCAATGGAGCGATTGAGAATGTATGTTTCGATCAGTTCTTTTTCCTAGCAATTTTTTTTCTATCCAGTTTTATTTTCATAGAACATTTTTGTTTTTTCAGCATCATTTTAACAGTTTATTGCAGTTTTTTTTTCTCAAGGCGTCTTACTCGTGTAGTTTTTCAATCACTTTTTTAAATTCTGAGGTGAATTAATTTCCAACCAATTTTTTCATTTAATTTGCAGCGGTTTTCTAATTTTTTTCGAATTGATTTTTGCCGAGCAATTTTTTAGTCATTTCAGTTTATTCGAGCAGTTTTCATTCAGTTTTACTTTTGAGAACTTTTTTTTCGAGCAGTTTTCGCCGGACAGATCGTTCGTTCAATTTTATTTCATTTGTTTTTTTTTTAACTCGAAATATCATAGTTGATTTTTTTTTATTTTTCGAGCAGCTTCAAATCCATTTTCCGCAGCAGTTGTTTTTTCGAGCAAAATTTTTCGATTAGTTTTTCCAATTGTTTTGAAGCAGTTTTTCAATAAGATATTTTGGAGTTTTTATTTCACAACAAGTGTAATTTTTTCAAACTTTTTTCGATTATTCTTGGTTCCGCAATGTTTTTTCGAACAGTTCTTTAATTAATTTTTTGTTCAGTTTTTGAGTTTTGTTTTTCCAAGTTCTTCAAGGTTTTTTAATGTTTCTCGTGTTTAAAGGTTTTTGAGTATTATTAGGTGTTCTTAAGTTTCATTAAGCTCTATTATGTTTTTGCCTGGTTATTTCAATTTCAAATATCTTTAGTTTTTTTAAATTATTTTAAGTTCTATAAGTTTTTTGAAGTTTTCGAAATTTATGAGGTTTTATTTAGTTCTATTTTCTTATTTTTATTAGGTCTAAAGTGTTTTGTTGAGTTTTATTAGGTATGCTGAAGTTTTTTTTTAATTTTTGTACGTTTTGGCAGTTTTATTTAGTGTTATTAGGTTTCATTAATTTTAAGTTTTATCAAGTATTTTTAAATTAATGTTATTATTTTTATTTTTCAGTTTCATTTCGAGTGTTATTAAGTTTTTAAAGTTTTTCAAATTTTCGCTTTTTAAAGTTTGTCAAGAATTTTAAAATACATTACGATCTTTCGATTCATCAAGTTTTTGATGTTTTTCAAATTTTATTATCTAGTTTTAATAAGTTTTCGTATAAGGTTTTTAATTTTCTGTTTTACAAAACTTTTTAAGGCTTTTAAATTTTATTTCGTGTTATTAAGATTTCTTATCTTTGGGTTTTGTTAAGTTTTATCAAGATTATTAAGTGTTTTCAATTTTGTATAAAGTTTTATTAAGGTTCTAAAGTTTCTTAGGTTTATTAAGTTTTTTTAGGTTTCTTATGTTTTTTAAAGTATTATTAAAATTTTTGAGTTTTATAAAGCTTAAGTTTTTTAAATATTTGAAAGTTTTTTTAGTGTTAATAACTTTTATTATTTTTTACTAAGTTTTAAAAAGTTTTTTAAGTTTTCGGCTTCGAGATGATTTTCAATTTTATCTCGTTTTTTGAATTAATTAATTTCTTCAAGATTTTGAATTATATTAACTCTGAAGTTTTATTTCATTTCATTGTGTAAAATTTTTCAGGTTTTTTGAGTTTTTTAAGTTTAATTAGTTTTTTTTTTCAATTTGTTTAATTTTTAACATACATCTTCAGGGCGCAATATTTGTAGTCGTTTTTTATCAATTAAGTTTCTAATGTTCAAGTTTTCTGCTTATTTATAACGTTTTAAATTTTATTAAATATTTTAAACTCCTTAGGTTTATTAGGTTTCTATTTAGATTAGTTATTTTTTCGTTCAGTTCTTTTTCATATAATTTATTTTACCCCATCTTTTACTTCTCCGTTCTTTTTTCGAGCGATTTCAGCTTTCGACCAACATTTTAGCAGTTTTTTTTTGTAGATTTGCATTTCATGTAGTTTATTCTGAGCATTTTTTTTAATCAGTTATTTTCGAGAAGTCTTTTCAACCAATTAATTTCGACCAATTTTTTTTTTCGAGAAAGTTTCTTTTCGATCAGTTTTTTTCCGAGCAGATTTTAGAAATTTTTTCTTGTTGGTTTTTTTTTCGTGTAGTTTTTCGATTTTTTTTCCTAGCGGCTTTTTAAAACATTTTTGTTTTTCGAGAAGTTTTTAGAACCATTTTTTTTCGAGCAGTTTTTTCAGTCAGTTTTCTGTTGAGCAGTTTTTTTCAATCAGTGGTTTTCGGAGCAGTTTTTTTTCAATGAGCTGATTTCATGCGATTTTTTTTCGGGAAAGTTCTCCGGATCAATTATTTTTTACGAGCAGCATTTCATAAGTTTTTTGAGCATTTTTCTCATTCAGTTATTTTCGAGAAGTTTTTTTTAATAAGTCAATTTGGTTGATTGTGTCCGAGTAATTTTCTTTTCAATCAGTTATTTTTTCGAGCAGTTTATAGAAAAATTTCCTCAAGTTTTTTTTCGTGTAATTTTTTTTGAGTAATTTTATTTTCGAGCAGTTTTTTGAAAATATTCCTAGATTTTTTTCGAGCAGTTTTGTAGTCTTTTTTTTCATTTAACTTTCTAATATTGTTCAAGTTTTCTGATTATTAATAAGGCTTTTAAATTTTATGAAATATTTTAAATTCCTTAGTTAATTTATTAAGTTTTTCTGAACGATTTTGTTTTAGGCTTTGTTAAGACGTAGAGCCGTCTTGAGCTAGTTTTAATATGATCAGTATCTAACGGGGAAACAGATTGGAAAACCGACATATGAACACAATGATGTAATGAAAACCGCGAAAATGTTACCGCAGAGACGGGACTCGAACCCGTAGCTAACTCCTAACCGGGGAAATTGTTTTACCAATTAAACTACCCTGCATATGAAAACACATGAAGAGAAAGTCCAATTGATTGGACGAAACTAAGCATGCTTCGCTCTACTTAGCCACTACGGTATTCACTTACAGTCCCGTATCGACGGAAACAAATTCAACAGAAACACATACAATGATCACGAGTCTATTTCTACCCATCTGTTCTTGCCGCACGATACTGATTTGAGACTTTTGTTTTTGTCTATTTCGCTATCTACGATGTAATTGGTAGAACAATTTTCCCGGTTAAGAGTTAGCTACGGGTTCGATTCCCGTCTCTGCGGTAACATTTCCGCGGTTTTCATTACGTCATTGTGTTCACATGTCGGTTTTCCAATCTGTTTCCCCGTTAGATACTGATCATATTAAAAGTTTTTCTGGTTTCTTATACCTTTAGAATTTTATTAATTTTTTTAGGTTTATCAAGCTTAAGGTTTTCAACTTTTTTAAAGTTTTATTTCTTTTATTTCTTTCTTTTATTTCTTTTGGAGCAGGGAAAAGCCCGATGGAGATGAAATTTGTCAATCTCTCTCTCTCTCCAGCAGGCATAAAACCTCCTCATCATTTGTATCAACAGATTACAATGATCCAACAGATACATTTGGGCTTAACACTAACAATTAAAACTAAATCTATAACCCTATCTATAACTAGTTTATGACACCAAGCATAGTAATAGCGCTCGTGCTTAAAAGGTGAGAGAGAAGAAAAAAGTGGGTAGGTAAATGTTATATAAGGGTTGGTGAGGGGGTGGGGTGGTAAACGAGAGTGGGCTAACGACGGTGTTAGAATCGGTATGTAGATCTGGTTAGTGATCGAAAAACGGATGGTGAATGACAAAGAAAAAGTAGAATGAACGACTGAGTTAATTTCGACGAGCGAATCTAGTTAATTTCCAATGAAGGTTGTGAAGAGACGGAGTGGAAAAGATCACAATAATCCAGCAGATACCATGTCATATACTTATTACTGATAATTAAAACTATCCCTATTACTAACCTCAATACTTAAGAAGTAGAGAAGTAATTCAGAAACAATTTTTTACGGTGTTGCGAGATAGGTGAAAATCGAACAAGTGAGAACATCGATTAAATAGACGACACATACTAGAAAACGGTTCGTTTTAGCCGTAATTAGTGCGAGCAGATTGAATTCTGAGAAGCGAATGAGATCGGAGATTGCGAAAATTTATAGCTAGGTTCAGTTTATGTAACAATTCGGGGCAATCAGTTTGAGATTGTAACAAATCCGTCACGAAAACAGCTCTACAGATGTCTCGGCGTACGGATAACAAGTCTAAATCGATAAGTTTACAGCGCTCACTATAGCTGGGAAGGTTGTTGGGATCCCTCCAAAGAAGACTGCGAAGGGCAAACTGAAAAAATTTATGCTGAATAGCTTCTATGCGTTGGATGTCGAGTTGATAATAGGGAGCCCAGACGACTGCAGCATAATCGAGTATAGAGCGAACCAGTGCACAATATAGTGCTTTAAGACAATATATGTTATTAAAGCTCTTTGTAATGCGAAATATGAATCCTAGCATTTTGGAAGCCTTAGTATCGTATCGTATACTCTACGTGATTCTTAAAATTAAGTTTTGAATCCAACAGAACTTCTAAATCCTTGACAGTCGATTCTCGTTTGAGAATAGTCTGGGAAATAGTATAGTCGAATACAACTACTGTGCGTTTACGTGAGAAAGAAATTACGAAAGATTTTGAATCATTCAGGACCATTCTATTGAGGTCGCACCAACTGGAGAAGATCTGGCATCTTCCAGGTCTTTAATAGGATGATACAATTTAAAATCGTCGGCGAATGATAGTTTTTTTACATTGCAGCGCAAGATTCAAATCATTCAGATACAGCGAAAATGAAAAGGGTCCGAGCTGACTACCTTGAGGTACACCCGAGTTAGTTAGGAAGGGTGCGGCTGTGCAGTCACCGATTTTAACTATCATAGTACGGTTAATCAAATAAGACTGCAGCCAGTTCAAAAAAGGACCGCTAAATGCAAGTCTTCCGAGTTCAACAATAGCTATTTGGTGATTTATTTTATCAAAAGCAGCGCAGTATATAGAGCGCCAACCTGCTGTCGCGCCTGTATCGAATGAATGACATAGGAAGTATAACACAAAAGATTCGTAGATGTAGATCGTTTTGGCATGAAACCGTGCTGAGTTGAAGATATATAATTAGAGCGATTGAGTATGATGAAATCCAAAACGACTAATTCAAAGAGCTTAGATACAGCACACAGCGTTAATAAGTTTGATTACCTTTAATTAAGTTTTATAAAGTTTTATTAATTATTGTACGTTTTCCGTTTCTTAAAGTCGATGAATTTTATTGTTTTCAAGTTTGTCAAGGTTTTAAAGTCATATAACAGTTTTTGAAAATTTCAGACTAGAATCAGGAATCAGGAATCAGAACAAATTGGTTCAAATGGCACGTTCCCCTTAATATTTGGAGATTTGTGCCTTGCCATCAATTTGTTTTTAGCATCATTTTCCCGATATATAAGAGGGAAGGATTGAAAGGAAATGGTAAGGGTTGGACTAGGAGGATGGGAAAAATTGACGACACAAAAACACATAAAAGCAGAAGTAAATTCTGCACCCCTAAGGGATGCTGAACAATCTGCTGAGGATCACATTTAGTGGAAGCAGAAGGAAATTCTGAACCTCTACGAGGTCCTGAACAGTCTGCTGTTAATAAAACCTCCAACCCCGCAACTCGCAGTATGTACGAGCAGAAGTAAATTCGGTACTCCCCAAAGGATGCCAAACAATCTGCTAAACCCTATTTAAGGTGAATACAGAAGGGATTCATTCACTCCAGGAAGAACGATGAACTCTTCTGACTATAGCTCCTTACCACATTGGGTGAGAAACGAGAGAATATCCTTCAATTTTAGCTCCGCATACACAGACTCAACCATGTATGGAGAACCAAAAACCCGGATACGTAGCTGCGTCAATGCGGGACAGTTACATATCAGATGATATGAAGTACCATAATCGCATTCACACAAATCAAACAAATAATACTCAGCACGTTGAATAGTAGCCATGTGATAATTAAGTTTGCAATGTCCAGTCAGAGCTCTGACCAGAATACTTCAATGATACTTGGAGAAATGCAGTAGACACTTTGACATTTTCAGATTTAAATCTGGTAGAAATGCTTTTGTCTGAGCGAAAGTTTGCAAGCTGCGCCAGTAGCTGGCATGTTTGGATGCAGCCCAAGAACGTATCTTGTCCTTTATCCAACTAGTTGAAAGTGGTAAAGCTGGTTCAGGACCAACGAAATCATTCGTTGCACCAGCTCTAGCCAACTCATCAGCCCATTTATTTCCAGTAATACCAGAATGGCCGGGTACCCATAAGAAGTAAACAGCATTTGAAATGCTGAGGTCTTCAATTTGAGTTCGACATGCGATCACTAGATTCGACCGTGAGTCATTCGAACTGAGTGCTTTCAAGGCTGCCTGACTGTCGGAACAAAAATAAATACGTTTACCACAGATCCTCTGCTGAAGTGCCGATTGTACTCCACACAGAATTGCGTAGATTTCTGCTTGGAACACAGTACAGTATCTACCAAGTGAATGAGACTGCTCCAGCCTCATTTCACGACAGTAGACACCAGCACCAGCACGACCATTCAACAGAGAACCGTCCGTAAAACAAACTATGTGTTCATCAAGTTGTCGTTCCAGACAACCAGACAACCATTCCTAACGAAGAGGATAGCTCACATTGAATGTTTTAAAAGGAAAACTGCATGTGAGAGTTAGGTCACTAGGAGCGAGTAAATACTCATCCCACGTAAACATTTGAGACCACAAGCGAGTGTGGCTGGTAGCATAATCTAATGGGTTACTGTTCCAAAGCCCTGTAACCCTAAGACGGTATGCACAAGATAATGCTTCTTGTTTTAGGAACACATGTAGTGGTTTAATACACAGTAGCGCCTCTAGAGCAGCATTAGGAGTTGTCGTGAATGCCCCTGTCATCGCCATTAGGACCATCCTTTGGAGATGATTTAGCTTTGACTGAACTGTCGCGACTTCTCCTTTCTGCCACCATACAAGACATCCATATGCTAAAATTGGTCTAACAATAGTTGTGTAGATCCAATGAATATATCTGGGTTTGAGTCCCCATGATTTTCCAAAAGCTCGTCTGCATTGGCCGAAAGCCATGCAAGCTCTTTCAATCCTGAAGTCAATGTGAGCAGACCAATTCATTTTTGAGTCAAGAATAACCCCGACGTATTTAACTTGATCGACCACAGTGACCTCTGAACCGAAGAACTGTAACGGACGAGCTCCTGTGATTATCCTACGATGAGTGAAAAGCACCATTGATGTTTTGCCCGGATTTACAGACAATCCAACCTGACAACACCATTTTTCAACAGATCGCAGGGCTTGCTGCATTAAATCAAAGAGAGTGTTAATACTTATACCGGTCATCAATATATGATAATCGTCGGCAAAACCATAAGTCGGAAATCCAAGGTTATTAAGTTTCCTTAACAAACCATCAGCGACTAGGTTCCATAAAAGTGGGGATAGTACACCACCTTGAGGACACCCACAGACACTCAGCTTTCTAATCTCTGGCTCGCCGAAGCGATGATCAAAGAAATTGATTGCTAAGCATTGCGTGTATCCAGTAAGGGAAAAACCCAAGATATTCCGTTCACGACTGCAATGTTTAACCTCCTGCAGCCATTCAGCCATCGGCACGGAAATACACCTTGACTTAGGAGTTCCTATTTTTGTGGCCTTTTACGACATGGAACAGGAAACCAGTGGATCAATTCTTGGTAAAAAATAATTCCGCCGGATGCCACACGGCTTACCTGTTTGGTGGACTTATACCACCGGTACAGGTGGACCGTAGCGTTATTCTTAGCCAGTTGGGAAACCGCTACCGACACTACACGGCTATCTAGGCTGCTCAGAGAGGGAAGTTAACATTGATGGTCAACTTCCATGGATGGCCGAGCAACCGGTTTCAGACTAGAATCAGGTTTATAAGGTGTTTTAAACCACTTTTTTACACTACCGGAACTATAAATGCAGAAATCTATCGATCTGAGTGACTCCAGAAGAGATTTCTGCCTTTATATAAGAAGCATAGTACATCTCCACTGTTTTGGCGGGATTTAGCGTCGGCTCACTATGCCAAAACCACTGTCAATTGGCTTGCGGAAAAGGGTATACATTTCGTTGGGAAAAATATCAATCCACCAAATTGCCCTCAACCATTCGACCCATCGAACGTTACTGAGCTATCGTGAAAAGGGTCTTCCAAAAGACTGGTAAGGCAGCTGGCAACATGCAGAAGTTCAAAAAATTTGGGCTCAAGCGTCCAAAAAATTCGATTGCAACGCTTGTCCGAAAGCAGATGAAGAGCGTTCGATCAAAGGTTTGAAAATTCGTGAATTTCATCCGGTTTTCATTCTGCTCAAGTTTAACTACGTACAATTGTTAGTTTGAATACAATATCGTTTTTTATCGCGAAGAGTACAGAAGATGTAAGAAATTCCAGGGAATGTGAAACAACATTATTCGTTTTCCAAATTCCAGAAACCGTCAACCGGCACAGAAAAAGGAAACAGAGCCTGCCATTATCTTCATTCTCGGCTGTGCAAACACATGCTGAATTAGACCACAATGGGAATGTTTCATCCAGTTGCAGTTTTACTTGTTGCTAAATAAATTCTTCTTATGTAGTTCCTTCCTTCCTTCCTTCTGCAATCTCTAACCCCCCTCCCGTCAGCGGTCGTCATCTCATCCGGGAGTGTCCTGTGCTGTGCCCCCGAAACAAACACTGGAGCTGCTTCTGTTGCTGTTGCGTGTACGGAACTGGGATTTACCCATGGTCCGGTTTCCTATCGCGATAGTGCTGTGAAATGTAATTATGAAAGAGTATTCAATTTTATCTTAGATGTGTGGTGTCATTTTCGTTTGAAAGAAGGATGCGTCTTGTGACCGACCGGCCCCGGGACTTGTGGCCAAGAGAATGAAACCACAGAAACAATGGTCTTATCTTCGTTTTGACATCTTGCTAGACTCGTTGTTGGCAAGTTTCCTTCTGGGAAACTCTGGCGTGATGAGTCGAGTTGTCGACAGTCGAGATAAGCCCGGACGCTCGGACGAAAAATCCTCACCATGTCCTGTGTGTCATTTTCGCATAGGCCGTGTGTGCCGACCCGGGGAGATTACACCACTGCACAAAGTTGCATTGAAATTTTGATTGCTCGAATAAAAAAGAAATAAAAAAAAGTGGCCATGTAGCTGCATCTGCCGAACAGACCGCCAAACACACAGCCCATGCTCATTATGCACAGCTCATAAAAACGGTCCAAACATGCGCCAGCGGCTGCCGGCCAAACAAAAAAAAAACTACCAGTATGATAATGTGCAACATTATTGCATCTATTTTTCGGACGGACGGCCGGCCGGGCAGTGTTTGTGGTTAGCCACGAAATTGATAAGCGTCGGCGGTGGTCAGAGGTGATTCAGAATTATCAATTACGACCAGGGTGCCGCAGGTGGCGACTATAAAAGTTCATTCCGCCCCGGTCCGGACTCATCATTCAGTGGTGTACGGTCGGTCAGTGAAAGTTGTCCCGACGAGATGCGATCGATTTTGGCCGTGACTGTCTGTCTGCTGGTGGTGGCGGTGGCGGTGACCAGCGGCAGCTACATGACCAAGGATGTCAAATATGGCGATAAAACGTTCCTGCAGAAGCAGAAAGCGATGCTGGAAATTTTCCAGCATGTCCACCAACCGGAACTGCACACCGGGCTGTGGGAAGAATCGAAAAAGTTCAACGTGGAACAGTATCTGGAACACTACAGCAACGTGGAAGCCGTGAAGGATTTCCTCCGGTTCTACCAGCACGGAATGCTCCCGTTGGAGGAGATCTTTTCCATCCACAACGAGCTGCACCGGGAGGAGGCCATCGCTCTGTTCCATCTGTTCTACTACGCCAAGGACTGGGACACCTTCTACAAGTCGATGGTTTGGGCTCGGTTCCACATCAACGAAGGTATGTTCGTGTACGCACTGACGGTCGCTGTTCTACACCGACCGGATATGCAGGGTATTGTCCTGCCGGCACCGTACGAAATCTATCCGTTCTACTTCTTCAATGATGTGGTCATCAGTAAAGCACAAAGCTACAAAATGCAGGGCTTCTACAAGATGAAGAAGATCAACAACGTCTACACCACGTACATCCCCAGTAACTACACCAACTACTACATCCACACGGGACCGGAACAACGGCTAGCGTACTTCACCGAGGACATCGGTTTGAACTCCTACTACTATTACTTCCACGCTGACTACCCCTTCTGGATGGGTGGCAAAGAATTCGGTTTGTACAAGGATCGTCGGGGTGAGTTCTATCTGTATCAGCATCAGCAACTGCTCGCTCGCTACTACCTGGAACGTCTGTCCAACGATCTTGGAGTGATCCCTACGTTCACGTGGCATGAGCCCATAACCACCGGTTACTATCCTTATCTGCGCTACTACAACGGGGTACCGTTCCCGGTTCGGTGCAACTATTTCGCCGCCTCGCATGACAAGAGCTACCTGCTGGAGGAAATCGAAGACTACGAACATCGGCTCATGGAAGCGATCGATCATGGTTTCATTACTCTGTTGGATGGAACCGTCGTCAACATTACTACCCCGCAAGGAGTCGAATACCTGGGAAACCTGGTTCAATCCAATGGCGACAGTGTTAACCAACGATTCTACGGTTATCTCGAAATTCTCGCCAAATTCTTCCTGGGAGGATCATTCGAGGTGTTCAACGAGTATCGCATCATTCCGTCCGTACTGGAAAAGTTCGAAACCGCGTTGCGCGATCCGATGTTCTACCAGCTGTACAAACGCATCATCCATTTCTACTATGGCTATCTGGACCAGCTGCCGTCCTACAGCAAGGAACAACTGAACTATCCCGGTGTCCGGATCGAATCCGTTGAAATGGACAAACTGGTTACCTACTTCGATAAGTTCGATGCCGACATCACCAACGCCGTCGATGTGGAGGTGTTCGACGATGGTTCGATGACGTCCACCGAGATGAAGAAGTTCGGCAAGATGGCTCACTATCAAGGCGAGGACTTCGTTATCTACGCTCGAGTTCCACGGTTAAACCATCTTCCGTTCACGTTCAATCTGAACGTCGTCTCCGACAAGGCTCATCAGGCGATGCTGTTGGTGTTCATCGGTCCCAAGTACGACCAGTACGGTAACATCTACGGAGTGAACGAAAACCGGGAAAACTTCTACGAACTCGATCACTTCCTGGTCGATCTGGTTCCGGGCAAAAATCTGATCAGTCGCAACTCGAAGGAATTCAGCTGGTTCGTAAAGGATCGCACCACCTACTTCGAACTGTACAAGCAAATTATGCTGGCCTACAACGGCGAAAGTAAGTTCCCGCTGGACATGACCGAAGCCCACTGCGGTTTCCCGGCCCGTTTGATGCTACCGAAGGGCAAGAAGGGCGGTATGCCGTTCCAGTTCTTCTTCATGCTCGTACCGTACCAGGCACCGAAGGTTGCCCGCTTCACCGGATACGATCCGGTGCTGTCGTGTGGAGTCGGTTCCGGGGCGCGCTACATCGACACCCTTCCGTTCGGTTATCCGTTCGAGCGTAAGATCGACGAGTCGGCTTGGTTCACACCGAACATGAAGTACTACGAAACGATGATCTACCACAAGAGCGAGAAGGATGTCAATGCGGCCGGTGTCTGAGGGATTGAGGTGTGTGGAAGGATTTCGGTTTTTGTAGTTGTTTTTGTTTGTTTGTTTTGAGATGGATAAACGTATGATCTGTAACAGACGGCGAGCAGTTTGTTGATGAGAAAATTTTCCTGGTTTTGTATAATGGAAGAGTAGGATAACAAAATTACTTTGAGTCTCTAAGGTCACCAGAATTTTCTTTCTGTTAGAATTTCTGTTGCCTTAAAATGAATAAAGAACATCTAGTCTTATTCATATACCTTTTACTCTTTGAATTTCTTATTCAGTTTTTGGAATTGAACATTTTTTGTGCGGATTTCGTGAGTTCAAAAGCTTGGCATCTGAAAGTTTTTGAACATTGTTCCACAATTTCTATTTTAATCATCAAGTTTTTTTTGTCGAAGGAAAATTCTTTTCCGATATTCAGTTCCACCAGGCAGTCACCCGGGGCTTTTTATTTTTTTGTAGTTAATAAATGCCATTAGAATCTCCGTTTCTTTTTCCAAATTTCCAGTACACAGTGGTGCGATTTGAGCTGCAATCACATTGGTAATCTGTTTGGTAGTCTGAGACAAAAATTGGAAACTGATTTTCTACTTGTCGAATTTTCAATTTCTTTCAGGGGTTAAAGAATCATTAAATGTGCATTTCTACACCATCACTAATCGTTCGGCATCATTCCGGGGATGCAGAATGAATTGATCATGTTTGGTTTAGTTCAATCTTCTTACCTTACCCATTTTACCTTACACATGTTCTTTCTATGTTCCTTTTATCCCTTCCCTTTGCAGTAGTAAAATAATTTTAGGATGATACAATGGTTCCAACGTTTTTCCAATTTTCAATACCATGTTTATAAAAAAATTATCTTTCGCTTTAAAATAAGCTTCAGTTTCAGCGATGACCTCCTCATTTTTTAAGATCAGCAAAGAGCCAGTAGTCACTGGGGGCTTAATCTGGCGAGTATGGGGGGTGGAGAAGCAGATCAAAGCCCAATTCGTTCAATTTCGCCATTGTTTTCATCGACTTGTGGCAGGGTGCATTTTGTTCTATCGAAAGCAATCGCGGCACCCACTTGGAAAAAACCTTTTTCATGCTCAATTTTTCATGAAGGATAGTAAATACACTTCCATATGATATCTGTGTCATCTCAGCAATCTCACGGAGCTTCACTTTACGATCTTTCATTATAATTTTTGTCACTTCACTCACATTTTCCGGTGTAACGGCTTCCACAGGTCTACCCGAGCGTTCCGCGTCATTTGTGTCGGTACGACCACGTTTAAACTTGGCGAACCACCGACAAATCGTTGCTTTTGATGGACAAGAGTCCGAATAACATTTTTCAATCCATTGTTTCGCTTGCACGGTGCTTTCACCCATTAAAAAACAATGTTTTATCAAAACACGAAACTCGGGTTTTTCCATTTTTTAAACAAACTACAAAACGACTTTACTCCAACCTCGATAACTCAGCTGTTTCTGGTCGGATCGACTTAAAATTTTGACCCGTTTCAAGCAAAGGTTAGTACTCTAGAAAGACGTGGTTACTAGTTTACTACGAGCGCCATCTCTACTTTAGTCTCGGGACTTATTGATCCATGTGTTATAATGTTGAAAGTTCCAAAGATAAAAAAAGTTCAAACCTCAAAAACTGAATAAATGAAAAGTACTTAAGCTGAAAAGTTCAGGAAATTAAAAGTTCTAACGCTCTGAAACTCTGAAGTTCTATAGTTCTCAAGTTCTAAATTACGAAAGTTCTTGTGTTCTAAAGTTGGAATGTTCCGATGCTCCAATATTCAAACGCACAAAGTTATAAAGTGCAAGGGGACGGGTATAGCGTGATGGGTAAGTCGATGCCCTTTCACGCAGCCCACTTGGCTTCGATTCCCATCCCCGCACATAGGGTCAGAAAATTTTTCTGGCCCGAAGAGGCGAATGACCTTAAGGTTAAAACCTCTACAATTGAAACAAAAACTACAAGGATCAGCCCCATGGGGTTGTTCGAGCCAAGGCAACAGGCCAAAATTTCTAATGATCGACATTTTCAATTAATCGTCACACTTTTGAATCCTGAAATGCACGAGAGTCGGCTTAGATTGATCTTTCTTAGGAACCAACACGCGAACCCAGAATATAGACTCTATTTGTCGTGATTTGTATTTGTTTTATAGCCGACGAAATTACATCAATAGCCCAAATGTATGCAATTATATGTTTGTATATGCTTGTGATACGAATATCGATATTTAAGCTTCTCTTCGCCAGGCTTGTGTTCAAGTTTTGTATGCAAGTAGTTATTTTTATAGCGTTTCTCTACCATTACTACCATTCTGCGATTTCGGTTGCAGCGAACTTTTTCTCATTATCAATCGAGCTCATCTTATATAAATTAGAAATTAATCTTATCAACTCAAAATTTACCCTGGGGTAGTTGTCAATTTCTCAGGCGAAACGACATAGCATGGAATTTCATCCGATCTTGCATGACACAAGATCAGAGCATATCAATTGAAGCTTTAAATCGTTTTATGGCACTTTTCGTCTTGCAGTCTAGCAACAACCTACCTCTAGCATGCTACGCGTAGGACTGAAACGTTAGCTATAATTTCGCTTATATTTATAGATTCGCGTGCTTTCAACAGCTTCTCTTTTGCATCGATTGACCAATCAGAACAATGCTTCCCCTTTGATATATCGCTTACTCCTTCAAAACCGTCGACTATGGCAGGGAAATCCGATATCCCGGAGATTTTTAGCAGACAAAATAGGACACTGCTCGCTAATGATGACCATTTCAATGATATACAATTAAAAATACATGGCTATGAACATTCAAATCAATACGTAGAAATATTTCCAATCAAATGGTTACATAATATTGATAATTGATACAAAATTGAATGAGCTGTAATTGTTCAAAATCATTTCTACGTGTATTTTGCTAGAGTTTCTATATAGAAAACAAAAATGTGTTCCACATTAAAAAAAAGTTATAAAGTTCCAAAATTCATAAGTTCAAAAGCCCAAAAGTTCGGAAGCTAAATAGATTAAAAATTCAAAAATTGAAACTGAAATATTGTAAAGTTAGAAAGGTTAAAAGCTCAAAATCTCAAGTTAAAAATCTCTAAAGTTAAAAGGTTCCAAAGTTTAAAAATCTAAGATTGAAAATTTATAAAGTTGGTAGGCGCTACAGTTCTCAACACTACACGAAAGTTTAAGGGTTGCTGACTTCTAAAGTTTTCAATGAAAATTCCAAAATTCCATAGTTTTAAAAATCTAAAGTGCAGACCAACCTTAAACCTTCATTCTGAATGACACGATCGACTTGTAAACTTTCACACATTCCATAGAAATCCAACAACACCGACAATGACATGCAGACGGCGCTTCGATCGGTTAACAGGTTAACATCGTTGAATTTTGGGGCGGTAGATTCTCAGTTTCCGCCGCTTGAGCATCTTTAGTTTCGTAGATAAATATTATTCAATAAATAGCACTCTCACTACTAAAAAAACACTTGCACTGCCACTCAAAAAAACACCTGCACTGCCACTCAAAAAAACTATTTCAATCAAGTTTTTAACTATAGGGTAACAGAGGTATTTTGGCCCACTTTAGGATTGATTTTATTTTGGCCCACTTTGTAAAAATATCCACCAAATGTTGTAATATCTTTGAAAAACTCTTCCGCAATAGGTAATTTAATGTGATAAGCTTCAAATTAATGCAACATGGGTTACTTAACATCGATAAAATCCGAAAAAAACCGATAAAGTTTTTCAGGTGGGCCAAAATATATGAAGTGGCCAAAATACCTCTGTTACCCTACGTATCAAACAACACATTGAAATTATACTTTTTTGAGAGCAGCACCAGGACACCGCATCGCGCTACCAGTGATGCCAACTCTTCGGTCTAATTAATCTTAAGTTCTTCAATTCAAAAATTAAAAATAATCAGAAGCTGAAAAGTTGAATAAATAAAAAGTTGAAAAGTTCCTAAGATCCAAAGTTTAAATATTCTTAAGACGGTAAAACGTTGAACAGTTCTAAAGTTGAAAGGTTCTAATGCTGGAAAGTTCAGAAAGCTAAAAGTTCTAATGCTTTGAAACTCTAAAGTTCTATAGTTCCAAAGTTCTAAATTTCGAAAGTTCAAGTTTTTAAAAATTCCAAAGTTATGATATTCTAATGTTCGAAAGTTCTTATGTTCCAATGCTCTAATAATCAATCGTTCCGAAGCTTAAAGTTATAAAGTTCCAAAGTTTCAAAATTTCACAAGTTCAAAAGCCCAAAAGTTCGGAAGTTCAAAAGTTTAAAAGTTCTAAAATTTAAGTTAAAATATTCAAAAGTTCAAAATTTGAAGTTAAAAAGTTCTAAAGTTTGAAGAATGTAAAATTGAAAATTCCTAAAGTTGATAGGCTCTGCAGTTCTAAAGTTGAAAAGTGTGAGAGTTCAAAGGTTCAAGAGTACTAATGTTTCTAAGTACTAAAAATGTACAATAGTTTTATTATTCTTACATTCTAAGATTTTGAAATTCTAAAGTTTTAAAGTTCAAATATTCGAAAGCTTCTAAGATCAACTTGAAAAGTGCTAAAGCTTAAAAGTTCTAACATTGATAAGCTCTGAGGTTTCGTTCTTCAATTCAAAAATTAAAAATAATCAGGAGCTGAAATAAATAAACAAAAAAAAAATGAATAAATAAAAAGTTTAATAGTTCTGTAAATCCAAAGTTAAAAGATTCTAAAGTTTAGATGTTAAAACATTGAGTAGTTCTAAAGTTGAAAGGTTCCAATGTTGAAAAGTTTAGAATATTGAAAGTTCTAATGATCTGAAACTCTAAAGCTCTAAGGTTCTAACTAAATTTCGCAAGTTCTAGTGTTTTAATGTTCCGAAGTTCTGATATTCTAATGTTACTAACTTCTAATGTTCTAAGGTTCTAATATTCAAACTTTCTAAAGCTTAAAGATATAAAGTTCCAAAGTTTCAAAAGTTCACAAGTTCAAAATCCCAAAAGTTCGGAAATTCAAAAATTGATGTTGAAATATTTTATAGTTGGAATGTTTCAAAATCTTAAGTAAAAAACTTATAAAGTTTAAATAATCTAAAATTGAAAATTTCTAAAGTTGATAGGCTCTACAGTTCTAAAGTTCAAAAGTGTAAGGGTTCAAAGGTTCAAGAGTACTGAAGTTTTAAAGTACTAAAAATGTGAAGTTTAAAAGTTTTTTCAATCTAGAGTTCTAATATTCCTACATTCTAAGATTTTGAAATTCTGAAGTTTTAAAGTTCAACTACTCAAAAGCACCTAAGATCAATTTGAATAAGGTTATAAAGTTCAAAAGCTTTGAAGTCCAAAGCTACTATGTTCTAAAGGTCTAAAGTTCTTAGGCTCAGAGGTTCTGAAGTTTTAAAGTTTGAAAGCCCGAAAATTCGGAGGCTTTAGACAGTTCACAATTTCAAGTTGAAAATTTCAATAGTTGGAAAGTTCCCAAGTTTAAAAGCTCAAGATCTCAAGTTAAATAATCTCTAAAATTAAAATGTTCTTACGCTTCAAGAATCAACAATGGAAAATTTCTAAAGTTGATAGGCGCTACAGCTCTAAAGTGCTAAAGTTTAAAGATTCAAGAGTTGTGAAGTTTTAAAGTTCTAGAAATGTAAAGCTCCAAAGTTATAGAAATCTAAGGTTACAAAGTTATTAAATTCTAAGATTTTGAAATTCTTCAGTTTTAAAGTTCAAATGCTCAAAAGCTGTAAAGTTCAAGTAGAACAGTTCTAAAGTTGGAAAGTTTTAATTTGAAACACAACTTTAGAACTTTTCAAATTGAACTTTGAAATTTAAAATGTTCTAATAATTTAAAGTTCAACAGTTCAAACGTTTTAATATTTTAAGGTTGTAAGGTTCCAAAGTTCAAAAGTTGAAAAACTAAAAAGTTCAAAAGTTTCAATGTTCCAAAGTTCTTTACTTTTGAAGTTCAAAGCTCCGAAGTTCTAATGGTCTAAAGTTCTATGGTTCAGAAATTCGAAAGTTTCAACGCTCAAAAGCCCAAAAGTTAGGAAGCTCAAAAGTTTGAAAATTCATGTTGAATTATTTTAAAGTTGCAGAATTTAATAGATCTAAAACTCAAGTTAAATATTTGTAAGTTGAAAAGTTCTAAAATTTAAAAAATTTAAAATTGAATATTTCAAAATTTGATAGGCATTACAGTTCTAAAGTTAAAAAGTTTGAGGGTTATAAAGTTCTATATTTCTAAAGTTATAAAGTTCATAAATTCAAACGTTTCCACGTTCTAAAATTTCATGAGTTCCAAGGTTTTAAAGTTTAAAAGTGTCAAAGTTTTAAAGTTTTAAAGCTCTAACCTTCCAAACTTCTTATGTTCTAAAATTTAAAAGGACAGAAGTTGATAAATTGAGCAATGGAATAGCTCTGCAGTTCTAGAGTTCAAATGCTTAAAAGGTGAAATATTGGAAAGTAAAAAAATCAGAATTGCTTGAGTTTTAAAGTCTTAATATAATATATAGAGGTTTTAACCTTCAGGTCGTTTGCCTCTTCGGGCCAGAAAAACTTTCTGACCCTATGTGCGGGGTTGGGAATCGAACCCAGGCGGGCTGCGTGAAAAGCATCGACTTACCCATAACGCTATACCCGTCCCCAACAGTTTAAGGGTTATAAAGTTCTATATTTCTTAAAGTTTAGCATTTCAAAAGTTGAACAAAATCAAAAGTCTAAATAAAAAAATTTAAAATTTTTTGAAGTTTCAAAGTATTAAAGTTCTAAAGTGATGAAATTCTACAGTTCTTAAGTTTAGGAAGATTTCTAAAGTTCTTAACAATAGAAGTTTTAGAGTTCTGAAGTTATAAAGTAGTTGATTCTAATGATCTAAATATCTATAGCTCTAAAATTCTAATGTTTGAAAATTCTTATATTATAAGGTTCTAAAGTTCCAATGTTAGGTTCTATTTTTTCTATGCTTTAATGTTCAGTGCGCTCGTATTCTAACGTACTCTAAAGTTCCAAGGTTTTAAAGTTCAAAAGTGTCAAAGCTTTGAAGTTCTAAAACTCTAACCTTCCAAACTTCTTATGTTCCAAAATTTAAAAGTACAGAAGTTGAAAAATTGAGCAATGGAAAAACTCTGCAGTTCTAAACTTCAAATGGTTAAAAGGTGAAATATTGGAAAGTAGAAAAATCAGAATTGCTTAAGTTTGAAAGACTTAATTTTCAAACATTTTGATGTTCCAAGGTTTAAGAACCAACAGTTCAAAAGTTGAAATAAGTCAAAAGATAAAAAGTTCTAAAGCTTCAGTACTCCAAAGTCCCAAAGTTCTAAGCATCCAATGTTCTAATATTCTGACGTTTTGAAGTTTAAAGTTTTCTAAATTTCAAAGTTAAACAGTTTCAAAGTTCAAAAGTTGTTCAGCACTAACGTTCGAAAGTTCGAATGTTCTGAAGCTCAACTATTCTGAAGCTCTAAACTTGAAAAGTTTTATTAATCTGAAGTTATACAGTTCTAACGTTTTACAATTCTGAAGTGCTATAGCTCTCAAGTTCTAAAATTTCAAAGTACTAAAATTATGTTCAACAGTTCCTAAGCGCTCAAATTTTCATAGTTAACTTATTCCAATGTTCAACAGTTCTAAACATAAAAATTCTTAAATGTTTCAGAGCCTCGTCCTCTCTTGAATTTTGTTTTGGACACTTTTCTGGCTTCGATGCGCCAGGTTTCGGTTTTTCCGTCCAATGTATGTTTCCTTCATCTTCTTAAAGTTACGTGTCGCAATATCAACGTTGACCACGAAGCCGTGTTACTTTTGGCAGACTATGAATTATCGAATTAGAATGATTGCACACTTTTCAAAAAAATGTGTCCTAGTGCTAATAGAGCTAAATTCTCGCAATCCCTGCAAGATTAATATGCCAATATTCAATAAAATTTCACAGTTTTTTCAACAATCTTTTTCCAACTTCAACCAGACAACATTCGACAACCAGAAGAAGCCTCCCACCCGTGTGAGATCATCTTATCAACCGAAATGGTCGCTTTACGGTGAATCATTTCAAATCCACGAGACTGCGGGAGTCACAAACCTCATCCGGAATGGTACGAGAGAGAAAAGCCTATACTAACTATTTGTGCTGCTAATGTCAAATGTTCCTGACCGCAGATTCACACCGATTAAGACGCTGTGCAACCACCGGGTCATCGGAATCAGGCACCGGAACTGACACTCGTTGCGGCACACGGTCCGGGCGGTTCCGACTAATTCAAAAGTGCAGACAATTTTAGCTTCCGCCATAAGTGAAACTATATAACTCACATTTTTCTCCCGGATCAGCCTGCAAAATAGCAGCGGCTCATGTGTGTGACGGCAGTGAAAGAGCAGCTTTCGGAAAGGATTTTCTACTTTCACTCGATTGCCATGACGAATATGAATGATCCTGTTCGGGTGCGGGAGTGGGGCGTGTGTGTGTAAACCGCAGGATGAAATAATCATTGTAATTAGTGGAAACGACGATAATAAAAGCGAATCCTACATTCAGAAAGAAAGCTCTCTAACCGACTAACGAACGGATGGGGGGGGCTGCTTTTGGGCTTGTCCAGGGTTGGAATGAGTCCTGTGGCTGTTCTGGACTGTCTCAAATACATAAATACGAGACATCACCTCCCCATTAGTTCAGCCCTTTGTCGGTTTTGCTGATGATGGGTTCGACGCTTTGGCTTCTAGCTCGTCATTATGTCTGTCTGTGTGTATGTGTGTAAAGTTAATCTTTTACAAATCGGAATTACGTTATAATTACGCGGCGAAAGCCCGCCAGACTGGTAGCGTTTGTCTTTAGCTAGACTGTGAAAACGACCAGCTTAGTTCATCTGGCGTTCGACGGAAACGTTTCGAAAGTGTAGTCCTCCCTCTTCGGATAGGTGCGAACTCTGGTGTACCCTTGCTGTCTCCGGCCGGTGCCAGTGTTGCCAACGGAGGTAGATTGACCGGGAACGAATAATTTATGAGTTTTTGCGCACTTGTGGACCGATGGACTTAAGGACTTGTAGACTTATGAGTTTGTAGCACTGTGGACTTGAAAACTAGAAGATTCGGGATTTAAGATGTAATGAACTTATGGATCTGAGGACACGTAGACTTGTGGACTTCTTGACTTGAGGATTTGTGGAATTGTAGATTTGATGGGCTTGTGGATTTTCAGACTTGAAGCCTTGTAGCCTTGTAGGATTTCAGGACTTGTAGGCTTATGGACTAGAGGACTAGTAGAATCCAGAACATGAGTATTTGTGAAATTATAGACTTATGGGCTTGTGGATTTTTGGGGTTGAGGACTAGTGAACTTATGGACTCGTGGACTTGCGAACTTGTAGACTTTATGGCTCGCAGGCTTATGGCATTTATGAATTGCGAACTTGAGGATTAGTGGACGTGCGGACATCAGGATTTTTGGATTGTAGACCTATGGACTTTCGGTCTTATGGACTAGAGCACTGGGGGACTTGTGGACTTTTAGCGATATGGACGTATGGACTTGAGAGCTTGTGTAAATTAAGATTTATGGACTTGAGCACTGGAGGATTTGCGGACTTGTGAACTTCATAACTTGTGGATTTGCAGACTATTTACATATAGACTCGTAGAACTGCGCACTTCTGCACTTCATGACATATGGACCTGCGGACTTTAGGGCTTGTAGACTTACGGATTTCATAAATTTGTTTACAGAATTATAGACTAGTAGGCTTATGATCTTCAGGACTGGAGGTCTTGTAGACTTGTGGACTTGCACACATGTGAACTTGCGACCTTGTGGACTTGAGGACTTGCAGACTCATGGGTTTCAGAACTTAAGTACTTGTGGACTTATAGATATATGAACTTGTGGATTTAATAAGTAATGAACTTATGGACTTGAGGACATGTAGAATTGTGGACTTCAGGATTTTTTTACTTCGGACGTATGGACTTGAGAACTTGTAGATTCGAAGACTTTCGGACGTATGGACTAGTAGAATCCAGGACTTGAGTATTAGTGTATTTGTAGACTTATGGGCTTGTGGATTTTTGGGGTTGAGGACTAGTTGACTTACAGACTCGTGGATTTGCTCACTTGTGGACTTATGCCCTTTAGTAATTGTGAACTCGAGGACTATTGGACTTGTGGACATAAAGATTTTTGGACTTGTAGACTTATGGACTTTTGGTCTTATGAAGGACTTTTAGCAATATGTACATTTGAACGTAGAAACCTCAGAACTTGTAGAATTCAAGACTAGAGGTTTTGTGGACTGTAAAACTAATGGGCTTGTGGAATTTTGGACTTATGGACTTGAGCACTGAAGGATTTGCTGACTTATGGACTTCAGGAGTTGTGGATTCGTAGACTTGAGAGCTAGTTGATATATAGACTCGTAGAACTGCGCACTTTTGCACTTCATGACATATCGACCTGCGGACTTTAGGGCTTGTGGACTTACGGATTTCAAAAATTAGGTTCTACAATTATGGACTAGTAGGCTTACGATCTTCGGGACTAGAGGTCTTGTAGACTTGTGGACTTGCACACATGTGAACTTGCGACCATGGGTCATGGGTTTCAGAACTTCAGAACTTAAGGACGTGTGGACTTCTAGATATATGAACTTGTGGATTTAAGAAGTAATGAACTTATGGACTTGAGGACATGTAGAAGTGTGGACTTCAGGATTTTTTTACTTCGGACTTATGGACTGGAGAACTTGTATATTTGAGGACTTTTGGACGTATAGACTAGAGAACTAGTAGAATCCAAGACTTAAGTATTTGTGAAATTGTAGACTTATGGGCTTGTGGATTTTTGGGGTTGAGGACTAGTTGACTTACAGATTCGTGGACTTGCTTACTTGTGGACTTACGGACTTTTTGGCCTTATGGACTAGAGCACAGGAGGACTTTTAGAAATATGTACATTTGAACGTATAAACTTGAGAACTTGTAGAATTCAAGACTAGAGGTTTTGCGGACTGTAAAACTAATGGGCTTGTGGAATTTTGGACTTATGGACTTGAGCACTGAAGGATTTGCTGATTTATGGACTTCAGGACTTGTGGATTCGTAGACTTGAGGACTAGTTGACACATAGACTCGTACATCGGCACACTTCTGGACTTCAGGACTTGTGGACTTGCGCACTTATAAACTTTGTTTGTAAAATTATGGACTCGCAGGCTTATGATCTTCAGGACTTGAAAACTTGTAGACTCATGAACTTGCAGTCTTTTGAACTAATGGACTGGTTGAGTAGCGCACTTTTGAACTCAGTTCTGGGACGTAGATGATTTGTTGACTCCTGGGTTCGAGGACTTGTAGACTTATGAACTTCAGGATTTGTGGACTTGACGACTTGTAAACTTATGAACTCAGGACTTGAAGACTTCTAGTCTTATAGAATTCCCTGTATACTTCTAGTCTTATAGAGGACCTGTATACTTATGATCTCTATGACTAGTAGAGTAGTGGACTTATGCAATCGTAGGACTTGTGGACGTCAGGATTTTTGGACTTAAAGGCTAGTGGTATTTTGTACTTATGGAATTGACGATTTGTGGACTTGAGGCCTTGTAGATTTAGGTAATTCAGGACTTGTAGACTTATTGACTTCAGACCTTGAGAATTTATGAACTTGTGGCCTTGTCGACTTATGGACTTAAGAAATTATGGACTTGTGGACCGGGGCACTTGTGGAATTGTAGACTTGTAGGCTTATGGACTTGAGGAATAATTGACGTATGGACTTGTGGCTTTGCGCAATTGTAGACTTATGGACTTGTAAGCTTATGGACTTCTGGATTTGTAGACTTGTGTACTTATAGAATTCAGAACTTGTATTCTAATGGAATTCAGGACTTGACGATTTGTAGACTTTTGGACTTCTGCATTTGTGGATTTACGGTATTGAGGACATGATTTGTAAACTTTGAACTTATGGACTTGAGCACATATAGGCTTGCGGGCTTCAGGACTTGAGAATTTGTGGACTTGTAAACATATGGGCTTGTAAATTTTAGGATTTATGAATTTGATGACTTGAGGATTTGCAGAATTTTTTACTTGAGGACTTGTGGACTTGAGGACAAGACTTCAGGACTTGCGCACTTGAGGACTAGTTGACTTATGGACTTATGGACTTGCGCACTTGTGGACCTTTGATTTGTGAACTTTGGACTTATGGGCTTGAGAACTTGTAGGATTAGGGACTTCAGGACTTGAGAACTAGAGGATTTGTGAATAACTTGTAGACTTGATGATTGTTAGACTTATAGGCTTCTGCATTTGTGGACTGGTTGACTTATGGAATCGAAGACTTGCGCATTTGTGGAATTCAGTACCTGAGGACTTGTAGACTCATGAACTCTAAATAGTTTCAGACTAGATGACTTATAGTTTGATGAAATCAAGGACGCGTGGATTTGTGTACTTGTAGACTAATCAATTTGTGGATTTTTGATTTATTGACTTGAATACTGGAAGATTTTCAGACAGGCTCTTCAGGACTTGAGAACTTCTGAACTCGTGGACGTGCGCACTTGTGTATTTGAGGACTAGTAGACTAATGAACTTCAGTGCTGGAAGACTTGGACCTGGACCTGGACCTGGACCTGGACCTGGACCTGGACCTGGACCTGGACCTGGACCTGGACCTGGACCTGGACCTGGACCTGGACCTGGACCTGGACCTGGACCTGGACCTGGACCTGGACCTGGACCTGGACCTGGACCTGAACGTGAGCTAGATTACAGTGAACATAGTCGTGGACTTAGGAACTTGGATTCTGGATACTTGAACCTGCCAACCTGACTGTATGTTTTAACTTTCTAAGTGAGATGTGAGAGGATTTGTGGACGTGCGGACGTGTGGACTTATGAACTTGTAGACTTGGAAGCATACGAAGTTGTGTATTTATTGGCATGAAAATGTACTGAGGAAAAAGAAGAGATATTGAAATAGAAGCGATTGCAAATAAGTTTGAGAACTGGTATATCGGATTTGGGATTATGACTGGATTTGGAATTATAGAAAAGAGACTTAGTAGGCACTTGGACTTGGATTCGAACATGGACATGGAATTGGAGACTTCTAAATGGAGACTCTGACTTGGATTTGTACTTGGACTTGAAATTAAATTTTTTAGATGAGGCAGGCATTAAAACGAGAATTGTTACTGAGATGGCTACTCAGTTTATGACTAGAACTAGAGCTGAGATTTGGATTTGACGCAAAATTGGGTTTGTGATCAGAACTAGAATGGTGGTCGGGGATGGATTTGGCATTTAGAAATTGGGCTGAGACTGGAAACTAAAACTGGAAGTCTTAGTGCACATTGTGAAGAGAACTTTTCATAAACTTTCAAATATTTTATCTCATTGTCCTAAATATTCTTCATTACAAGAATTGTTGTTCAAAATTTTGCAGCACAAAGAATGCAGAAACCTCAATTTTGAAGCAAATAATGCTAATTCCAGTCATCTATTTATGTCAAGATTAAAACGTATAAATCTTTATATTACCACCTCATCGTCTATTAGAATGCAAAATTCCCACATTATACTGCAACAACATACGATTATCAAGTGTTCACACCGTGCGAAAGTTATTACCTCACCCCGAAAACTAGCAACACTGGTCGGCACCGTTGGAACTCACTAGGAAAAGCGTACGGGACCGTGGTTCGTAGTCCTAACAAAAAGAGGCTTTCCCCTTTTTCGCACAAAAGCCAGGCGAAATTGGTTAGGGCCACATAATGGAACAGATCTGCGAAGTGATAAGCCGTTCGCTATTCAGAGCCCATTCAGAGAATGGTGGCTCCTAGTTTTCGCAGAACTGCATGTTCGCTTCCGTGGAGACGCGGAGGCGCAAATTATGCGGCTATTCGAAAGCCACGAAAATAGTGTATGTGTGTGTGTGTGCGTGTGCGAATATAATTGAATCATTTGTAATGCGGAGCACTGGTTGAAGGAAACCACCGTCATTCAACGTGTGCGCGGCCAACCATGGGGCCACATTCCTTTGACCCCGCACAAAATTCTCCATTGCAATTAACACGCATTTCCAGTGTTCGCCGACGTCCGACCGTGGAATTTCCTAAAGACCAGCAATTAAATCAATATCACCACCTCCCCCCGCACGTTGTCATTACATTGGCGACAGATTCAACAGCTCTGAATTAAATATTTCCGCCGTACTCCGCACACACAACACAGAATACAAATGGCGATGGACCTCCACGTTTCGACATTTCATCATCCATCACGGGAGTCTCGAGGCCCACCACCGTTCGATGGTTCGACTCCGACAGTGGCTCGCTGGTTGGCACACCGCCTCCGGTTTTCCAGCAGTGTTGTCTCGACAAAATGCACTCAGCAAATTGAAATCATACTTTCACGAAATGCAAATAGTTACACTCGGAATCTCGCTGGCATCCGTCGGTTCCGCGTCCGATATCACGTCGTCCGACTGTCGTTCCGTTCCCGGAACGCCGGAATGGAAAAATAATTTTAAAATAAAAACATGCTGAAATTTAACAACATGAATTAAAACATTTTCGTTCAGTTTCGAGTGCTTCCCGCTTTCCGGTTGATACGCCGATTCCAAGGATGGGTTTTATTTGCAGTCGCCTCACAGTCTGGTTGACGCGCACACACACACACAGCTTCAGTCGGCTTCAGTCGTCGATGTGCCGAATTAGCCGCTCTGATTGACGGACGACGGACAGCGGCAAATGGACTCTGTTCGACTGGGACGGTTGGTTGGACTGGACAAGGGCCTCCGGCAAAACCGGTTCGATATCCGACTCTGTGTCCGTTCAACGGAAAACTGCCGCGACAGACAGACAGACAAGGCAAGGCAAATCAAGGCAATGCAACATCCCCAAACGAATCCGGACGGCGTTCGAAGAACACAGTTGCAGTTGCCGTTTGGAGGAAGAATTTGATTAGGTTTAAAATTCAAATTAGATCGGTGAAAGAGGCAACTAATGCGAAATTTGATTAGTTTTGAAACGTAACGGATAATTTTATTCCGTGCCGGGGGTTTAAATTTGATTTTCAGTGAAAAGGTGGTTCCAGCCGGTGAGAGTCCTTCTGGATTGGTGATGGGCTCTTTTCAATTTCGGCAGCCGGAAAAATGCGAGGTTTTGAATTCGATGATGATCCCAGCTTCTGTACCCAATTAGATTTATGACAGTGTCTTTTAATCTCTTGTGTGTCAAAAACTTAATAAATACTTCCCGATCTACGATCTACGACGAACTGTGTCATAAATCAACTTGAACTCTTCAACTCGTCAGCTCGACAACAATGGAAGAGAATTAATGAAAACCTGATTGATGCTACTTTAAAAATTCAATTAATTCAGTTACTCGTCAACACATTTCCATTTTTTATTCAACACACATCAACGTGAAAATCCTGTCCAAATCGAACCCACGATTGACGCCTGGCTGTCAACGAACTCCCAAACGTGATGATTTACGATAGCCCCTAGTTCGTCCTCCTCCATATTGCGGTCCAATTACGAGACGGGAATCGGGACACGGCTTGAACATTTTTTAATTAGCATCATTATCGTTACCGGCTTTTGTCCTATTTCTGTCATATTGAAGTTCCATGGCAGCACCTAATCGATATTATATCGAACACTCGGTCGGGGGTTTTGACGTCGGAACATTTTTCGACTACGGAATGCCGACCCCGTCCCGCGTGAGTATGCATAAAAAAAAGTTAAACAGTTTATTGGTTTCCCATTGAGTTCTCATCCTTCGACCCTGCTGCCGCCACCATCCGAAAGGGTATTACATTTCCAACTTTTCCACCTCATGTGAGAAAATGAAACACATGACCTCCGGGTTTTTTGGGGGCGGACGTTTTCGGGGTCCATTGCTTGATGACGCAACGTCGCCGCAGTCGGACGCAAGATGCACCGGTGTAACACCAACGGACAACATCCCTTTCCAGGCTTCGTTCGTGCCAGACCTAATGGAAGGGTGTTTGACTTCCTTGAACTTCCTTGTCGTCGTCGGCGTCGTCGTCGAAGAGAATTGCGGCAGGTGAAGCGTTAAATTTACTTTCAATAGCTCAAAATGGATGTTCGCGTGACAAGTGGAGTGAGGATTTTTGTTTCACCTGTTAATATACGGAGACAGTGAAAGGCTTTCCGAGTGACTTTACACGCGTGCTTCGATTGAAAACGGAGCCGCCGCTTCGTGCCGAGTGTAGATTTTCCCGGTTGCTTTGGTGTGATGCGATGGAACGAAATAAAATTTTAATTTATTCGTTTTACGCCGACAAGCTGTCGGCGGTTAAAATTCATGCGATGTTTTTGTTCCATGAGCTCGGTTTTTGGATGGGTTTTGGATTCTAGAAATTCTATGTATTAAGAATAAACTCAACATTTTAGGGGTTTTACGCTTGTACAAAAAGTACATATTTCGTTTCGATTTAGTTACCAAGTCTCCAAGTTTTCTAGAGTTCCAGTTTCCGCGTTTCCATGTTTCCAAGATTCCAAATGTCCAAGTTACGAAGTTTCCAAATTTCTAAGGCTTCAAAAATTGTGAAGGTGTAGTCTTCAAGTCTTCAAGTCTTCAAGTCTTCAAGTCTTCAAGTCTTCAAGTCTTCAAGTCTTCAAGTCTTCAAGTCTTCAAGTCTTCAAGTCTTCAAGTCTTCAAGTCTTCAAGTCTTCAAGTCTTCAAGTCTTCAAGTCTTCAAGTCTTCAAGTCTTCAAGTCTTCAAGTCTTCAAGTCTTCAAGTCTTCAAGTCTTCAAGTCTTCAAGTCTTCAAGTCTTCAAGTCTTCAAGTCTTCAAGTCTTCAAGTCTTCAAGTCTTCAAGTCTTCAAGTCTTCAAGTCTTCAAGTCTTCAAGTCTTCAAGTCTTCAAGTCTTCAAGTCTTCAAGTCTTCAAGTCTTCAAGTCTTCAAGTCTTCAAGTCTTCAAGTCTTCAAGTCTTCAAGTCTTCAAGTCTTCAAGTCTTCAAGTCTTCAAGTCTTCAAGACGTCAAGTCGTCAAGTCGTCAAGTCTTCAAGTATTCAAATCTTCAAGTCTTCAAGTCTTCAAGTCGTCAAGTCGTCAAGTCGTCAAGTCTTCAAGTATTCAAGTCTTCAAGTCTTCAAGTCTTCAAGTCGTCAAGTCGTCAAGTCTTCAAGTATTCTTCAAATCTTGAAGCCTTCAAAGTTTTAAAGTCTTTCGTTCCGTAGTCCCAAAGTTCTGCGCATTCTTAGTGTCGGAGTTCTTCAAATTGAAAACTCCGATATTCCAATGATCTGAAGTCTCGAATTATACAACATCATGGCTTTCTGTGTTGTATTTCTGAAGTTACGAAAGAGGAAAGCTCCTACTGTTCTATAGATCCAATGCTCAGAGTTCCAAAGTGATTAAATTTCAATTCTGATTTTCTTCAGTTCCAAAATAACATTGTCGTAAACATTTCCAAAATTGTTTTATTGTTCTGGAACTTCTACACTATTCTAAAATTTCGATATTCTCATGCATCGCAGCCTGATAATTTCAAATGTCACAGATTCGAAGCTCCAAAGTTCGACTTTGTGAAGCTCCAGTATCTCATAGTTCCGAATGTTCAAAGCTTCAAAGTACTGAAGTTCCTTGGTTTCTTAGTTAACAAAATCTTAGAATGTAAAGTTTCCGAAGCAACATAGTTTCTCAGTTTCGATCTCCTACGATTCCAAAGTTCGCTATTCTTAAAGTTCCAGAGCTCAAACATTTTCTGGGATTTTACAAAGTTTGAAATTTGTTTATTTGTTCTATAGAGTTTCGAAAGAACTTTTTCCGAAATCATTCACACTTATTCTGAACTGCATCGTATTGATTTTTCGATCGAATCTTGACTCTAGGTTATTAAAAATACAAATGAACGACGACTTGGATGAAAAATTTCACACTTCTTAAATTTCTTTCGTATGGATGGAAAGACCGACTCGAATCACAACTGATTTTAAAATACGTCGATAGCATCGTCGCATGCACTTTTCTCCTAACCGTTGTAACTGTTGATTGTTCAAAAGTTATGTCAGAAAAAAAGTTGTGGGGAATCAATTAAAACACTCTAATAAAATATACACTAAAAGAAGCTGACATTTTCAAGAATAGGAAAATTAACCAAAAAATTTGTCTAAAATAAACGATTTACGGGGGACGGATAGTAGCGTGAATTGGTAAGTCGATTCCTTCCATTTTGGGTCAGAAAATTGTTCCGTTCTAAAGAGATGAAAACCGGGCCTACGTTCAAAAGTCGGTTTTCACAGTGATTACATAGCTAGTCCATATGACAAAGGCAAGACGATTTCAAGACTCTAAAAAAACGTAGTTTCACGTTAAAAGCATTTTTACACGTCGATCCAAAAGTGCTCTGTCTGATAAGGAAAGCAATATTACTTTTCCCAAATTTCGGTTTTGTTCGTCAAGGCATTCTCTCCCTGATAGACCAATACAATTGTTTAATTTGCCTATCAACATTTCTACCCCACTTTTGTGTCACGATATCTCGTTAGCCTTAGAAAATGCTGCAGTCTCAGTGATAAACTTATTATTCGATGCAAAGCTCTTTTCAGCAAGCTTTTTTTTTAATTTGACGATAGAAATTAGTCGCTGGGGGCTACATCTGGCGAATAGGGTGGATGCAAATGACAATTTTTTTTAATTATAAAATATAGGTAACGATATGTTGAAAACGTGGCTCCCAATTTGTAAACATATTCATGCTCAAGTGCTCATGAAAAATAGGATATTTTTACGATGTCGATTTTCCATAACGATAGAATTAACATTCGGATTCGGATTCCGGAAGAACGAACTCATTTGGACGACCAAAGCGTAGTTTCGTATCGGTGTTTGCCCGACCACGTGCAAAATTGAGCGAAAGAGTCAAAAAGCAATTATGAAACTATTTCTTCACTGGCATAAAGACTGTCCCAGAAAGTATGGACGCAACCAAAAACCGCTGCCATTCCGCAATGGTTCAGAATCCGTCAGTTTTTATGGCTCCGTCTTGTTGTTTACACTCTTCTCTAACCACTTGTGCAGTTGTTTATTCGTTTTCATTAGTTTGTTTCGAAATGCGTGGACTTTCAGCAGAACAACGTCGAAAAATTGTATGCAGATGGTGCACAAAACGCGGACTGTCGCTGAGAAAGATAGCAAAAATGGAAGGAGTAAGTGAAAAATCTGTGCGAAATGCAATCAGGAAGTTCGGTGAGAATAACACCTTTGAGGATAAACCGAAAACAGGTCGAAAAAAGGTCCTGCTAACCCTCAGTTGGATAAACGTATACTGAAGGCGTTCGAGCAAAAGAAGGAGGTTTCAGTTCGGGATGTGGCCAAAAAATTGGGCACTTCGAAGTCAAATGTTCTTCGCGCTAAAGAACGTTTGAATCTTCGAACCTATAAGAAGCAGAAACAACCAAAACGTAGTCCGAAACAAGAAGCATCGATCAGGCCGAGGGTTCGAAAGCTACGATTCTTGCTGGAAATTTGAACTGCATAATCATGGACGACGAAACCTACGTGGAACTCGATTACAAATCCTTGCCGGGACCACAATATTATACGGTGCGAGAAGGGCAAGTGTTAAACCAGTCCGAGACATCGATTGAAGTCGAAAAATTTGGTAAGAAAGCTATGGTCTGGCAAGCAACTTGTACCTGCGGTCAGATTTCGAAACCCTTCATCACCACTGCATCAATGAACAGCGAAATATATATCAAGGAATGTTTACAAAAACGACTTCTACCCATGATTCGAAGCCACAAGGATCCTATTGTCTTCTGGCCAGATCTTGCTTCTTGCCACTACTCGAAATCAACGGTAGAATGGTATACTACCAAAAATGTCACTTTCGTCCCAAAAGACATGAATTCACCAAATTGCCCATAACTTCGAAAAATTGAGGAATTTTGGGCATTATCGAAGGCACATCTTGGGAAACATGTCTCGGCAGCTGGAACCATTCAACAGTTCGGAAAAGATTGGAAAAAAGTGTCAAAATTTGTCGCCAAGAAGTCTGTACGGAATTTAATGAGGAACGTTCGCAAGAAGGTGCGCCAGCTAGTCTACAATGGCTAAGTAGCAAATGTTGAGAGTAATATTCTGTTGTTGTAGTCTAATATTATCAGTATATTGAATAAAATTTGAATATCTAACACTTGTGAATTATTTACAGCGAAATCAAAGTGCGTCCATACTTTCTGAGACAGTCTTTAGTTTTTTTTTTTAATAAAAACAGATTTTTTTCTCAGTTATTTGTAATTGTCTGACAGCACAGGTAACACCCGGATGAACCGAATGTCAAGCAATTTCGACAGATGACATCTGAAGATTGTCTCTATTGAACGCTAGAGGGATTCCAATTAGTAACGCCATCTGTCTGTCAGACCGGAGACTTTTTGATCAACGTGTTAAAGTTTCGTTTTCGACAATGACTGGACACAACATCGTTTTCTTTTCAATGTCACTACGAATCTGTTTGCTTAATTAAGTTTTGTTATATTTAGGGATTCTGTTTTTAGGAAGAATTCATTTGAAGAATTTGTCGCGGCAGATTACCGTTCACTGGACATTTAGTGCGGATGCAATTGGAAATAATTGCCAAGGTTCGTAGCTCACTTACTGGATGTGGATGCAATCATAGAAAATACCGCGCGTTCGGCAGGAGTAGCAGAGAAAGTAATTACATCTTTCAAGTGAACTGGTGAGTGATAAAAACTTATGATGGACTCCCGACAGCAACGAGCCAACCAAGAGTGGGATAAAATGCTATGAAAAATAGGTTAAGAAACGCAGAATGACTTGACTTGACTTTACTCAGCCCCGTTCGGCCATAACATCTTTTGAAACAAACATTACACCTCCCACCAGTAAATCGCTTCCAAAGCCACCTTCCATTCATTACAGCATTTAATTTTCCTTACGCTTTATAGTTTTTCTTTCTGGTGGCTGGGTGGTTGAAAGGATAACCACATCCGCCGCCCCAGAAACAACCAACTTTGGTAGTTATCGTCTTTATAGGTCGTGCCTGTCCACTTACCCCTCTCTCATCCGACTGCCTGTCCCCTCTTTCCGTCCACAGAAACGGACGGGGATCATCTACGTAGGATTGAAAACGAAGAAAAAAGACCGACCGACCGACAGACAGACACAAACCGACCGACTAAAAATCATCCGCCCTCCCCGAAAAGGTAACAGTCATCGACAGCCCTTGGCCACGTTCACAACCGGTTTTCGACAGGTGAGTGGGGAAAGTAAAAAAAAAACGGAACACACACTCACTCACGAAGAAAACAAAACCGCCTGACGGTTTTATGGGAAAACTTTTTTACACGGTGCAAATTCCGAACGGGTGACGGGTGGTGTGAAAGAATTTTCCGGAAGGAGATTTTCTTACCATAATTAAAACTTCCCGTACCCGTTTTCGGTGGTCTCGGAGTCCTCGGTGCGTAATTGGTGCGATTGGTCCCGTGAGTGTACTTCGCGACGAGTGTCGGAGTTGCCACTTTCAAGTTTGTGTCGGATGCCGAAAGTAGCCTGCCTGCTTAGTTGTGATGAAGGAGGCATTAAGCTGAGTTTTGTTTTGTGCTTCGCCAAAGCACGGGCTGCTGTGGTTTTTGTGAAAATAAATAAACAACGACAAACCTCAACTATTTGGTTGTGCGCGCTTGTCTTAAACGATAGACTTTCGGTGTTCGGTTGTGCGATTTTCGCAACAAGGACTGTCTTTCGTTTGGCCGTAAATTCAATCTAGCTTTTGTTTCATTTTCAGATCATTGCGGTTTTCGGTTTCGGAAGATAGACGACGTCGGCGGCAAGAATTGAGCGCATAAAACACACCAAACATTCAGCACTAATTAGTCCCAACGGAGAAGCCCAAAGCAGGAAGCCAGGAGAGCCGGAGCTTATGCTCGACTAAAGTACGTGATTGTGGTAACGGTTTTTGTGTAGGACCTTCGGCTGCCCTTGGCTGTCCCGCTCTAGAACCGTTCAAAACCGGTGCAGACTCGGTCCATAGTTCGCAAAACAGCTGTAGCTGAATGCCAAAAATCTACGACAAGTGAATTAAAACAGCTTCCCCTTTTCGGTCTGTAATTTAACACGATTTTCCTGTACCGATAGTTCTCGCACCTCCTCGGTCCAACGAGAACGAGTGCATCCAGTGCAACTCGACACGTTCCGGGGGGCCCGAAGCGGGTACGTGTTGCAACACCAACACCTTCTCCGTCCCGTCCCAATGCCCCATAGGTGGTAGGTGCCAAACAGCGTGACACCTCGGTATTTGAAGTAGATACTCCGGAACAATTGAGCAGACTAAGCCCACCGAACCACCGAACTGACCGACGAGCAGCAGCAGTCAGACTCAGCCGGGTTCGAAAATTGTAATTCCGGAAATGATCCTAGCCGGTGATTTAGTATTCCGACTGCATTCCGTGGTTCTGTTTCAATGCTTCTGCACGGCCATGGTCGCAGTCGCAGTTTTGGCAGCGGCGAAAACTTCATCATCAACAACAACAACAACAGTCGATTCCGTTGCCGTTGGTGGCAGTGGAATTATCGCCGGTTCCGGATCCCTCAACGGGAACTGCAGTGATAACATCATTCCGATGGTATCCGCCGGTGGTTCGCGAACCCGGGCCATCTACGATGACAAACTCCGTCCGGTTGCGATGCAAAAGTATCACCGTCTTTCGGGAGGTAAGCTTGATCGGTTTTTTTTGTTAATGTGCTGTCAAATTGCGCGAGTGCATTCGGATGTCGGTGGGGGACTAATGTGATGAAACAATTTGACAGTTTCGAAAAGTGCGGAAATCGGGTTTTGGTTTTCCTTCCGCGATGTTGTGCGGTGCGGCGGTTCAACATAATCTGGTCAAATTCAGGATGAAACGATTGCAGAATGGACATTTTGTAGCGATTTCTGAATTAAATTTCCGAGGTTTGGAAGAGGTAGAGAACATCGGTTGCCACTGAGCAATTCCAGGAATGAGTAGACGAAAAAGTGACAAAATCAGAATCGATCTTCTCCGATTTGGATAAAACTTTGCACATGGTTTACGTATGGCAAACCATAAGTTTGGAATCGATTGAGAGGCCAATCCGACTCACGACTGATTTTTAAAAAGAACGTATAAATTGCCCTTTTCAAATCGTTGGAACTCGGAAACCGTTAATTGTACAAAAATGGCGTTCAGAAAGAAGTTGTAGGAAATCGATTGGGCATTCTAAAAAAAATACACTGAGAAAAATTTTTGATTTTTTTTCTCAATAATTACAAAATAATCAGAAAAAGTTAAATAAAAAAGCATGGTTTCAATTTTTTTTTTGATAATTTTTATTTTGAAGTGGTTATTAAATTAGAATCCTGGCCTAGGTATAGAATAGAGTTGCAGAAACTTGCTCCAGAAATCAGTTTAAAAAATCAGATCCCGTCCAGAATGCTAAGTTTCAGAATTCAGTTCCCGATCCAGAATTTAGGGTTAGAATCCAACTCCTAAAATCACCTTCAGAATCCAGCTACAGAATTAAGAATCTATAGATATAGAAACGTAAGTTTACACGATTTTTTCTAAGTGTATAAACCTAAATTCAGTTTCAGAATCTAGTGCCAAAATCTTGTTCTCAAATTAGTTTTCAGAACGCTGTTTTGAAGCCCAGAAAAAAAGCCAGAATATTCAGGTCCAGAATCCAGTTCCCGAATCCTTAGTTCAAGTTTGAAGTTCCCAGAGTCCGGGTCCAGAAGGTCGCTCTAAAATTTGGATCCAGTTTTAAATTCCGAAAAACGTTTCCAAAATGTTGGCTCAGAATCCAGCTTCAGAACTCGGTACTGGAATCCTGGTCCAGAATTCAAGTTTAAAATGTAGTTTCCAAAATCAGCTTCAGAATCTAGGTGCGGAATTCAGTAGCAGAATCCTGGTCCAAAAGTCAGTCCTAATATTTAGTTCCAAAATATAGCACCAGAATTCTTCAATTCGATTCCAAAATTCAACCTAAAGTTATGTTTTAGATCGCGACTGAAATTGTTCGTAAGTGATTTTCACACAAAAAAAATCATCGATCAGCAAACTCGCTGAAGAAAAGTTCACCACTGATTTTTTTTTTGCAAACGCGATTCTCACTGAAACTGATTTCACATGGCAAAAAATCAGTTGTTTATTTCTAAAATCGTGATTTCTAGTTTCGAAATCCTGTTCTGGAAACTTATTTCCAGTATTCAATTCTAGAATTCTGGTTAAGTATTTGATTCCAGAAATCAGTTCTAGAATCCAGACTCGAAATTCAAGTTTAAAACTCACCTTCAGAATAAAGGAACAGAATTGACCTGCAGTTTCTGTTCCGAAATTCGATTCCAGAACTCAGTGCCAGAGCCCAGAATAAAGAATTCCGTTCTTAAATTCAAGTTTGTAATCCAGTTCCTAAAATCAGTTCACGAAACGAGTCAATTCTAGAATCTACAAATCAATTCTAGAATCAAGACCCAAGTTTAGATTTTTTTTCAGAATCTAGAAACAGATTCGAGTTGCCTAATTCAGTCGAAGAATCCTGGTCCACAGAACTCAGCTGTAGAACTCAGGTCCGAAATACTGAACCTTAGTTCTGTCCGTAAATTCGATTCCAGAATTCAGTGCAGAACAGTGGTGTCACGTACAACGAAATTGCAAAACGGGTGAAAGTGCACCACACCAGTGTCAAAAATATTATCGAGAAGTTCGGTAAGACCCTTTGCATGAAGGATTTGCCCCGATCCGGTAGAAAAACGGGTCCCAGCCAGCCCGGTCGGGACTTGAAAGTGGTTGAGTACATCAGGAAAAACCCATCGGCGTCGACGCGGGATTTGGCCAAGCAGTTCAATACGAGCATCGGGATGATTCAACGGATCAAAGTTCGGAACTCCCTGAAAACGTACAAGAAACAGAAGGTGCCGAAAAAGTCCTTGGTACAGCAAGTTCAGGCCAAAACAAGAGCGCGAAAACTGTATAACCGGATTCTACAGAATAAAGACGGATGCATCCTGATCGACGACGAAACCTACGCCAAGGAAGACTCTCGAGCGCTGCCCGGACCACAATATTATACAAAATCGGTGTACCAGGACCTGGACGACGCTGACACCACGGTGGCGATGGCAGAAGGTGTGGGTCTGGCAAGCAATTTGTACCTGTGGTTTGCGGTCGTCGATTTTCTTCACGAAGGGCACAATTAACGCCAAGGTGTATGAGGAAGAATGTTTGAAGAAGAGAATGCTGCCACTGTACAGAAAGCATAAGGCTCCTCCACTCTTCTGGCCGGATTTGGCTTCAGCCCACTACGCCAACTGCGTTCTACAGTGGCTGTCAAAAAATAATGTACAATTCGTGGAAAAGGACATCAACCCACCGAACTGCCCGGATCTTCGGCCAATTAAAAGGTATTGGGCAATTGTCAAGCGGCACTTTCGGAAGGTAGGTACAGTGTCCCAAAACATGCAGGAGTTCAAAAAAAAAACTGGACAGCTGCCACCAGGAAAGTCACAAAAGTAACTGTGCAGAATTCAATGAAGAATGTCAAGTCCAAAGTGCGAGCGTTTCACAGACACTAGAATTTTCTTCAATATAATCAGTGAAATTCACAAAAATGTAATTTTTCTACAATACATCGAAAACTGATGTCAAAATATGTTTTTTTTCGCTTTTTTATTCAATAATCAATAATGCTAACTACTTTTCGAAACACTCCTTATTTTGAAAATTTTTTTCTGTAATCTTGGTCCTGAGTTTGATTTTCGATTTCAGTTCTAGAATCCAGGTTCAAAATTCAACCTCACGGATTCAAAAATCTTCTATTCGAGAATCATATCAGATATGTTCAATGAGCGAACTTTTTTCTTAAATATCATCGAGAAGAAAGTTCGCTAGTGAGTTTTTCACAACTGATTTTCTGCCATGTCGGATCAGTTTCAGTGAGAGTAGCGTTTACAAAAAAAATCAGTAGTGAACTTTTCTTCAGTGAGTTTTCTGAACGATTTTGTGTGAAAATCACTTGCGAAAACGATTTTTCGTAATTTTGATTACTTCCCAACACTGGTTTGAAAAAATCAATTCTGGAATCCAGTTCCAGAGTCCAGCTCTCCAGAACACGGTGCTAGTATTCACGTTTGAAATTCAGTTCTATAATTCCGCTCTGGAATTCTGGGTCAGAATTCAGTTGCAAAAACTGTTTCCAGAAGTCAAATGCATTATTGACTTTAAAATTGAATTTTGCAATATTCCAAAATTGGCCGGCCACACCAATCAAACAAATTTTGTTTGGTACCGTAAAATCCTACCCGCAACCACGGAAGAGACAGAAGAAACAACCAAATAACTTAATTCCTAACAAAACAGTTCGAATTAAGCTTCACCACAAAACCACTGCGCTTCGATCTGCAGCCTCCGACCGAGAAGCGGTGACGGTCGATTGATGACGGACGACCGACCGGTCCTGCGGTCACTGAGAAGCCCTGTCCGGTGCAGACAATTTCGCCGACGGCAGTAGGATGAATGACGGTCAGTTTAATTTATTGTAAGCCCCAACCGGATGGACAACAAACAACAAACCCTTGTTGGTTAACTTCCGGTGGATTCACATACGTGTTCCGTCTCGCACCGGGGTTGTATGCACCGACCGACCGACCGACCGGGACTGGATCAGGGCTAATCCCGGATTGACTAGTTTGAAATCGGTTTGCTGTTGGTGTTCCTGCGGCCGCGCTACCCCCGGCGAAGGAAGTTTTAATACAGGAAATTAGTATGTTTTGGGAAGGATTTCCTGGGCCAGTGGGAATTTCCAATTACATACCGAGCGCACATTTTGACGTGATGGATTGAGGGGTTCGGCTTCCTTCCCGTTTGCTCATTGATTGTAGCACATTACTTTTTTTTGTTGGTCTCACAAATTCACTGACGTCTAGGCTTCGACAGGGATTTAATTTCCGCCTGCACGGGGGGGGATCACGGATTGATTGATGTGAATGGTCAATTCCGGCTGCACGATCGATGCAATCATTTCGACCTCGACCCTCGGAGGCGTTCGTCTTCTTTCTCCGGGCATAACTGGCTTGACATAATTCACTTTTGTCTTGTCCATTTCATTTGAGTTTTTTCTTCTGTTTTTCGACTCGCTCTCTCTCTCTCTCTCCGACTGTCGAAAGAGAGAGAAGCTCCCGTGATCCAATCACTGTCCGGACACCGTAGTCGACTACGATGCGGAACAACCGGTCAGTGATTGAACGACTGACGGACAGCATTTTGTGACCAGCAGATTTTTTTTACTGCCTTTGATATTGTCCTTTTTTTCTTCCGATTTTCTTTTGTTTTTTTTTTGTTCCTCAGAACTCGGACAGAGCTGCTCGAACACGGAGGATTGTCGCCCGGATGCATACGAGTGTGGTGACATAAAGCAGATTTGCGAATGTGCCCCAGGATACCGACCGGATGATGGCGGACGAAGCTGCGTCGGAGGTGAGTGTGCGAAAAGGAGGCATGTTCAAAAACTGGTGAACGAGCGAATCCAAGAAATCCAAACCCGGTTGCTTAGTTAATAATTTATGACGAATCCTGATACCTTGTTATGCAATGTCAAACTCAATGAGGAAAGAAAGCTCGATACACACAGTGCACACGTCGTTCGATTATGTCATTCTGCCCGATTTCGATTCGATGGAGTAGAATCCTTCTATTTTTTTTTTCTTTGCTATCCTGCTGAAATGCCACTAAATGATTACGACACTGTGTCTCTCTCTCTCTCGCTCTCTCCACACGCATGAACACGTGCAATAAATTGTGTATTCCGTTGGAAATTTAATATTCATCTGACGTCGTCATACCGTTTCCAGTACATTAGTTTATCACTTTTGTTGTGCAGCATTTATTGTCAAATGTTCTTCGAGTGTGTCCTCTATTCTCGTCTTGATGTTCGACACTATCGACAAATAGGGATGGCCAAAAAAAGCGAACACTCCCCAAATTAGTAATTTGTTACATTGCTAGTAATTAATTTTTTCTTGCCTTTCGTTCTATTGAAATTATGTGCCTTCCCAAATAAAGCAGCTTTTTGGTCATTTTTGATTTTTGGTTGCATTTTCGAATCGTTTTTTTTTTTTGCATCGTACTATCAAACACTTTTTTTCTAGCAGTTGATGTGAGCATTTTTTTCGGAATGGTTTTTCAATCAGTTAACTTCGAGCAGATTTCTCGTGTAGTTTTTCTAGTCCTTTTTCGAGCAGCAGCAATTTTGGAACGTTTTTTATTTTTCTAGAAGATTTTTTCGAGCAGTTTTCTCCATCAGTTTATTCTGAAGTTTTTTTTATTCAATCAGTACTTTCCGGAGAGGGGTTTTCAACCAGTTAATTTCGAGTGATTTATTAAGACAATGTTTCTCTTTTTTCGAACCGTTTTTCAGCATTTTTTTCTAGCCGATTTTTATCGAGCAGTTTTTCCAGCACCGCTTTTTGGTCATATTTCATTTTTGGTTCCAGTTTTGAACCGGATCTCTGCATCGCACTAACAAGCACCATTTTTTTTCTTTATTTTTTTTTTAATAACTATTTATTGGAATATGAGTTAAAATTAATTTATTAAGATTTAAATTGGGTGTTCAGCCACAAGTGGTGACTTTTCAGCCCTATTATATATATATGATTTGGTTATTATAATGAGGACATTATTTGCTTCCGCAATTCTGAGATTTTTGTGTAGGGAAAATTCTAAACCAACTTGTATTGTATAATGGGGAAAAAGAAACTTATATACTAACTTACTAACTAATACAAAGAGCGAATCGATTCAATTGAAGATTGCATCGATTTTTGTCGGAATTTGCTTATAATATTATGTGACATTACATCTAATGGTTCTATATTTGTGAGTCTGTGTAACTCATTTGTACTAAACCAGGGAGGACGCTTCAAAATCATTTTCAGAATTTTATTCTGAATCCTTTGAAGCGTTTTCTTCCTGGTGGAACAACAACTTGACCAAATTGGTACTGCATAAAGAATGGCTGGTCTGAAAATTTGTTTATAAATTAACAATTTGTTTTTTAGACCGAGCTTAGAATTTCTGTTTATAAGAGGATATAAACATTTAATATATTTATTACACTTTGCCTGGATTCCTTCAATGTGATCCTTGAAAGTGAGTTTTTCTATCAAGCACCTTTTTCTTAACAATTCATAAGAAATCTCACCTTTTCCCGAGCAGGGCTTTAGCAGGATTTTCCCATAAGTTTATTTCTAACGATTTTTTCCAGTCAATTTCTGGTTCGATCAATCAATTTTTACTTTTGAACAGTTTTCCTCGTTGAGTTCAGCTCTTTTCTTTGAATCAGTTTTTTTATGAGCAGATTTTTGAATCAGTTATTTTTGAGAAGTTTTTTCTGAAATTTTTCCTATCAGTAAACTGCGAGTGATTTTTCGAGCAGTTTTTCAGCATTTCCGTTCTAGCAGATTTATTTCAAGCAGTTTTTTCGCGTAGTTTTTCCAGTTCTGTTTTTGAGCATGAAGCGATACATTAACAAATATTTTTGTTTTTCGAGCAGCTTTTTAGTAGTGTTATGAGCAAACTTAGTTTCAAGCAGTTTTTTCAATCAGCTTCGTTATTTTCGAGAAGTTTTTCTACTGCAGTTTTTCGTTTTTTGTTTCGAACAACTTATTTAAAACATTTCTGTTTTTCGAGCAGCTGTTTAGCAGTTTTTTGAGCTGATTTTTTCAAGCAGTTTTTCTGACAGTTTTCTTCTAAGCAGTTTTTTTTCAATCAGTAGTTTTCGGAGCAGTTTTGTCCATCTGTTCAAGCGATTTAGTTTCGTGATAGTTTATTTAAATCAAGTATTTTTCAAGCAGATTTTTTTCAGTTTTTTTATTTCAATTTGTATTGAGTTTTTATTTTCATTAAGTTGTTTTCGAGAAAAATTCTCAATAAGTTAATTTTAAGCGGTTTCTTTCGAGAATTTTTTTCTCAATCAGTTATTTTGTCGAGCAGCTCTTTAGATATATTTTTTCTAGCAGATTTTTCCAGTCCTATTTCAAGCAGCTTGTTAGAACTGTTTTTTTTTTTGTATTTATATACCCGCTACTCAAAGGTTTGTTACAATTTTTCCGAATAGTTTTTTGTCGAGCAGTTTCAAGAGTTATTTTTGGAGCAGTTTATTTTTGAGTAGTTTTTCTAATCAGTTTTATTTTGTTCGGTTTCTAAGTGTGAATTATTGAAGCTGGGAATTTGTTTTTTCGAGCAGAATTTTTGAGGAAATTTTCCAATTTTTTCTTTTGTGAAGTTTTCCAAATTGGAAATATTGAAGCAAGACAAAAAATTTTACAGCAGATTTTTTTTGGAACAGTTTCATCGTGTATTTTTTTTTTCAGCAATATTTTCACGAATTCTTTCTGGGCATTTTTTCAAGTAGCCCATTTTTTGATCAGTTTTTCCGGATAGTTTATTCAGTTTTATAATCAGTTTTAAAATGTCTAAATTGGAAATTGTAAAGTTTTTTTTTTAATTTTTCGAGTAGTTTTCCAGCAGTATTCTTAAGTGTTTTTTCGAGCAGTTTGTTTCGAGCGTTGCAACTGAAATTGCTTAAAACAAACTTTTAACATTGTGGAGGGTTCAGTTTTTCCGGAGCTGTGTTCGCATGAGATTTTTTGGAATGTGTTTTTCATTCAGTTTTATAAACTGGAAATATTGAAATTTAACATTCCGTTAAGAGTTAAGTTTTGAGTTTAGAGCTTCTCCAGCCAACCGATCTTCAACTTTAGATTGGATGTCGGCTGTTTAAAAACCAAATAAAAACATTGGAACCATTGATTAATTGTTGAGGGTTGCGTCCAAAACCAGAAATGCAACATGATCACCTCTACGGCAGCGAGCGAGCCCACATTCGACGGATGACGGCATTCAATTTTCCTGTTCCCGATGAAAGGTGCGGACTCGTTGTGCTTTTACTTTGTAACGAACGTATTTAAATAGTATTATTTGTTTGTACGCTCCCAGAATAATAGAGGAAGTTGCTACCTGTCATGACTATTTTATTTCTCCGATGAATCGATTCGATTACCATTCAGCAGCGTTTGGTTGGGTGTTCGGTTTTGTTCCGATGACAAGAGGATTCCCTGTCATAGTCGGTGATTTCTTCGCCGGGACCACGCTTCTTCCGCTGCGTGTTTTCATTGCATAATATTACGATAGCTCTCGTAAAACGTCGATTGTCGCCAATGGAGTGCAGTTTTTTTTCTTCTTCTGTCAAACAATTTCCACCGAGTTGCCAAGCGCACATGCAACTTTTCACAGCTTTCCTGACACAACTGCGAGAACGCAGCGTACTGAAGTTCAAACGATCCAAGCATGCGAGGAGTTTTATCTATTCGCATTACTTTCCACGTGGAAAAAAAATCATAAACTGTTTACTCTTGGCAGCCCTTTCGGGTGGAAAAATGAAACCGTTATTTGTGCAAGTAGCGAGTGAAACATCCTATAGTTGAGAAGAGGACAGGAGAAAAAAAACACAATGAGGCAACTTCATAAAAGTTTTATTTTTGCTGTAAAGCGTAAGCTTCTTTTACTTTCTCAGACGCCAACGTAAAACTGTTCCGGAAAATTTTTCTATTGTCAATGACACCCTCTCGAAGTAATGCACTGATGCAGTTATTTAGGAATCTTAAAACTTCAGACTGTCAACTCGGGCTTTCAGCGATGATGGTAAACTATTTTTCCCCCCACGATGGAAGTTGATGGCATTCGGATATGCAAATAGCAGAAGACTTTTTTTCACTAAACCCAACTTAATCTTTTTTTTTAATTCTGTTTTCTTTTCATCTGGTGTCCACACACACACACACACTGACGGAAAAAAAGCCATCGGAAAACGCTGTCAGTACGACGCCCACTGCATCACCAACGCTTACTGCAAAGGACAAATGATCTGTACGTGCAAGCGCGAATACGAGTATCTCTCCGAGGATAAGTGGTCATGTCAAGGTAATTTGTCAAACTCCGAAAGAGAGAGTAGTTTCCTTCCCCCCTTCCCGTCCACCAAACAAATGCAGACGATCGCACCGGGAACCGGGATGGAAATTGTGAAATTTGCGGGAAGGTTTCCTGCACAAGGGAATCCACACTGGCGTAATCCTGATCTCGAAATCAGTTCGTTTGTATTCCTGAAATTGGATTCTTTATCTGTGAGCTGGATGAAGAGAAAAATTTTCCGGAAGAAAAAAACTGCACACACATTTTCCTGTCAGTTAAAATGATCTGTAAAAGAAATGGGTAACGTAAATGCATCACGCTTGAAAGTGGGATTTTGATTGGTACCCAGAAGAAGTTCGTACGTAATCTCTCTACGAGAAAGCAGTGTAATCGAACGAACATGAAATGGATATGAGAATTCTTGATTCGGTTCTTGATAGCAATGAGTGAAGAACCTTACGCCGTTCATGTACCACCAGACGATATAGGGTTCGCAGTGACTGCTTTGAGACAAGCAGCGTATGTTGCATCAAATTGGGAAGATTAGTCATTTTTAATGTTTGAAATCATCTTACAATTATCGTTCTTGAATCTCGAAAGCAATGTAGAACAATTTACAAACAGAACAACTACAAAACGCAAAGAATGCGACAACTTCGAAAAGTAGTAAACCCAAATTACAGCAAAGTGATTCTTGAGAGCTTTTTTATCTGGAATGAGCATCCCATTCAAAAACTGCTTCGATAAAATTATTACCAACTATTTGCAGATAATGTTTTGCACAGCCTCCTCCGATACTTTCTTTGCTACTTGAAGCACACGCTTACTTTTGACTAGCCACAGTTATTAAACTTTTTACTCAAAATTGGGAGGAACCCAACTGGCAGTGGTCGGGTTCGGGTGTCGATTTTTTCCTTTTTTCAACGGGTACGGATAGGTTCGAAATTATTCACGTCTTTTCTGTGAGAGGCCGGGACTTTTCCTTCGGAAGACATTAAAGATCTGATACACAATTGTATTTTACTCTTAAACTATAGCCTGATACGACTAACTCTCGAACATTTTTGAATTTCTGTCTCTCTTCACTCCGGAAAAGATTGTTTCAAACTCAAAATGGCACATGTCACGATTAGGAAAATTTGACCTTGATATAGTTTACAATTCTGTACATTTTTGGACTCACTGTTTAGTCACAAATAAGCGTGTACACTATTCGCTGACAACTGTCTCGCGTCTTCTGGAGATTTCGCATCACGATTAACTAATATTTGTTTATTAGGTGGAAGTAAGGTGTTTTAGGAAGGGCTCATGATCTCCTTCTGGGAGTTGTTCGTAGCGTGCCACATCATTTTTTCCCTAATGGCAACACGCCAAATCCGACCAAAACAAAACGAAACAAATGTGTCCCGGCTACAACATAAATGTCGCTCTTCAAGCAACTGGCTCAGATGGCCTGACGGACGAGATCCTGCTATTCTGATTGTCTCCGGTCAAGATTCCTGGTCCAAACACAGAGTTCAGGTTTAAAAAACCATTCTTTCAGGTCCAGAAACCAGGTCAATTATCCAGATCCAGATCCACAATTCAGAATATAGATCTAGAATCTAGGTTCAGAATGTAGTTCCAGTTCCACAACTCCGCTCAAAGTATAATGTTTAGATCCAGGTATAGAATTCAGGTTCAGAGCTTCGGTTCAGAACTCAAGTTCAGAATCGAAGTCTTGTTCCAGAATTCTGCTCTATAAATCAGATCCAGAATTCAAGTATATAGTCCAGGTTCAGGTCCAAAATTAATGTGCAGAATCCCAATCCATTATCCAGATCTTAAATCCGGGCCTAGAATTCTGACCAGAATCCAAGTCCAGAATTTCGGCATTCAAATCCGGAATCCAAGCCTAGAAAACAGGCTCAGAATCCCAAGTCAAGAATATTGGGCCAGTGATCAGGACTAAGATTCTGGTACATAAATTAGATTCAGATCATCCAGTATTTAAATCTAGAATCGAGGTAATGTTCCAGAGTTTTTTTGGTTACCCTCAAAATTCAGGTCCAGAAGCTAAATCTTGGAAACGTGCGATTTCTTGGGTGGATTACTTCCATAATTCAGGTCCAGAATCCAGATTTTAAAACCAAAACTAAAATCCAAATCCAGAATCCAAGTCTAGAATCTAAGTCTAGAATTCTATTCCAGAATCCAGGTTCTGAATCCGAGTTTAGAAAATTTAGGTTTTTTTGTTTGTCTCTAGAATTCCGATCCAGAAATCAGGAAATTAAGTCTAGACCCAGAATTTAGGTGTAGAATCCAGGTGCAGAAATCGGAGCCAGGTTTCTAGTCCAAAATTGATATGTAGAATCCCGGCACAGAATCAGAATCTCGTGGTCTAGAATTCAGGCCCAGAATCCAAATCCCGAATCTTGGGCCAGTATTCAGCTATAGAATCGTTGTACAGAAAACAGGTCCAGAATCCCATGTGAGGAGCTCTAGCCCCTAATCCATGTCCAGAATATTGGATCAGCAATCAGATCCATAATTCTGGTATATAAATCAGATTCAGATCCAGTATTTAAGTATTGAATCCAGGTGAAGGCTCTGAATTTTTTTTGGTTACTCCCGAAATTCAGGTCCAGAAGCTAAATCTAGAAAACAGGTTCATAATTCAGGTTCAGAACCTCGGGTCAAAATCCAAAACTAGAATTCAGGTCAAAAATCCAAATCCAGAATCCAAGTCTAGAATCCAGGTCCAGTTTAAGACCTTTTTGTTTGTTTACAGAATTCAGGTCCAGAAACCAGGAAATAAGGTCTAGGCGACGACACGACCTGCCACTCGCTTTTAAAACTGTATCGTAAATCGAGTTACCCCTCAGTAACTGGTAATGTCAAAATGGAATCGCTTGAAAAAATGTTGGAACTGGCAACACAAGTTGGTAAATTATTGATTTTGAAAAACAGTTACCAGTAGCCTTGGTAACGACAAAAGAAATGTAAACAAAAACAAGAGATTCTCACTTAAAACGAAACCACTGAGTGTAGTTGGCCCGCTGGCAGGTATTAAATTTATTCTTTCAGAGATCTGCCATAGCTGCATAATCTGCCATAGCGATTGTGTCGTATGCCGCTTTGAAGTCAATGGCGCGTTGTATTCTCGACACTTTTGGAGTACTTGTCTCATAACGAATATGTAATTCGTAGTGGCGTACCGTACCGGCAACGGAAAGTATTCACTACTAAAAATTTGATTTTGGTTGTTTAAGGCAATAAAAAACTTCTCGTGTTCTTCTTCTTATATTTATTTAACTAAGCAAAAAAACTAAAACTAGTCCACCAAGCCGATTGAATGTAGATTTTTTGATAACTCGCTCCAGGCGACTTGTAACTTCACTAGTAATAGTGAATCAATCATAATTTCTTGGTGTGAGGGCAGTTTTGAACGCCGTTAATAAGGTGTCGACTTGTACTATAAGGAATTGTATAAATGTTTCCCCAGCTTCATACGATGCCAACTCTTCCTCAGCGAGGTTGTGATTGTGATTGACAAATTGGTCAACCCACGGATGCAAACGAGGTTTTAAAAAATTTTACACGTGCCTGTTCAACGTCACTAGTTTGTAATCGCCCTTGCTGGATTGAACTTTGAAGTGCCGACTGGGCTAGATCTATGTAACCGGTATGGTAACCAGATTTCAGAGGTGATTTCAAAGCATTTATGAAGTCTAGTTCCAAACAACTAGCAGGGTTATTAACAACAGCACACACTCCGTCAAGCGATTGCGTTCCACGTTCCACGTCGAATGCACTTCCGAATAATGAAAAATACATCATCCAACATGCTGGAGCATTGCTGCCCGTTTCAATGCTGTACAAAATTATCGCTTTCAGGACGCTTTCTTCCATGAAATAACTCTCTAAAAGTAAATATGTCCCAAGAATATCCTGCATTTGCGTACTCAATCGGGACTTTTCAATCAACTCATTTAAAATTTTTAGCTTCGCTTCCTAAGTATTTGGTTCCAGAGAACTTTTTTCGAGATCGAACTAAAAACACAAAGCGATTAGAAATTCATTTATACGAATTAGAATATCATTTACACTCACCAAGCATCGGCGTTTGACAAACTTTATATACAATTCAGCCCTCGAATGAATTATTGTTATTTTTTGCAGTTTTTTGTAAGATTTTTAATAACCATGAAATGTGGAATTATTCCACAACTGTTTCAAACTGTTTGTTTATTTATTCTGGTGCTCCTTGGTAACTAGTTCATAGCAACTTAAACAGTGTTGCTCGAATAGTTAGTTTTTGTCATTTTCAAGGGGTCGCTATATTTACGGTAACTGGTGGTAAATCGCTCACGAACACTTTTTATTCCGATTTTTCTTCGGAGTGTCTGGTCGTGTCGTCGGTCTAGGCATAGAATTCAGGCAAATAATCCAGATGCAGAAATCAGATCCAGGTCCCAAAGTCCAGTTCAAAATTGATGTGTAGAATCCCGGTCCGGTATCCAGATCTTGACTCATGGTCTAGAATTCTGACCCAGAATCTTGGACCTTTATTTAACTCTAGAATCGTTGTACAGAAATCCGGTTCAGGTTCAAAATACGAGTTCATAATCCAGGTCCAGAGTCCCGGTTTAGAATTCCTGTGCAGAATCCCGGTACAGAATCCACTTCTATAATCCAGATCAAGAATCCAGGTCTTGTAATTAGGTTCAGAATCCAGTTTCAAATCTTTTTTTGCTTGTCTACAGAATTCAGGGCCAGAAACCAGAAAATTATGTCTAGGCATAGAGCTCAGACATAGAATCCAGGTGCAGCAATCTGATCCAGATCCCAAACTTTGGTTCAAAATTCATGTGTAGAATCCCGGTGCAGAAACAAGATCTTGGCTCGTGGTTCAGAATTTTGGCCCAGAATCAAAATCCCGAATTTTGGGACAGTATTCAGCTCTAGAATCGTTGAACAGAAATCCGGTTCAGGTTCAAAATGCGGTTTCATAACTCAGGTCCAGAATCCCGGCTCAAAATCCAAAACTAGAATCCAGGCCAAGAATCCAAATCCAGAATCCAAGTCTAGAATCCTATTCCAGAATCCAGGTTCTGAATCCGAGCCCAGAATCCAGGTCGTGTTTCAGATTTATTTTTTTGTCCACAAAATTCAGGTCCAAAATCCGGGAAATTATGTCTCGGCCTAGAGTTCAGGCATAGAATCCAGGTGCAGAAATCAGATCCAGGTCCCAAATTGATGTGTAGAATCCCGCTACAGAATCTAGATCTTGGCTCGTGGTCCACAATTTTGGCCGAGAATCTAATTGGGCCAATAAATACGGGTTCATAACTCAGAATTCCGATACAGAATCCAGATCCAGGATCCAGGTCTAGAAACTATGTTCAGAATCCAATTCCAGAATCCAAGTGCAGTACTCAGAATCCAGAATCCAAAATCAGAATTTTGCTCCAGATCTGAAATGCAGGTCTAGAAATGAGGTCCAGATCCTGAATTCATGTCTATAATTCCGCCTACGTAACCACATCTAGAATCCAAGTCTAGGTTCAGTTTTCAGGTCCAGAATACTGGTCTTGAAATTAGGTCCAGATCTCAGGTCCAGGCCCAGTTCAGAATCTATGTCCAAAATACTAGAATCTACCCAGGTAAACAGTAAGCACTAAAAATGGCAGTAAAATAGCCTTTTATGAGCACCAAAAAGTCTAAATATAAATAAGCCATAAATAAGCATTATCTATGAAGAGACTTATATTTTGCCAATGTCGGCCCTAGTTCAGTCTCCAGAGCGATTGAAATGCCAATCAACGATTATTTGCTATCATAATGCGGCATTAGTATATGCTTATTGCTTACCTGAGTATGTCCAAAAATCCACGAATTGTAGATTTCTAGGATTCTGGCTCTTGGGTCGCCATTTCCCAGCCCATTTGTACTTCCGCTGCACGCGCATCTTCTTCGATTGCACACATCCAACGAGTGCGAAGTCTGCCCCGTAGTCGATGACATCTTCCAGGTTCTCTACGGAGCATCACGTAGGCCATTCTCTCTTCTAGCATTTTTGCTACATGTCCAGCACTGTAGTCGGCCGTCTTTTATAAGTCTTTACAGATGCTAAATATAGGTCTAAAATCTAGGTCCGATGGTTCAGAATCACGGTCCAGATATTACATTCCTTTTGCGGAATTTTACCATTCTGTGTCAGCTTCGCAGTCGACCGTTAGGGTACAGACCGTCATTGCATACCTTGTGGTGCAATACTACTGACATTAAGAATCATTCTCATTCGGAGTTGGAATCTTGGACAACTGGCTTGCAAGGCCAGCGCCCTACGCATTGAACCGCAATCGAACGAAATCGGTACTGTTTCTCAACCAGGCACGCTTTACTGGAACTCACGCTTCAGAAAGTTGGTGCAACATCCATTTTTTGCATAAATATCTGTTTATTAATCTTATTTTTGTGTATTACATCAACATTTTACAGTACAAGTGTTTTGACCCTTTGGCCTTTCATCTTTGTTGTTCATACGATTCGTTATTAATAATAGGTGTTTTAGTTACTCTTGTTTTACATACTAATGTTGAATCATAATATTTATTTTAATTATTGATAAAATATCTACTTACTTATAACTATCCCTAACCTAATACGTACAAATTTTGAATTATTTATATTTCAGAGATTGAGCACCTCTCTTCAAATTTCGTGCAGTATTGCTCGAATTTTTGTTCTAGTATATCCAGGGAGGCCATCTCATGTACTTCACTAGTCCTTGTCCAAGGGGGTAGATTTAGAATCATCTTTAAGATCTTACTTTGAATGCGCTGAAGCCTAAGTTTGTGTGTTCGTGCCCAGCCCCGCTAAACAGGGACTGCGTATTCAATTGCGGGGTAGATGATTTGTTTATAGACAGCCATCTGATTCTTCAGGCACAGTTTAGATGTTCTACAAATCAGCGGATACAGAGACCTGATGAGTATGCTGCATTTTTGAACGATTGGTGCAACATCCAAGAGCATCGCGATTTTAATGCACATGAATTTTTACTCGAACATCCGCACAAGATCAGACAAGATTCGCAATCGTTTTCAGTTTCCTGGTTTTATATTCAATATCCTAGATTTGCAATTTGATTCATTGCTCCAACAATGCCAAATGTAGTCCTCGCTGTGAACCCCAGCTTCCAAACCAGCAAATTTCCGTCGGGGTGATCCGTCCGTCAGACCTCACACCCGCGTTAGTCGTTAGTTCGCAACACAGTTTCCCGAAATTACAAACTGACTCAATCCGTCCGGGTTTTCGTATCCTAAGTAGCGTTCCCATTTTTCGTGCACGAGCAGAGCAGCACTAATTTATCCTTTTTGTTGATTACAGCGTCAGCAGCAGAATCGTTACTGCGAATCCGCCGGTCAGCATCGCCGCCGCCGCCGCCGCCGCCATCGTCGTTGTTGTCGTCTTCATCCGTGCCACCGTCGCCATCGTACCATTCAATGTCCGGAAAATCGACTCCGACGAGTTGGTGGCTGCCATCGTTGTCCCAGTCCTGGACCCTGTTGGCAGCGCTGCTGGGCTCGGGAGGCGGAGCAATCATTATTCCACTTGTTCTCGTTAGCAGCTGGCAGTTGAAGATAAATTTATTTACAGTTTGATTGGATTAAAAATAAGCAACGGCAGTCAGAAGTAGGACCAGCACCAGCAGCACTCACTGCCAGTAGGAATTGGTGCCCGAATCCCTTCCGGAAATGTTCCGTTTCGTAGTTTCCTTCCCCTTTTTCTCGTAGCTACTCCGTTTCGGTTGGCTACCGTCATTTAAGGGCGCTGAAAAAAGAACTCTTCTTTGTACTGCCACGCTGATGTCGGTCCTGCTGCTGCTGCTGGTGATGCTGCAGCAATCATACATTACGAATCGACGAAAGCCGTTTTTCCTGCTCGAAGATGCCGAAAATGTCGGATCCCGTTTGGCACTGGTGGATTACGAAGTAGTGACAAATTAGCTGATTAATAAAAACTCACACATAAATCCCAAGCGGATCGCGAATTATGAGAACCCTTTATCACAAATCCCGTCTGCTGCTCGCGAAACCATTTTCCAATCGGGGAAATTTCCCACCGTGCAATCTCCGAATGCAACGCAAGCTGATGCAGGGAGGAAGGAAACAATGTCCGGGCCTGGTCTGGCAGAGAAAAATTTAACAAACAGCGAGGATCGTGCGGATGAGGCAACGACGCGGCCCATTGCAGCAGACTTTCGCCAGCCAGGAGTTCTGCCTGCATCCCGGGCATCAGCTGCCGAAGGAAAATCGAAATAAGATTAGTTTGCACGTTCCGTCAGACGATCTTTCTTCAGATTGGAAGTTGCTTGGTATGTTTTTTTTTCACTTCGTTTTTCTCTACCCCGGAGAAACGGAGGGGGGGGGGGGAGAAACAGGGACAAAATCAAACAGAAATCATTTCCTTCCCGGTTTTACCACGTTTGCTACACAGCAGCCACCACCACCACGGCTAGGAGGGAGGCTTTCTCTGCGGCATAAATTTTATTCCCCTTCGAGCCGCCACCCACCTGAAACTGCGAAACTATTTGCTCAATAAAATCAATGTTGAATTTACGTGTTTCTTGAGAAATTCATTAGGTGCAAAAAAAACAGCCGTTTGTTACAAATCGATCATCGGCGCACACCGACAACTGCAAACTGCAATGGGGAAAGTGGTAACTAAAATAAATAAATCCTGGGTGTCGTTTCGAGAATAATGTGGAACTATGCGGGTACTACTGCAGTGTTGCCAATAATTTGGTGATTTTTCAAATATGGGCAAATCGTTCAAAGAAGGGTTTTTTTCTCTTTCTTGCTTTGTATTCCATTGATTGCTTTCGGTTTTCAGTAGGGAAATTTGAAGTGAAAAGGAATTTCTACAAAAATTTTTAAATGGAGAATTGTACGTCCCTATGAATGTTCTATCTTAATTTGAACATTGTATTTTTTTATTTAATCGGTCTTATTCCATACATAACCCCGTATATGTTGCTCTCGTGTGTTCCGATTTATAATTGTTCCGTTACAATTAAGCAAGTGACGCATTAAAAGTATGCAAAATTTACACAATTGATCAACTAGCAAGTTCGATTAACCCTCAGGGTACGGACTATAAAAAAGTTACGTTCAGTACGGACAGGGTTAGCCTAACCCGACGACTTTGATTGGGTGTATATCGAGCTGTACTTTGACAATTTGAATAATTTTTTTTTATTTTATGTGAAATTGTCTCAAAAATATAATAGAGTTGTCAGATTAATCATTTAACTGATTGAAAAAAAATTATAATGAAAAATGTGAACGGGTCTTGAATTTTTTTTGTAAAAAACGTTTTTTTTTTTAAAATGCTGTAACTTTTTGAAAAAAAAAAATATTAACATTGTATAACTCGCATTTGAAAGGTAAAAAGTAGTTCTTACAAATGTCCATAACGGTTTTTTGATTTATTCCAAAAACTTTTTTTTTTGAAAAATGAAAATACGCGTTTTTTCGAGTTAGCGAAAAAACGTTGTTTCGTTGATTTATGATGATAAAGGTTAAAATTAATTACTTTGAGCGTAAAAAAATTGTTTCTCAGATATTGTTGAGTAGTATCATATAAATAAATACCAAACATAATTGTTAAAGGCGAATATTTATTATTAAAAAGTTACACAAGTCATGTTACATAATATTGCCGCACTCGCTGTCCTCCTCGTTTTCCTTGTACAACTCTTCCAAAGCAGCAACGCTTCGAGTGATTCGACGCGTTGCCATGTTTTTAATGCGTGTTCTTTAACAAAAAATTACAAGAAACAAAATTTAATGAGTTATAATTCACTACGAGCAGCAAAGATTTCGATATAAGACGTACGTTCAAGTGATTGAGATCTACTACAATACTTCGCTTACACCATGTACAACGCGTTATTTTGAGGTTAGAATCTACAAAATTAAGTAAAGAGTACGTATTCTTACTTACCTTTTTATTCCTCAGCGGCAAACGGACAAAAATTAAAACTTAATTTTTTTGAAAATTTAGGATTTTGTAACGTTTGATACGGACTGGGTGTACCACACCCGAGCACAATGTTTATATGTGTCTAGCTCGGACACAAAGCGGAGACTGACTCTGCCGCTTGGGCCTCTAATAGTGTGTACCTATAAGTTTTTTCCCCCCTGGTCCGGACCCCCCTCGCCGACTTCTCTTCGTATGGCGCTTCTTTCAAATTTCGCTCGGGTTATGGTAACCCAGTCCGTACCCTGAGGGTTAACGATATTCGAATGTGTGGAAAAAGCATGTCAGTTTTATTCGTACTCACGTCGTCCAGTTATGACTCTGACATTACCTTCAACCGATGCAAAAGCGAAGCTGTTGGAAGCACGCGAATCTATAAATAGAAGCGAAATTATAGCTAACGTTTCAGTCCTACGCGTAGCATGCTACAGGGTCCAGCACTCGAAGTGTAACCAATTAAAAAGGCCATAAATTCAGTTTGGGAAATTACTTTTACTTAATTCAAAGTACAAAATGTGTAAAAATAATACAAAATTCAGAATCAATTCACTTTTGCTCGATATGACCACCTTTTGCCTTGACTTGATGACTTGAGAGAGCGAAGGAGTTGCTTCGTTTGGCCGAATGTGACTTGCAGGTATTTTGGCCCACTCGCGGACAATAACTTTTTTGAGCGCCTCGAGACTGGTGTATCTTTTAGTTCGGACTTTGCTCTCCAAAATGGCCCAAAGAGAATAATCCATTGGATTCGCATCTGGTGAATTCGAGAGCCATTGTGTGGACGTGATGAAGTTCGGAACGTTGTTTTTCAGCCATTCTTGGTTCACTCGAGCTTTGTGAGACGGTGCCGAGTCCTGCTGAAACGTCCATGGTCTGCCACCGAAATGTTTGTCTACCCACGGCTTCAAAGCAACCTCCAGAATACTTTCCCGATAATATGTCGCATTTACCTTGATGCCAGGCTTGATGAAAACGATTGGAGAGCGCCCATCTGCGGTTATAGCGGCCCAAACCATTATCTGTTGCGGGTGCTGCCTCCTGGTGGCCAATCGGTGACTCAAATTCTCGTATGAACGGTCGGTCAAGTAAACCCTATCGTTTTGAGAGTTTAAGAATTGCTCAATTGGAAAAATTTTCTCGTCAGAAAATACAATGTTCGGAAATTGACCGCTTTCGGCCAAACGAAGCAACTCCTTCGCTCTCTCAAGTCATCAAGTCAAGGCAAAAGGTGGTCATATCGAGCAAATGTGAATTGATTCTGAATTTTGTATTATTTTTACTCATTTTGTACTTTGAATTAAGTAAAAGTAATTTTCCAAACTGAATTTATGGCCTTTTTAATTGGTTACACTTCGAGTGCCGGACCCTGTAGAGGTAGGTTGTTGCTAGGCAGCAAGACAAAAAGTGCCATAAAACGATTTGAAGCTCTAATTGGTATGCTCTGATCTTGTGTCATGCAAGCTCGGATGCAATTCCATGTTATGTCGTTTCGCCTGAGAAATTGACGACTATAGTTTTGAGTGCTTAAGATTATTTTTAATTTATATAAGATGAACTCGATTGATAATGAGAAATAGTTCATCGCTTCAACCGAAATCGCAGAATGGTAGAGAACCTTAACGCTATAAAAATAACTGCTTGCATACAAAGCTTGAACACAATCTTGCTGAAGAGAAGCTCAAATATCAACATCGTATCGCAAGTATGTACAAAGATATAATTGTATACATTTGGGATATTGCTGTAATTTCGTGGGCTATAAAACATACAATGTTCGGTGTTGGTTCCTAATCAAGATCAATCTAAGCAGGCTCTCGTGCAATTGCGGATTCAAAAGTGTGACGATTGATTGAACTGTTTAATTGTAGATCATTAGAAATTTTGGTTGTCCTGACCCCATCGTTTTTGTCATTATCAAAAATAGCCCTGCTCGAAAGCATGGTGACAACTCGATTGTGATTTTCCGACACAGGAAAAAATCTTGCGAAAAAATTTTAATTTCAGACGTTTAGTAAAATGATTTCTTTTTATCCTGCCAGTCTAAGAAGGTACTCCAATAAAAAGTTCATTCAGAAGTTCTTCTCACGTTCGCTGTATTGCAATTAGTATACCACTTGATATCATTTTATTTTCCGTGCAAAATAAACCCAACTAACTTTCCATCCGCCAAACTTTGAAATAAGCCGAAAATAACTGCTCGACTGTCAAATTTTAACTAAAAGTTAAAATAACTCGCGATATGGTCCACGGCTTCAGTCATCTGTAGAAGGATTTATATAATCTAACTACCAGTAGATTCGAAATTTTTCAACTTGAACGAATATTGCAACAACATTGAAGTGTTTCAATAGTACACTATTGAAAAATCTGTCTAATTTGACTCATGTCAGCCCCTACTATCCACTTTTTCCCGTCATTTTCTGAGCAACGCTTGTCGAAGTGAGACATACGGGAGAGCAACATCGGAGACGTCACGCTTTTGGAAAGAAGCGAGTGCCGAACAGCAGAATTATACCGAAGGCACATAGCAAAATCACACCAAAAGTCTGCCAGTGGAAGTGGTCAATCGTCATGGGAACGCTGCTCGGATAAGTTGTCCGGAATTTGAGTCGGAATTCATTGTGAGTTCCAAATGCATCTACTGATTCCGCTCGGAATGGATTGTTTCATGTGCTTTGGAAGCCAATTTTAAATCAAAATAAATTTCTAGTCAAGTTTTGGGCGAGTTAGCCGAGTCTAAATGCAGATCCTGTTGGTCGTGACAGTTCAAGGCACTTTCAGTCCCACAGATAAACATTAAGAGTTAATTGAATTTTCTCCATTTCCTACCAAAAGCATCAGATTCATAAAAAACGGAAGTTACGAGGGGTAACGCTCTAACGCAATGTGAAAATGAATACTTTGCAAATCTTTTGTACCATTGATCAACGAATCAATTTTTTCTTCATTGGAAGATTACAATCGATTGTGAACGCTATACCTACGTCAACCATATCAGCATCTTCATCCACGGACAACAGATCAGTTTGTCAGCTCGGCACCCTCCAACACGAACGCCTTCATAAATAACTACAAACATTACTTCGAAATATTCAATTGTGTGTCAGAATGTTTGATGGAATTTATTCGTATTTTAGAGCTGACCACAAAGTACTTTTTTGGTGTAAAATAATCAGTCAAATTGATTCGAGAAATTTAGAAGGAACGCGCAAAACGCTATCATTTTCATTTTACCTCAAGTTCCCTTTTTATATTCGTATTCAAGCTTAACTATATAACATAAAACCGAAGTACTTGCAGAAGAGTGTATAGGGTGCATCTGATGTAAAAAAAAGTCTAACAGGCCGATTGCATGTACATAGAAAGAAACTATGAATTTTACAGGTGACTTAATTCTACAAACGATACAATTCATAACTACTTAGCTTGTTCAATTACGCAAAATTTCATTCGCACAGAATTTTGCAGACTTCGAGAGTAATTTGCACTCGGGTACCAAGTGCCGTTGTTTGGATTTACACTAGATAGATGTGTGCTTCTGTGGCTCAGTCGGTTATCTGGCGTGCTTTGTGATCTAATGTTTCTCGGTTCAAGTCGCGCTGTTTCTATCGATTTTATTTATGTGTTTTATTCCATTCGATTCAAGCCATGTCAAATCTCACAATTTCACATGTTCTTGAATATAAATTTACGTGAAATATGACGCTCTATTTATGTACATCTTACAAGTTGTAAAATCCCAAGAATTGTTTGAATTGTGTAGTTTTAATGACAGAAGCCAACTCGTTGTACCGTTTTATCCTATTTATTTTCTAGTTATAATATTCAGTTGAAATATGATCTACAATTCAAAAGCAGATCCAATACGATCTATCAATATTGGTGAATATTACGAACAAATCATTTGTGATTCAATTAAATACACAATGGGAATGACAGTACTAGCCTGTTTAACCCGTTTTACCCCAGTTTATATCAAAAGTCGTATTTGTGGTTAAACATTCTTTCGCGTATCGAAAACAGGCTGATTGCGGTTGATGAAAATTGATCGATAATACAAAGAAAGACCTAAAAATAAGATAACAAATAGATTCGATGGTCGCAAGAATCATGTTGTGCCGTTTTACCCCAATTTATCCTGAGTCTTAAGATTTCACTCCACATTCGGAAAAGAGGGTAATGTACGATTCAGACGATCCGGCTTCTTCCGTCACCGTCACCGGAACGTCAGCCTCCGTTAAAATTAGTCAAATGAGTTTTCCCTTTGCGCATTCACACGATCCAGCAGAGATCCAAAACGTCAACGTCTGTCAACGGCAAGCTCCGTCAACGGCAAACTCCGTCAACATTTCTCCGAAAGAATATTTGACGGACTGTGATTATCGCACACATGCACGATTCATATGATTACGGTATTGAGGTGACGTTTGTTATGTATTCGGTGTCAAGATCCCACTCTTAAACGATATATAGGGGAGGGTGGGGTTAGTCGAACCACGAGGATACATGAACCATTGGATATTTCTTCATTGACTATAAACTTTTCTACGATCATAAGGTGTACTGGTAACCCGATCGGTAACCTAACCTCACACATATTTGTGCACGCGTCTGACGTTACTGTTATTAATTATAAAAGTTATTCTCTGCATGAAACTGCACGAATCGCGACCTCGCGTTATTTTGGAAAATGCTTATTGTGATCCACCTGTGGTACATAACTGCATAACATTAATTGTTATCGTGAGTACATAACAATTCATTCATTTTCACAAAAAAGTTTGAAAAGATAAAAAATTTCTTGCCGTCTTGAAAACACTTCCAATCTGTTAATGATTTGTGGGAATACATGAACCACTTTTTGTGGGGTTACATGAACCACTTTCGTCAATGCTGCTGGAGGTTTTCTACCACCTGCGATGGTATTTCCACGGGTCAACTTCATGTTGTAAAACAATATGCCGAATACGCTCGGCTTTGCAAATAAAACAGCATGCATGAATGCAGAATTGTTTTTAGAAGTGTTGAAGCATTTCATTAAATTTTCGAACGCGTCGAAAATAAATATGAAATTATTAAATTCCTATAACCACGAAGGCCACCTGTACATTGGGTTTTTTTTGGATTTAGCAAAGAAAAAAAAGCATTACTATTTTAACTTTACCACCACACACTTCTCATAAGATGCAGCCATTAGGCAGAACTTGCTACAGTTCATTTAAAACAGCTTACGACCATTCTCTGGATGCAGATCTTTGCAGCAACCGTTGACAATTTACGAGGTTGCAGAATGCGTGAATGTTGCACATGACACTGCAATTACTCCAACGAATATAAAATCTGGAATTCACAAGACAGGAATTTTTACTTTTCATCCACAAACATTTTCTGTGTCAGACTTTCTAGGAAGTAAATTTACCAACAGAAGCTTGAGCACCGAAAACAATAGAATGCTAATAAAAGCGTGAATTTCTACAAGGACAATTACCAGAAAACATACGAGGGTTCCCAAAGGCTAGACCACGAAAGTGCAAAACTTGAGGAAAAAGTATTATCGCTACTGTTTCGCAAACATATGTAGACAAAGTTCTTTCATACGTTATACTAAATAAATCTGATATTTATTTTTTATTTTTTTAAAAATGAGACAAAAAAATGTTAAAAAATATAATAATTTTTTTTTCATATAGTTCTATATATTTTTATTCTTTCCTTGAAGGTGGTTCAATTATCCCCATGGGGTGGTTCAAGTATCCCCATGCATGGGGATACTTGAACCATCTGACATAAGATTGTAAAAAGCTGCTATTTATGTCAAAAAGCGAATTTACATTTATTGATTACATTGAATATCGAAACGCAAGGTTTGTTTTGATTAATCGTAGGTGAAACATATTTTAACCCCAATTAGTTTAAAAGATATATCAATTAACAAAAAAAGTGGTTCAAGTAGCCCCACTCTCCCCTACCACATATAAGTAATTAAACTTATCAGTAGATTTGCAAAGTATGTTACGTTGTTGAGTGGAACTGATTGTTTTGTTTTTTCCTCTTTCTAGTTAATTTTGAAAGTTATTTATTCGATTAAAAGGTAGGAAAACAACAGATCGATTGGCTTCAAAAGCTCCCAGATTTTGTATTAGTGGAATAAAATTGTGCGAAACTAAGTTCTTCAATTTCTGCGTGTAAGAAAATGACATGACGGACATGGATAGGAAACTGGATCGTGTGAATCAGATTGACGGTGACGGACGTTGACGTTCCGGTGACGGTGACGGAAGAAGCCGGACCGTCTGAATCGTACTTAACACAAACAAATATTTAGGTAAAGCGGGATGAACGGGCTAGTACTGTCATTCTCATTATGTGTATTTGGATCATTGAAGTTTTCCACGTAATATGAATCAATATTGATAGGTCATAATGAATCTGCTTCGAGATTGTAAATCTGAATTTAACATAAAATTATATTTGAGCAAAAATTGTGGTAAAACATAGAACTGCCTTGTTTAACCAGAATTGGTCCAAACACCAATCAGTAGAACTTTTTGTTCTGTAAATTCATAGAAGAAGATGATTTAGGGCTACAAATAAAGCTTATTTGCGATCATTTTTATTAAAACCAATCCATTTATCGAACTTATGAACATGGCAAGAGTAACTTCCGATTAGTCGAAATAATGTCAGTAAAGTCAGAAAAGAAGAGCAATTGAAGCAAAACGGTCATGTTAGTGAATTTTGCGGATCTTCTAACCGACGACACGACCAGGCACTTCGAAGAAAAATCGCAATAAAAAGTGTTCATGCGCGATCACTATCAGTTACCGAAGTATTGAAAGACCCCTAGGTAATAATGAAAATATATTTTACAAGCATCACTGCTGTGGTTGCTACGAAATAGTCACCATGCACAGCATAATAAACAAACAGGTAATACTTTAAAAGATGTATTATAAGTAAAACAGTTTATTTCAAGTTAGGCTAATTATATTGATTGCAGGAATAAACCAGTTTTCATGGCGCTAACAATATGGCGATGTAATGGTGATCTAGCAAAATGGAACATATCCGTATATATATATATATATATATATATATATATATATATATATATATATATATATATATATATATATATATATATATATATATATATATATATATATATATATATATATATATATATATATATATATATATATATATATATATTACCACTGAATTTTTCGTTTGCTATCTACGTATCTATCAAAAATATTTGAATGACAACAGGAATGATAATGTCGTTTCGGGATTTTGGTTTTTTCCTTAACGTGCAGAACCGCGATTTTGCATTTCATTCTAATAATCAAAATACCCTGTCAAGTCGTTCCCACTGATTGTCTCGTCTTCCACTGGCGTTTAAAAAGAGTTTCAGGCCCTAATAACCGTTCTCACTTCCACTTTCACTTAACACTTATATCACTTCACTTGATTTTCCCTGTTACTGAACTGTTACGCACACTGAAGTAGTCACTGTAGTGAAAAAAATCATTTTTCCAAAAAAATTATGTGATGTTCGTAATAACCACAAGCTCATAAAAGTAATTACTTTTTCTTCTGAAGCGACTTTCGTGATAAATACCTACATTCACTTCACTTGATTTTCACCGTGAAGTGATACCTATAATAAGGGTTTTCACCGTGTAGTGATACTGGTAATAAGGGCCTCATTATATGAATTCGATATAAGGGAAGAATTAAAAAGGGACACTCCGTTCCCGCATTTTAGCGTAGGCCACTCGACCTACGGTTGAGTAGTTACGTACATATATCATTAAATGCAATTCATATCAACGAAGCGCAGATCACAGTTGATTGAAATTATAATCGCAGCATATTTCACCGGTAACTAAACATTTATTTTGTGTAGGACTTTTATATAATTGAAATATTGGTGAAAAAGTCATATAAAATTTGTGAATGCTGATTAGTACATTTGAAAGTATATAAATAATTGCAATCACGATCGAAATGATTCTAACAAGTAGCAACATCATCAAAATTGCAGCATAACACCAACATTCGCGGTCATACTGTTCATCTGAGTACTACAATGCAATTGGTTGAAGATCATTCTGGTCTCACGGTGAGATTTTCTTCACCCTCTGAGCATCACGCCGTAGATAAACGCAAAAGGGTTAGTTTCGGGTCTTTATGCACTTTGAAAAGAGGCTACAAGAATACGTATTAATAGTGAACAGAATATATAAATAAATACAAAATTAGCAAGCCATAAAAACTCTCAATTCCGATTTAGATCCGCAGTCGACGATGAGAACTTCTGAGATGCTCTAGATTGGGCATATGCAATAATGAAACCGAGAACGATTACCTTGAAAAGATAAACAATGGTAACTAGGGTTACTGTAACTGTTATTTTGAAAACAACAATTTCTCTGACCGCGTTCCCAATTTTAAACATTTTTCATTAGATATCATTTTGACATTACCAGTTACTGAGGGATAGCTCGATTTGCGATACAGTTTTAAAAGCGAGTGGCAGGTCGTGTCGTCGTTCTAACTATTACCAATCGATTCTACAGTAATTTTTGCATTAGAAATACTAACGCTGAAAGTATTTGGTTAGGTTTCTATGAAATTATTGAGTAAAGTCGCGTTTTTGTTCGTTTTTTCCCTCACTGTGCAATGGCTAATTCCTTAATACATCTACTACCACTGCTGCTAGTGGTTGTAATATGATTTGACTTTCTTTTATTATGCTATAACGGTTGATCTGAGTTGATTCACGATAGTTACTCAGCTCAGGAGTGAAAAGCCATGTTCCAAAATTCACTGTAAAGACACAAAAAAGTCTAACTTTTTCACTTGAAGACATGGGTTTTTGGCTGCCTACGAAAATGTTTTAACTAAACTTAAATCCAATAACTTTGCCAAAGACATACACTCTATCTCATTAATTTGAATTTAACGTGTAATGTGGTCTTATTGTTAAATTATACAACAGATATTATAACACAATTATCCTAAAATCTGATCAATGTTGAAATTCATTCCAACATTATTGCTATTCATTCTTATGATTTTCGAAACTCATTTTGTCTGAGTGTAAGTTCTGCACACGAAATGTACCCTTCTGGCACTTTGCATCTCTGAACTCTCGGTTGATTTTTCAAAAGGCCGTAAGAGCAAGTGACAGTTTCTCTTTGTTTGTGTCTATTAATTGCCAAGCGGTTGACGCGTTTTCCACTCAACTCTGTATAAAATGATACCTGAAACCCCTTAACTTTCAAACAGAATTCTAAAATACAAGAAATCCTTTATAATCACGTCACAATAATCGAAAGAGAAAGTAAACAAAGAGAAGTCAGAGAGTCACTTTGAAAAATCAACCGAAAACTGAGATCCATTTCCGGTGAAAGATAATGGTTTGACAATTGAAAAAAAACGTTGGCGCACAAATGAACTTCCTTCAGTTGCAGAAGGTGAACTTATCACGGGAACTAATTGACGTCAAATGGCATCATTTTCTTTTCACTGGAAACACGTGTCCCATGCGGTCAAAACCCGTTGGTCGACCATAGAAAAAGTGTTGACGGCGACGCAGTAAACAAAAACTCACGTGGCGCCCGATGCCAAACGCAACGAATCACAGAAGGCTTTGTTGGGTGAAGTCGCGTCGCGTCGTTGGCCGTTGCTATAGAATTACGTTTCCAAGGAATGCGGTTGCTATTGGAGTTAGTTGACTGTTTTTGTTATTTTCTGTTCGTGATTTGGTGTGATCGCTCCGTAAAACGTGTTTGTATTATAGCAGGTGAAATCAGTGAAAGGACAAAAAACAAATCCCAACTAACGGGCAGTACGAGCTTTCCGGCATGGACTATCGGTTCCGCTGGGTCCGGGACCATCTGTGCCGGTGTCTCGGCGTGGATGAACCGCGCTACATCGAATCGGTGCTGAACGAGTTCTACGACGAGCTGATGGCATTCTTCGACGATGAAACTTCCGATCGCCGGGAGGACCACAAGCGCATTTTCTTTGCCTATCGGACGTTCTACGACAAGCTGGTGGAGGAGGAGGTGGTGGCCTTGGAACCAGGTAGGAATCCGGTTTGGGTTGATAGTTTGATCTGAATGTTTGAAATTCGTCTCTTTTCATTTCCGGTCTACGATTTATCAGTGACTCCAGCGTTTTTCTCGGAACCGGAGCAAGTGCAGAAGGAGAAGAAAGGAAAGAAAACTAAAAGTATGTACCTTTCACTATTCACATGCTTGTTTTTATATGAGTTTTCATACAATAATAGAGAAATCAAAACAGAGGTTGGGAAAGAGATTTGTGATTGAAATAGATTTCAGGATTTGAAAAAATAGATTCTGAAAACTACGAGTTCCAGTATGTCGGTACGATTCACTTCCTTCGCATGTCTAAAATTTATTCAGAATTCTCAATTCATGCCACTTGAACATTAAAGTTTCTGACTTCCATTCTTCCATGCCTTTGAAAATTATAAGTTTTAATTAATTGGAATCTAATAATTTTAGAATAACGGTGCTTTGTAAATTTGCAATTATGGGATTAAAAATTATTGAATTTTAGAACTTTGTTACTTTAGAACTTAACAAAACACTCAGTATTTCCTTATTTTGAACTTTTGAAGATTTGTTAGTTTAAAACATTCAGAACGTTGTATCATCACTTTGTAGCTACGAAATATTAGAGCTTAAGATGGTTGGAATTTATATTTTTCGGATCATTAAAACTTCGGAAATCCGAAGCGTTGGATCATTGAAAAAACAGAACAAAAGGAATTTCAACACTTGATCTTTGTAAGTTCGAAAATTTATAATTTAGTTACTTTGTAATCGTGGAAACTTGAAGTTCTGGAATATTGAAACTTAGTGAGTTTGAAAATCTTCCAGGCCTGGAAGCTATGATATTTTGGTGCGTTGGAGTTTAGAGAGGCTAGAATATTGATAATTTTAATGTATAAAATGGTACTTACGAATTTAAGGATTGAAACTGAACTCTCAAAAGTTTGAAACTTTCGAACGCTTGAACGCCTTGAAAGTTGGAAACGATCTATCTATGTAACTATCTTAATTTCTTATTTTATAACATTCTAGCTCTCTAATTTTCTTATTTTTTAATTTCCTACCTTTCTAACTGTTAAATCTTTTTAACTTTCTATCTTTCTATCTTTCTGTATTTCTGTCTTTCTATCTTTCTATCTTTCTACCTTTCTATCTTTCTATCTTTCTATCTTTCTATCTCTCTATCTTTCTATCTTTCTATCTTTCTATTTTTCTATCTTTCTATCTTTCTATCTTTCTATCTTTCTATCTTTCTATCTTTCTATCTTTCTATCTTTCTATCTTTCTATCTTTCTATCTTTCTATCTTTCTATCTTTCTATCTTTCTATCTTTCTATCTTTCTATCTTTCTATCTTTCTATCCTTCTATCTTTCTATCTTTCTATCTTTCTATCTTTCTATCTTTCTATCTTTCTATTTTTTTTTCTATCTTTCTATCTTTCTATCTTTCTATCTTTCTATCTTCCTATCTTTCTATCTTTCTATCTTTCTATCTTTCTATCTTTCTATCTTTCTATCTTTCTATCTTTCTATCCTTCTATCTTTCTATCTTTCTATCTTTCTATCTTTCTATCTTTCTATCTTTCTATCTTTCTATCTTTCTTTCTATCTTTCTATCTTTCTATCTTTCTATCTTTCTATCTTTCTATCTTTCTATCTTTCTATCTTTCTATCTTTCTATCTTTCTATCTTTCTATCTTTCTATCTTTCTATCTTTCTATCTTTCTATCTTTCTATCTTTCTTTCTATCTTTCTTTCTATCTTTCTATCTTTCTATCTTTCTATCTTTCTATCTTTCTATCTTTCTATCTTTCTATCTTTCTATCTTTCTATCTTTCTATCTTTCTATCTTTCTATCTTTCTATCTTTCTATCTTTCTATCTTTCTATCTTTCTATCTTTCTATCTTTCTTTCTATCTTTCTATCTTTCTATCTTTCTATCTTTCTATCTTTCTATCTTTCTATCTTTCTATCTTTCTATCTTTCTATCTTTCTATCTTTCTATCTTTCTATCTTTCTATCTTTCTATCTTTCTATCTTTCTATCTTTCTATCTTTCTATCTTTCTATCTTTCTATCTTTCTATCTTTCTATCTTTCTATCTTTCTTTCTATCTTTCTATCTTTCTATCTTTCTATCTTTCTATCTTTCTATCTTTCTATCTTTCTATCTTTCTATCTTTCTATCTTTCTATCTTTCTATCTTTCTATCTTTCTATCTTTCTATCTTTCTATCTTTCTATCTTTCTATCTTTCTATCTTTCTATCTTTCTATCTTTCTATCTTTCTATCTTTCTATCTTTCTATCTTTCTATCTTTCTATCTTTCTATCTTTCTATCTTTCTATCTTTCTATCTTTCTATCTTTCTATCTTTCTATCTTTCTATCTTTCTATCTTTCTATCTTTCTATCTTTCTATCTTTCTATCTTTCTATCTTTCTATCTTTCTATCTTTCTATCTTTCTATCTTTCTATCTTTCTATCTTTCTATCTTTCTATCTTTCTATCTTTCTATCTTTCTATCTTTCTATCTTTCTATCTTTCTATCTTTCTATCTTTCTATCTTTCTATCTTTCTATCTTTCTATCTTTCTATCTTTCTATCTTTCTATCTTTCTATCTTTCTATCTTTCTATCTTTCTATCTTTCTATCTTTCTATCTTTCTATCTTTCTATCTTTCTATCTTTCTATCTTTCTATCTTTCTATCTTTCTATCTTTCTATCTTTCTATCTTTCTATCTTTCTATCTTTCTATCTTTCTATCTTTCTATCTTTCTATCTTTCTATCTTTCTATCTTTCTATCTTTCTATCTTTCTATCTTTCTATCTTTCTATCTTTCTATCTTTCTATCTTTCTATCTTTCTATCTTTCTATCTTTCTATCTTTCTATCTTTCTATCTTTCTATCTTTCTATCTTTCTATCTTTCTATCTTTCTATCTTTCTATCTTTCTATCTTTCTATCTAATTTTCTTACTTTTTTACTTTCTTCTAATTTTCTAACATTCTACTTTTCCACCTTTCTAACTTTCTAATTTTCAAACTTTCTAACGTACTAAGTTTCTAACTTTCTAATTTGTGACTGACTTTCAAGCTAACTTTGTAACTTTTTAACTTTGTAATTTTTAAAATTTTTAGCCTAGCTTTCTGGTTTTCTAACTTTTTAACATTCTAACTTCTTAATTTTCTGACCTTTTGACTTTCTAGCTGATTTTTTTAACTTTCAAGCTTCCTAACTTGTTAACTTTCTTACTTTTTAACTTTCTAACTTCCGTTATTTTCTATTTTTCTAATGTTCAAACTTTCTTACTAAGTTTTTAGTTTTCTAACTTTCTGATTTGTGACTTCAATTTTAAAGTTAACTTTACATCTTTTAAATCTTCTAGCTTTCCAACTTTCTAACATTCTAACTTTCCACCTTTCTAACCTTCTTTTTTTTAGCTTTCTAACTTCAAAACTCTCTAGATCTGTGATTTTTAAACTTTCAAGCTTTCGAACTTTTCAATTTTCTAACTTTCTAATTTTTTTACTTTCGCACTTTGCGACTTTTCAACTTTCAAGCTTTCCAACGCTCTTACTTTTCAACTTTTCAACCTTATAACTCTGCTACTCTCTAAATTTTTGATTTCTGACTCCGTGATATTTTAACTTTCAAGTTTTCTAACTTATCAACTCTCCAATTTTCTAACTTTCTCATTGAGACTTTTAACTTTCAAGCTTTCCAACTTTCTTATCTTTTAAATGTTTTATCTTTTAACTTTCTAACCTGTCTTAAATTATAGCTTTCTAACTTTTCAATTTTTCAACTTTTCAAATGTAACTTTTTAACTTTCTTATATGAAAATTGTTAATTTTTAAAATTTTCAACTATCATACTTTTAAACTTTCATGCTTTCTAACTTTCTAATTTCTTGACTTCCTAACTTTCATTTTAACTTTCTTACTTTATTATTTACCAATTCTCTAATTTCGTACTTTATTCTCCAACTTTCTAATTTTGTCTTTCTTACTTTTTTTATTTTCCGAGTTTCTATTTTTCTAGTCCTATAATTAAGTAGTATTCTAACTTTAGGCATTTAAGAAATGTAGACATTTGGGACTTAAGGGTTCAAGGATTTTGGGACTCTAGCATTTTAGGACTTCAGAATTTTAGGATTTTAGGAACTTAAGTGTTCTAAGATTTTAGCATTTTAGGAGTTTTAAAATTTTGATGTTTTGGAATATTATAATTTTGAAATCTTGGAATTTTGGAATTTTGGAATTTGGTATTCGCGACTAAATCTGGTATTTTGAGGTATTGCGATTTCAAGAATTTAGGATTTTAGGATTCTAAGATTCAAGGATTTTAGGATCTTAGGATCTTAGGATTTAAGAAATTGAGGAATTTAGAAAGTAAGGAATTTCGCTAATGTCTCCTGACGAAACCGATTATAAAAATCACCGAAGCACTGACCTTTTCCTAGTTTGCGGATTAACACGAAAACCAAACCGATGAAGAGCGCTTCTCGAATCTTGAAGCTCGAATTATCGAACGTGTGAATTAACCTCAACTTTTCCCCATTTTTTGTGTCCGCACTAAAGTGTCAAGACCCTGCCCTCCCCAACCGTACGGGTAACATGATGTCACACCTTTCCCCCTCTTCCATGTTTCTAATCTTTTCTGCAGTGATATGTCCTAGCAGAAAGTATTTTATTTTAGTGGTTACAGCTCACCGAAAATAATAATAGAATTAAAAAAAAACCACGTGGAACCACATCTGCAAGAATGTGCTCGCTGCACATTCTGCCACTGAGTACCGTTTGCCGGATGCAGCAGGAAACGGATCCACTGGATGCCGCTGGAGATATCCTTGAGGCAACACGTTCTGGTAAGTTAATTTGATTTATTTACAGCTTTTTTCTGCCCCGGGTCGCTATCACTCCGGTCTGGCCCAACCCGGCGTTTCCTCTAGTGTCTGCTAAATCCTAACCGGGACTGGAACTGGAGCTTGATGTGACAGTACCATGACGTGAGTATGTGAGTGTGTTTGTGTGTGCCTGGACGAGTGCACACGGTGCGCGAAAGTAGTGCACGAAACGCACGAGGAAGTGAGTACACTTTTTTTTGTTGTCATATTTCAAAGGTTCTCTCGTTACCGCCATCATCAGCAGCAACAGCAGCAGCGTCATCAGCGTCATTCCTTTGTCGAGAGAACCCGGGCATGGGTTCAGCATGCAATAACCGAAAATCGGGATCAGGTTGTTGAAGATGTCGGTTGGGTTGAGGGGGGAAGGATGGGGTAAAGCAGAAAGCAGTGTGTGAATGAGCTATAATACTACAAGAAAACCAGAAATGCGACACTGAAAACAATGACGTACCAGTGGTTTTTGGGAATTCTTTCCGTGTTTTGCTGCACTTCACCGTGTGAGTGACTATGTGTGTGTTTGTGTGAGAGAGTGGGATATACGAAAATGGCTTTTCTGTTCAAGTGGTTTGAAATTTGAAATTTAAATTTTTGCACAAATTGCCGCAGAACCATGATGATGAAGTTCCGTTCTTCTGTTGTTTGAGCTCTCGAGAAAGGAATGAGCAGCAGAATGTTAGCTTGCTAGTTGAGTGAATATACTGTTTAACAGGGATCTCTTTTGTAATTTGGTTTGTTAGGTCTTGCCGAGGACACTGATGATGCGGGTGAGTTTTTGAGTTTTCGGTGCACCGTCCCGGAACCGTCTATCTTTGCACGATTGATTCCCTTTAGGTTGTGGATTTTCACAATTTCGGAATTTTTTATCTACTGCTAATACTAATACTGAGTTTGTATTTATGTTCACAGGAAAGAAGAAATTGAAACCGAAGAAGATTAAGAAAACAGGTTAGTTGGACGTTATTACAATTCGGATGCAATTTTCAAAAGGTCGTATCAGTATTGGAGAGCAAGAGTTTCGTTTCTCTTCTGTTTTTTATCGGATTTCCGTCTTTCGATCAGCACTGAAAATGAAAATACCATAATCTTTCCGTAACAATGAAAAGAGAGAGTTCTCACTTTGCTGATACGGTCGTTAAAAAAACAATTGAAGGTAAACATTGCGAAATTTTGTCTTGCCATGTGACACTAGTCTGGTTCCGCAGGGGGTTCAACGATGAAGTAGGCCAAATCACATATTCAGCGTTTGACCCGGATATACAATCAGAATTACGAATTTCAACTTATTAATGCTTACAATGTCATTTTAATTCTGACATTGAAAAAGCTTGCCTGTAGTCGACGGAATGTTTATTTCGGCAGAACTTCAGGGGTAAACAGTAAAATTGAAAGCAAGGGTTTTGCCTATTTTTGCTTACTAAAATGCTTAACCGAAAGCTATTGTATGTCGAATTTCGCGTCAACTCGAATAGATTTTAGTAGCACCCTCGCGGATTCTAGTGAAACTTTCTTGACATTTAGACTTTGCTAGAAAAAAAAAACGCTTTTCCAAATTTAATGTAGACTGTCTCTTGCAAAGGGCCAAACATTTTTAGCCTCAAAATCGTTGTTAAAATAAATGATATTTTTCTGATTGCATACAAAATCGTCATGTTCATGAAAAACATTACCAAATATCAGTTTGTTTATTTCGGACTTCATTCCTTTCAAATTTAATGTTGACCGCAAAGCAGGTTTCAATTTTCAATTTTCTTCTTTTTATATTCATTTCTGATTTGTATATTCTTTCCCCAGCTATTTCCTGTAAGGAGTTTCTTTACTCGCTAATAAATCTCTTCTTCTTCTTTTCTGGTTGGCGTCACCTCACTTGAGATGACGCCGAATTGATAGCACAGCAACTAAGGCTATATTGTCAATTAATTTCCGTTTATAGTCCAATGGACTTTCTTTTCACTGGACTACAAGCGAACATCTCGCTGTGTGGCTGCGTCGAATCGCCAAAGTACGGCTGAAAATCCTTGCTTTCTTGTGAAATACTCGAGATTTCTCCGGACTAACAGGATGCAACGTGCTCACCCATTGAGAGTTTCACCGGAAGTCGCAAATAAATCTCGTCCAGTCAGTTCAAAATGTAAATACAAAAAAGAGCATTGGCTCGTTTATTAGAATTTCTCGGTTGATTTTTCATTAGGGCGTATAAGCAAGTGACAGTTTCTCTTTGTTTACTTTCTCTTCTATTAATTACCAAGCGGTTTCCACGTTTTTCACTCAACTCTTTGCATTAAATGATACCCGAAACTTTAGACTTTCTAACAGAGTAGTAAAATCAAAGCAAATCTTTTTCATCACATCACAAATATCGAAAGAGAGAGTGATTAAAGAGAAACTGTCACTTGCTTATACACCCCCTTAATTCGAGATCCAATAATTTCGAAAAAGAGCTGATTCTTCACTTTGCTTTAGAAACCTTATAAAGAATGATCCACTTGGCAGGAATCTGTTCTTATAGTGTTTTTCAGTAGGCTTTCGTGAAGTTTACAATTTTAATGCAATATTTATGATGTAACACTGAAGACAGCTACAAGTATTTAAGTAGTAGTATAAAAAAGAATGTAAGTTTGTATGTTCTTAACGCCATAACTCCGTAACTACTGAACGGATTGCTATTAAAACATCATTTAGGGGTTAGCCAAATTTTGTGCTAGGGCACATAACCGATATTATTAGTTTTACGTTTCGTCTTTGACTCATCAGTGCAGAGCAGTTCAAATTGAACTGCTTAGTGCTAAACTCGGCAGTTCAATTTGAACCGCTAGGCAGACGTAAAGTTTCTGCTACTTACAGAACACTTTTTGTTTTGCAACGGAGTGCAATGTCTTTTCTGACGTGCCGAACGAAAACGTGTTTTCGACTATTTCTGGCCAATGCAGGTTAGGTCATTTAGTCGAAAAACAAAAAGTGCTCTGTAAGTAGCAGAAACTTTACGTCTGCTTAGCGGTTCAAATTGAACTGTCGAGTTTAGCACTAAGCAGTTCAATTTGAACTGCTCTGCACTGATGAGTCAAAGACGAAACGTAAAACTAATATTAAAACATGGCACATATACTTCTTGCTCTTCAGAGATGGTCATACGGGTATTTTTTATGGGGGTGGGAACGTATCAAGTGTTTTAATAGGAGGGATCATGGAAAAATTAATCTAATTTTAAGAGAATCGATACTTTTTGAAAACCGTAGATACTTTTTGTACAACTTAGATATGATTATAAGTGTTGGATGGATGTAGTAAGTGCCTCTAAAAAGACGGTGTAATGTTTAAAACGGGATAGCTCCAAAAATACTGAACGAATTTCCACCAAACTTGGCACAAGTTGTTCTTGGTTCTGGAACGGGTGAGTCGATACTTTTTGAAGACCATAAATACTTTTAGAAAAACTGAAATATGGTCTAAAGGGTATTTGTGGATATAACGAGTGCTTCTAAAAAAGGAAGTTAAATGTGAAGTTGATGGATTTTTTCTCCAAAATACGATATTCTTGAAAAATACGTGTTTATTGAAAAATTTATCTTATTTGTCGTCGAACAAGGGGAAATATTTAGACTAGAAGGAAGAAGTTTTGAAAATCAATTTTCGTCCCATTGTTTTGTAAAACAAGAGAGAGGCAAGAATTTCAAAGTCGTGCTAGATAGTATTGCTATAGTTGATTCGAATGCAACAGAATTTTTTTTAATATCAGGTGTACAACTTTGCTTCCGCCGTTTTTTTCCAAAACTAAAAGCTTTATTGCGAGAAAGTGCTTACAGATGTATTATTCAAAGTATTGTCCGTCGCTAGCGACAACTTTCTCCCATCTTTTCGGCAATTTTCGGGTCCATGCTCGGAAAAAGGAGCCCTCTTTTGACGCTATCCATGAAGCAATCCATTGTTCCAACTCTTCGAAGGATTGAAAATGTTGATCTGCCAGGCCGTGTGACATCGACATCTGGGGAATACGGCGGGTGGGGCGAGACTTCCCATTTCAGCGTTTCCAGGTACTTTTTGACCACTTTTGCGACGTGAGGCCGAGCGTTGTCGTGTTGGAGGATGACTTTACCATGTCGCTCTTGATATTGTGGCCGCTTTTCTTTTAGCGCGCGACTAAGGCGCATCAGTTGCGTTCGGTAGCGATCTCCTGTGATGGTTTCACCCGGTTTTAAGAGCTCGTAGTAAATCACACCGAGCTGATCCCACCAAAATACAAATCAACACCTTAGCGCCGTGAATATACGGTTTTGCCTTCGACGAAGTAGCATGCCCGAGCTTACCCCATGATTTTCTGCGTTTAGGATTATCGTATCATACCCACTTTTCATCACCGGTTACGATTCGATGTAAAAACCCCTTACGATTTTGTCTTTGAAGCAGTTGCTCACATACAAATAGACGGCGCTCGATGTCCCTCGGTTTCAACTCGTACGGCACCCAGTTTCCTTCTTTCTGAATCATGTCCAGAGCCTTGAGACGTTTTGAAATGGCATGCTGACTCACTCCCAACGATTCGGAAAGCTCTTCTTGGGTTTGGCACGAATCTTCATCAAGCAATGCTTCTAGTTGTTCATCTATGAAGGTTTTTTTCTCTTCCACCACTATGTTTGTCTTCGACACCGAAATCACCATTTTTAAAACGTTGAAACCACTCCCGACACGTTATTTTACTCAGAGCAGCATCACCGTAAGTTTCTGAAAGCATTCGATGCGCTTCAGTTGCATTTTTTTTCAATTTTTTACAGAAAAGTAAAACTTCCCGCAAATGGCGAGAATTGGGCACATAAACAGACATTTTCGAGCGTGAATAATATGAAAACAAGAACAACTGTCACTGAAACGGCGATGACAATTCGTTAGGCACTGTACACACTCACTTTAAAGGCATTATCATCTATGTATTTTGACCAGCCTCAGCCGGTACAGCCACCTATCGGACAACGACGGAAGCAAAGTTGTGCACCTGATAAATTCAAAAAATCTGGTTATGTTCCGCCGGGGAATTCAAAGAACTAAGGGAATATTAATCTTGATCTGCCTTTGAACGCGAG